>NW_021703768.1:25570382-25846623 GCF_005190385.1 Monodon monoceros | reverse complement strand
TGTGTGTGTGTGTGTGTGTGTGTGTGTGTGTGTGTGTGTGTGTGTGTGGTATGTATACCACATCCTCTTTATTCATTCATCTGTTGATGGACACAGGTTGTTTCTACATCTTGGCAATTGTAAGTAATGCTTCTATGAACACTGGGGTGCATGTATCTTTTCAAATTAATGTTTTGGAGTTTTTTTGGATATACACCCAGGAGTGGAATTGCTGGGTCATTTGGTCGTTCTATTTTTAGTTTTTTGAGAAACTCCCATACAGTCTTCCACAGTGGATGCACGAATTTTCATTCCCACTAACAGCGTACGAGGGTTCCCTTTTCTCCATATCCTTGCCAACATTTGCTATGTGTGGTCTTTTTGATGGTAACCTTTCTGACAGGTGTGAGGTGATATCTCAGTGTGGTTTTGATTTGCATTTCTGTGATGATTAGTGATGTTCAACATCTTTTCATGTGACTGTTGGCCATCTGCATTTCCTCTTTGGAAAACTATCTATTCAGTTTTTCTGCCTATTATTGAATTAGGTTGTTTGCTTTCTTCATGTTGAGTTGTATGAGCTGTTTATATATGTTGGATATTAATCCCTTATCAGTCATATCATTTGCATATATTTTCTCCCATTCAGTAGGTTGTCTTTTCATTTTTTTGATGGTTTCTTTTGCTGTGAAAAAGCTTTTAGTTTGATTAGGTCTCATTTGCTTATTTTTGCTTTTTTTAATCTTTTACTTTAGGAGACAGATCCAGAAAACTATTGCTGTAATTTATGTCAAAGGGTGTTCTGCCTCTGTTTTCCTCTAGGAGCTTTATGGTTTCAGGTCTTACATTTAGGTGTTTAATCCATTTTGAGTTTACTTTTGTATATGGTATTAGAGAGTGTTCTAATTTCACTCTTTTATGTGTAGCTGTGCAGTTTTCCCAGCACCACTTATTGAAGCGACTGTCTTTTCTCCAGTGTATATTTGCCTCTTTTGTCATAGATTAATTGACCATAAGTGCGTGGGTTTATTTCTGGGCTTTCTATCCTGTTCTGTTGATCTATATGACTGTTTTTGTGCCAGTACCATACTGTTTTGATGACTGTAGCTTTGTAATATAGTCTGAAGTCAGGGAGTGTGATTCCTCCAGCTCTCTTCTTCTTTCTCAAGGTTGTTTCGGCTATTCAGGGTCTTTTGTGTTTCTATACAAATTTTAAAATTATTTGTTCTAGTTCTGTGAAAAACGTCATGGGTAATTTGATAGGGATTACATTAAATCTGCAGATTGCTATGATTTGCAATGGACATTTTAACAATATTAATTCTTCTCATGGATGAACACCGGGTATTTTTCCATTTCTCTTTAGCATCCTCAATTTCCTTCATCAGTGTCTTATAGTTTTTACAGTATAGATCTTGCAGCTCCAGTTAAGTTTATTCCTAGGTATTTTTTTCTTTTTGATGCAATTGTAAATGGGATTGTTTTCTTGCTTTCTCTTTCTGATAGTTCATTATTAGTGCATAGAAAAGCAACAGATTTCTGAATATTATTCTTTTTCTTTCTTTCCTTTTTTCTTTTTTTTTTTTTAACCAGTTTAACCATTTTCAAATTGTACAATTAGGTATATTCACATTGTTATGCAACCATTACCACAGTCCATCTCTAGAGCTTTGCATCACCCCAAAGTGAAAGTCTGTACCTATTAGTAACTCCTCATTCCCTGCCTTTCCTCCAGCCCCTGGCAACCACCATTCTACCTCCTGTGTCTATGAATTTGCCTAGTCTAGGCACCTCATATTAAGTGGAATCACACAATACTAGTCCTTTGGTGTCTGGCTTCTTTCACTTAGCATAATGTTTTCAGTGTTCATCCATGTTGCAGCATGTATTAGAATTTCATTCCTGTTTAAAGGTGAATAATTTTTCATTGTATGGATTTACCACATTTTGTTTATCCTTCATCCACCAATGGACATTTGGGCTGTTTTCACCTTTTGGCTATTGTTAATAATGTTGCTATGAACAGTGGTGTTGCAGTGTCTGTTTGAGTCCCTGCTTTCCATTCATTTGGGTAGAGACCTAGAAGTGGGATTTTGGATCATATTCTATGTTTAACTTTTTGATGAACCATCAAACTGTTTTCCACAGCAGCTGTACCTGTTTACATTCCCATCAGCAATGCAGAAGGGTTCCAATTTCTCCACATCCTCACCAACACTTTGTTATTTTCTGCTTTTTTTGGCCATCCTAATGGGTGTGAAGCAGTATCATTGTAGTTTTGATTTGCATTTCCCTAATGATTAATGATGTTGAACATCTTTTCATGTGCTTATTAGCCATCTGTATATCTTCTTTGGAGAAATGTCTGTTCAAGTTGGTTCTTTCTATAAAAGTTGGTTCTTTGTTGTTGAGTTGTAGGAGTTCTTTACACATTCTGAATATTAATCCCTAACCAGATATATCATTTGCAAATATTTTCTCTCATTCTTCTCTTTTCTTTTGAATTTTATCTTATTTATTTTTTTATACAGCAGGTTCTTATTACTCATCCATTTTATACACATCACTGTATACATGTCAATCCCAATCTCCCAATTCATCACACCAGCATGAATATTGATCTTGTATCCTGCAACTTAACTGAATTTATTTATGAATTCTAATAGTTTTTGACTTTAGGGATTTCTATGTATAGTATCATGTCATCAGCAAGTAGTGAGTTTTACTTCCCTTGAAATTTGGATTCCTTATATTTCTTTTTCTTATATGATTGCTGTGTTTAGGACTTCCAACACTATGTTAAATAGAAGTGGCGAAAGTTGGCATCTCTGTCTTGTTCCTGGTTTTAGTGAAAATATTTTCATCCCCTTTTTCTCTCTCTTCCCCTTCTGGGACCCCTATACTATGAATGCTGGAATACTTGATGTTATCTTGAAGGTCCCTTAAACTGTTCTCATTTGTTAAATTTTTGTTGTTGTTTTTCTGATTGAGTGATGTCCATTATTCTGTCTACCAGATCACGTACATGTACTTCTGTAGCACATAGTCTGCTGTTAATTCCTTCTAGTGTAAATTCCTGCATTTATTGTATTCTTCAGTGGTGACTGGTTCTATTTTGTATTTTCTAGGTCCTTGTTAAAATTCTCTATGGGTTCATCCATTCTTTTCCCTAAGCATTCATTTTAAAAATTTTTTATTTATTTTTATTTTTTAACATCTTTTTGGAGTATAACTGCTTTACAATGGTGTGTTAGTTTCTGCTTTATAACAAAGTGAATCAGCTATACATATACATATATCCCCATATCTCTTCCCTCTTGTGTCTCCCTCCCTCCCCATCCCACCCCTCTAGGTGGTCCCAAAGCACCGAGCTGATCTCCCTGTGCTAAGCAGCTGCTTCCCACTAGCTATCTTTTTAAAATTTGGTAGTGTATATATGTCCATGCTACTCTCTCACTTTGTCCCAGCTCACCCTTCCCCCTCCCCGTGTCTTCAAATCCATTCTCTACTAGGTCTGCATCTTTATTCCCGTCCTGCCCCTAGGTTCTTCATGACCATTTTTTTTCCTTAAATTCCATATATATGTATTAGCATACAGTATTTGTTTTTCTCTTTCTGACTTACTTCACTGTATGACAGACTCTACGTCCATCCACCTCACTACAAAAAACTCAGTTTCGTTTCTTTTTATGGCTGAACAATATTCCATTGTATATATGTGCCACATCTTCTTTATCCATTCATCTGCTGATGGACACTTAGGTTGCTTCCATGTCCTGGCTATTGTAAATAGAGCTGCAGTGAACATTGTGGTACATGACTCTTTTTGAATTATGGTTTTCTCAGGCTATAGGCCCAGTAGTGGGAATGCTGGGTCATATGGTAGCTCTATTTTTAGTTTTTTAAGGCACCTCCATACTGTTCTACATAGTGGCTGTATCAATTTACATTCCCACCAACAGTGCAAGAGGGTTCCCTTTTCTCCACACCCTCTCCAGCATTTATTGTTTGTAGATATTTTGATGATGGCCATTCTGAATGGTGTGAGATGATATCTCATTGTAGTTTTGATTTGTATTTCTCTAATGATTAATGATGTTGAGCATTCTTTCATGTGTTTGTTGGCAATCTGTATATCTTCTTTGGAGAAATGTTTATTTGGGCTTTCAGCGCAGTTTTGGATTGGGTTGTTTGTTTGTTTGATATTGAGCTGCATGAGCTGCTTGTTAATTTTGGACATTAATCCTTCGTCAGTTGCTTCATTAGCAAATATTTTCTCCCATTCTGAGTGTTGTCTTTTCATCTTGTTTATGGTTTCCTTTGCTGTGCAAAAGTTTTTAAGTTTCGTTAGGTCCCATTTGTTTATTTTTGTTTTTATTTCCATTTCTCTAGGAGGTGGGTCATAAAGGATCTTGCTGTGATTTATGTTATAGTGTTGTGCCTATGTTTTCCTCTAAGAGTTTTATAGTGGCTGACCTTACATTTAGGTCTTTAATCCATTTTGAGTTTATTTTTGTTTATGGTGTTAGGAAGTGTTCTAATTTCATTCTTTTACCGGTAGCTGTCCAGTTTTTCCAGCACCACTTATTGAAGAGGCTGTCTTTTC
This sequence comes from Monodon monoceros, assembly GCF_005190385.1. Lineage (NCBI taxonomy): Eukaryota > Metazoa > Chordata > Mammalia > Artiodactyla > Monodontidae > Monodon > Monodon monoceros. The sequence continues at coordinate 25,842,038 of NW_021703768.1, read as the reverse complement.
TCCATTGTATATTCTTGCCTCCTTTATCAAAGATAGGTTGACCATATGTGCATGAGTTTATCTCTGGGCTTTCTATCCTGTTCCACTGATCTATATTTCTCTTTTTGTGCCAGTACCATACTGTCTTGATTACTGTAGCTTTGTAGTGTAGTCTGAAGTTAGGGAGCCTGATTCCTCCAGCTCCATTTTTCTTTCTCAAGATTGTTTTGTCTATTCGGGGTCTTTTGTGTTTCCATACAAATGTGAAATTTTTTGTTCTAGTTCTGTGAAATATGCCATTCATAGTTTGATAGGGATTGCACTGAGTCTGTACATTGCTTTGGGTAGTATAGTCATTTTCACAATACTGACTCTTCTGATCCAAGAACATGTTATATTTCTCCATCTGTTTATATCATCTTTAATTTCTTTCATCAGTGCCTTATACATTTCTGCATACAGGTATTTTGTCACCTTAGCTAGCTTTATTCCTAGGTATTTTATTCTTTTTGTTGCAGTGGTAAATGGGAGTGTTTCCTTAATTTCATTTTCAGATTTTTCATCATTAGTAGATAGGAATGCAAGAGATTTCTGTGCATTAATTTTGTGTCCTGCTACCCTACCATATTCATTGATTAGCTCTAGTAGGTTTCTGGTACCATATTTATGATTCTCTATGTGTAGTGTCATGTCATCTGCAAACAGTGACAGCCTTCATTCTTCTTTTCTGATTTCTTTTTCTTGTCTGATTGCTGTGGCTGCAACTTCCAAAACTATGTTGAATAATAGTGGTGAGAGTGGGCAACATTGTCTTGTTCCTGATATTAGTGGGAATGGTTTCAGTTTTTCACCATTGAGGATGATGTTGGCTGTGGGTTTGTCATATATATGGCCTTTATTATCTTGAGGTAAGTTCCCTCTATGCCTACTTTCTGGAGGTTTTTTATCATAAATGGGGGTTGAATTTTGTCAAAAGCTTTCTCTGCATCGATTGAGATGATCATATGGTTTGTATTCTTTAATGGGTTAATATGGTGTATCACATTGATTGATTTGCTTATATTGAAGAATCCTTGCAATCCTGGGATAAAACCCACTTGATCATGGTGTATGATCCTTTTAATGTGCTGTTGGATTCTGTTTACTAGTATTTTGTTGAGGGTTTTTGCATCTATGCTCATCAGTGATATTGGCTGGTAGTTTTCTTTCTTTGTGACATCTTTGTCTGGTTTTGGTATTAGCGTCATGGTGGCATTGTAGAATGAGTTTGGGAGTGTTCCTCCCTCTACTATATTTTGGAAGACTTTGAGAAGGTTAGGTGTTAGCTCTTCTGTAAATGTTGATAGAATTTGCCTGTGAAGCCATCTGGTCCTGGCGTTTTGTTTGTTGAAAGATTTTTAATCACAGTTTCAATTTCAGTGCTTGTGATCTGTCTGTTTATATTTGCTATTTCTTCCTGGCGCAGTTTGGGAAGGTTGTGCTTTCCTAAGAATTTGTCCATTTCTTCCAGGTTGTCCATTTTATTGGCATAGAATTGCTTGTAGTAATCTCTCACGATACTTTGTATTTCTGCAATGTCAGTTGTTACTTCTCCTTTTTCATTTCTAATTCTATTGATTTGAGTCTTCTCCCTTTTTTTCTTGATGAGTTTGGCTAATGGTTTATCAATTTTGTTTATCTTCTCAAAGAACCAGCTTTTAGTTTTATTGATCTTTGGTATTGTTTACTTCATTTCCTTTTTTTGTGTGTGTTTTTGGCGGTACACAGGCCTCTCACTGTTGTGGCCTCTCCCGTTGCGGAGCACAGGCTCCGGACACGCAGGCTCAGCGGCCATGGCTGACGGGTCCAGCCGCTCTGCGGCATGTGGGATCTTCCCGGACTGGGGCACGAACCCATGTCCCCTGCATCGGCAAGCGGACTCTCAACCACTGCACCACCAGGGAAGCCCTCCTTCATTTCTTTTTTTATTTCTGATCTGATCTTTATGATTTCTTTCCTCTGCTAACTTTAGGGTTTTTTTGTTCTTCTTTCTCTAATTACTTTAGGTGTAATAAGGTTAGGTTGTATATTTCAGATGTTTCTTGTTTCTTAAGGTAGGATTATATTGTTATAAACTTCCCTCTTTGAACTGCTTTTGCTGCATCCCCTAGGTTTTGGGTCGTCGTGTTTTCATTGTCATTCGTTTCTAGGTATTTTTTGATTTCCTCTTTGATTTCTTCAGTGATCTCCTGGTTATTAAGTAGTGTTTTGTTTAGCCTCCACGTATTTGTAATTTTTACAGATTTTTTTCCTGTAATTGATATCTAGTCTCGTAGCGTTGTGGTTGGAAAAGTTACTTGATACGATTTCAATTATCTTAAATTTACCAAGGCTTGATTTTTGACCCAAGGTATGATCTATCCTGTAGAATGTTCCATGAGCACCTGAGAAGAAAGTGTATTCTCTTGTTTTTGGATGGACTGTCCTGTAAATATCAATTAAGTCCATCTTGTTTAATGTTTCATTTAAAGCTTGTGTTTTGTTATTTATTTTCATTTTGGAAGATCTGTCCGTTGGTGAACGTAGGGTGTTAAAGTCCCCTACTATGACTGTGTTACTGTAGATTTCCTCTTTCATGGCTGTTAGCATTTGCCTTATGTATTGAGGTGCTCCTGTGTTGGGTACATAAATATTTACAATTGTTATATCTTCTTTTTGGATGGATCCCTTGATCATTATGTAGTGTCCTTCTTTGTCTCTTGTAATAGTCTTTGTTTTAAAGTCTTCTTTGTCTGTTATGAGAAGTGCTACTCCAGCTTTCTTTTGATTTCCATTTTCATGGAATATCTTTTTCATCCCCTCACTTTCAGTCTGTATGTGTCTCTAGGTCTGAAGTGGGTCTCTTGTAGACAGCATATATATGGGTCTTGTTTTTGTATCCGTTCAGCCAGTGTGTGTCTTTTGGTGGGAGCATTTAATCCATTTACATTTAAGGTAATTATTGATATTTGTGTTCCTATTACCATTTTCTTAATTAATTTGGGTTTGTTATTGTAGGTCTTTTCCTTCTCTTGTGTTTCCTGCCTAGAGAAGTACCTTTACCATTTGCTGTAAAATTGGTTTGGTGGTGATATATTCTTTTAGCTTTGTTTGTCTCTAAATGTTTTAATTTCTCCATCAAATCTGAATGAGATCCTTTCTGGGTAGAGTAATCTTGGTTGTAGTTTTTTCCGTTTTATCACTTTAAATATGTCCTGCCACTCCCTTCTGGCTTGCAGAGTTTCTGCTGAAAGATCAGCTATTAACCTTATGGGGATTCCCTTGTATGTTATTTGTTGCTTTTCCCTTGCTGCTTTTAATATTTTTTCTTTGTATTTAATTTTTGATAGTTTGATTAATATGTGTCTTGACGTGTTTCTCCTTGAAAGTATCCTGTTTGGGACTCTCTGTGCTTCCTGGCCTTGATTAACTATTTCCTTTCCCATATTAGGGAAATTTTCAACTATAATCTCTTCAAATATTTTCTCAGTCCCTTTCTTTCTCTCTTCTTCTGGGACCCCTATAATTCGAATATTGGTGTGTATAATGTTGTCCCAGAGTTCTCTGAGACTGTCCTCTATTCTTTTCATTCTTTTTTCTTTCTTCTGCTCTGCAGTAGTTATTTCCACTATTTTATCTTCCAGGTCACTTATCTGTTCTTCTGCCTCAGTTATTCTGCTATTGATTCCTTCTAGAGAATTTTTAATTTCATTTATTTTGTTGTTCATCATTTTTTGTTTGCTGTTTAGTTCTTCTAGGTCCTTGTTAAATGTTTCTTGTATTTTCTCCGTTCTACTTCCAAGATTTTGGATCATCTTTACTATCGTTACTCTGAATTCTTTTTCAGGTAGACTGCCTGTTTGCTTGTCATTTGTTTGGTCTGGTGGGTTTTTACATTGCTCCTTAATTTGCTGTGTGTTGCTCTGTGTTCTCATTTTGCTTAACTTACTGTGTTCAGGGTCTCCTTTTCACAGCCTACAGGTTCGTAGTTCCTGTTGTTTTTGGTGTCTGCCCCCAGTGGCTAAGGTTGGTTCAGTGGGTTGTGTAGGCTTCCTGGTGGAGGGGACTAGTGCCTGTGTTCTGGTGGCTGAGGCTGGATCTTTTCTTTCTGATGGGCAGGTCCGCCTCCGGTGGTGTGCTTTGGGGTGTCTGTGACCTTATTATGATTTTAGGCAGCCTCTCTGCTAATGGTTGGGTAATGTTCCTGTCTTGCTAGTTGTTTGGCGTGCGGTGTCCAACACTGTAGCTTGCTGGTCATTGAGTGGAGCTGGGTCTTGGCGTTGAGATGGAGATCTCTGTGAGATTTTCGCCATTTGATTACGTGGAGCTGGGAGGTCTCTGGTGGACCAATGTCCTGAACTCGGCTCTCCCACCTCAGAGGCACAGGCCTGATGCCCAGCTGGAGCACCAAGACCCTGTCATCCACACAGCTCAGAAAGAAAAGGAGGAAAAAAGAAAGAAAGAAAGAAAAAATAAATTAAAATAAAGTTATTAAAATAAAAAATAATTATTAAAAAAAATTTAAAGTAATAAAAAAAAGAATGAATGAAAGAAAGAGAGCAACCAAACCAGAAAACAAATCCACCAATGATAACATGCGCTAAAAACTATACTAAAAAACAAAACAAAACAAAACAAAAAATGGACAGACAGAACCCGAGGAGAAATGGTAAAAGCAAAGCTATACAGACAATGTCACATACAGAAGCGTACACATACACACTCACAAAAAGAGAAAAAGGAAAAAAAAAAAAAAATATATATATATATATATCATTGCTCCCAAAGTCCACCACCTCAATTTGGGATGATTCATTGTCTATTCAGGTATTCCACAGATGCAGGGTTTATCAAGTTGATTGTGGAGATCTAATGCACTGCTCCTGAGGCTGCTGGGAGAGATTTCCCTTTCTCTTCTTTGTTCGCACAGCTCCTGGGGTTCAGCTTTGGATTTGGCCCTGCCTCTGCCTGTAGGTCGCTGGAGGGCATCTGTTCTTTGCTCAGCTAGGATGGGGTTAAAGGAGCAGCTGCTTCGGGGGCTCTGGCCCACTCAGGCTGGGGGAAGGGAGGGGTATGGAATGCAGGGCGAGCGTGTGGTGGCAGAAGCCAGTGTGACGTTGCACCAGCATGAGGTGCGCCATGCGTTCTCCCCGGGGGAGTTGTCCCTGGATCCCGGGACCCTGGCAGTGGCGGGCTGCACAGGCTCCTGGGAGGGGAGGTGTGGATAGTGACCTGTGCTCGCACACAGGCTTCTTGGTGGCGGCAGCAGCAGCCTTAGCATCTTATGCCCGTCTCTGGGGTCTGCGCTTTTAGCCACGGCTCATTCCTGTCTCTGGAGCTCCTTTAGGCAGCGCTCTTAATCCCCTCTCCTCGCGCACCAGGAAACAAAGAGGGAAGAAAAAGTCTCTTGCCTCTTCGCCAGGTCCAGACTTTTCCCCGGACTCCCTCCCGGCTAGCCATGGTGCACTAACCCCTTCAGGCTGTGTTCACGCTGCCAACCCCAGTCCTCTTCCTGCGCTCCGACCGAAGCCCGAGCCTCAGCTCCCAGCCCCCGCCTGCCCCGGCAGGTGAGCAGACAAGCCTCTCGGGCTGGTGAGTGCTGGTCAGCATCGATCCTCTGTGCGGGAATCTCTCCACTTTGCCCTCCGCACTCCTGTGGCTGCGCTCTCCTCCGAGGCTCTGAAGCTCCCCCCCTCCGCCACCCGCAGTCTCCACCTGCGAAGGGGCTTCCTAGCGTGTGGAAACCTTTCCTCCTTCACAGCTCCCTCCCGCTGGTACAGGTCCCGTCCCTATTCTTTTGTCTCTGTTTATTCTTTTTTCTTTTGCCCTACCCAGGTACGTGGGGAGTTTCTTGCCTTTTGGGAGGTCTGAGGTCTTCTGCCAGCGTTCAGTAGGTGTTCTGTAGGAGTTGTTCCACGTGTAGATGTATTTCTGATGTATCTGTGGGGAGGAAGGTGATCTCCACTTCTTACTCTTCTGCCATCTTGAAGCTCGGATCCTTGGTTAGCATTCTTATTACTAATGCTTTTACCTATTTAGCTGGTAAATTCTTTCTTTCTTTTTCTTAGCAGTTGTTTTCTTTTCCCCCCAGGGTTTTTCTCTTGTTCTTTCGATTGAAACATATTCCTCTGTCTTCTACTTTTGCTCAGCTTTCTCTGTCTGTATGAAAGTAAGTGAAGCCATTACCTGTTGTGGTCTTGAAGAGGTGTCCATGTGTGGGAGTGTCCCTATACTGTCTCTGTGCCCAGTGGCATTGGTAGGAGAGCTGGATCTGATATGAACACAAGTCATGTCTTTCCCCAGGATATGCTGGCAAGTATCACCTCGGTAGTAGGTGGGACTGAAGATGCAGGGGCTACAGCCAGAGCCAGCTGTGGGCAGGGGCTTCTTTTCTGCCTACTGGGCAGACCACCCTATGGGGGATGGGGGCGGGTCCCACATTGCTGGTCAGAAGCCCTGAGGGCTTGGTTCAAGCTGGTTCTTTTCTCTTTAAGCGTGTGCTCTCCCCTCTCTCTGCACTAGCACCCTTACCCCAGAGGGGAGCAGTGCTGAGCAAGAGGGACTAGGGCAGGTGGCTCAGCATGGATCTGGGCAGGGGCTGTGGCTGTGCTGGCTGCAGTCAGGAACCTGGGCTGATTCTGATGTGCTACCTGTGTGAGCACCAGTGATAGCTGTCCCCACCCTGCTCAGATGCTGCTCCTGGTCTAAGCTACCTTTGTCCCTCACAGCTGAGGTTTCCCTCGGCCACGGCAGTCCTTGCCCCAGTGTAGAGCTGCACTGAGAAGCAAGGAGCCACAGTGGGCTATTGGTTCAGGCTGTGGTATGTGCTGGGCTGGTTGAGAAAGATCAGGCAGCGTCCTGTGCAGTTTCAATCCTCCCTCTCTGCCCTGTCTCAGGAGTAACCAAGTATGTGTGCACTCCTCACTAGTGGGGTTCAGGCTTCCTACAGCCCTCATGTTAGTCTTGCCAGCCCTCCAGCCAAGGGAACTTGTCTTCCTGGTTTTGGGCCCCAGGTCTGGGGTGCCCAATATGTAGCTCAAACCAATCACTCCCCAGGGATGATCTCTGTCTGTGTAATCCCCCTCCTTTTCTGAGTCCCCTCCCAGGACAACCAACCTGATTGGTTCTCTTCCCTTCCTACTCAGTTCAGCGTGGGTCTTTCTTATAGCCTTGGTTGTAGAGAAGTCTTTCTGCTAATCTTCAGTTAGTTTTCAGTCAGAATTGTTCCACATGTAGATGTATTCTTTTTAATGTAATACTATTTATTTAACTTCAAAAACATTTCAGCATTCTAAACATACAAAAAAAAAATAACAGAACATTGCAGATAATGTTTAGTACAGAAGGTTCTTGAACTTTCATCAATGCAGTGGCTCTTGGCTTTGCTGACAATGAAGAGTTCTGTGGTTTGTTTAAAAAACAAACAGTTTAAAACTACTGCACTTCAACTTAAAAGGATCCAAAACACGTCTCATGCCAGCTGACCCCCCACCCCTTTCCACAGCTAAGAATGACAGCGGGATGCTATGTCTCTATATACAGAAACAAGACAACCTGAAGCCAAATGGATGCCCACTGCAGTGTCCACAGGTCCAGCCCCACAGTGCACGCCCTGAGCTACGGCCCTTCCGGAAGGCATCGCTCCTACAGCCTCCACGCCAAGCAAGGAGCGTCAAGAGTGTGTCTCGGTTGCTTTGTTCTTTTTAGAAACTATAGATATATACAGTTGAGATCTCAGGATTCCTAGCCAATGACCAAAGAGTTAACACAACCACCTCACCAATTAAAAAAAAAAAGAAAATGCCAGAAACATCTTTAAATGCCTTGTCACACCAACAGCAAAGTGCACAGAGTGAGAGGAACACGAGAGCCTTTCCATTTTAAACATGTTTGGAAATATGTACAACTTTGATACAGTTTCCGGGTGCTCCAGACACCCATGGCCACTTCATGTAAACCACTGACAATTGCTAGGGCACTTTGAGAGACTACGATATGATCATGATCCAACTAAGTAATTAAACCTAATTACCAGACACGTCTGGTAACAGACACGTCTCGGGCAAGAGGTGTGTCAATCCCGGCGCTCCCTACTCTAAGGTATTCACAAGGAGACAGGTCAACAGTTTTTTTTTATTCATCCTCTTCCTCCTCCTCTTCTTCGTCCTCGTCTTCTTCATCTTCCTCTTCCACCTTTTTCCGGGAAACTTTAGCAGGACCCTTGGCGCCATCAAACTTCCCTTTAGACTTACAGTCTGCGACATCCTTCTCGTATTTCTCCTTCAACTTTGCTGCCTTGTTGATGTATGGCTGCTTCTCGCTGTCACTTAAGTTATTCCACATCTCACCCAGCTTCTTTGCCACATCTTCAGTAGAGATGCCAGGGTTTGTAGATTTGATCTTGGGGCGGAATTCAGAACAGAACAGGAAAAATCCAGACGGTGGCCTCTTGGGGGCATTTGGGTCCTTCTTCTTCTTGCCTCCCTTAGCTGGTCCATAATCCTTCATTTCCCGATCATAGTGCACTTTATCTGCCTTTGCCATTTCATCAAATTTAGACTTCTCTTTCCCAGACGTTGTCTTCCACCTCTCAGAGCATTTCTTGGAAAATTCTGCAAAATTGACAGGGACCTTGGGGTTTTTCTTCTTATGTTCCTCTCTGCACGTCTTCACAAAGAAGACATAAGCAGACATCTTGCCCTTTGGTTTCTTGGGATCACCTTTAGCCATCTTGACTGTACTGTTCGCTAGTCTGGGAAGCGCAGGGCTCGATGCACGGCTCAGCGCTCCACAGCCTGGCGCTAGCTGCCTGCACGAGAGCCGCCTGATTGGCCAGCGGGCTCCGCTGTAGTTGTATTTTTTGTTTGTTTGTTTGTTTTGCGGTACTCGGGCCTCTCACTGTTGTGGCCTCTCCCGTTGCGGAGCACAGGCTCGGGACATGCAGGCTCAGTGGCCATGGCTCACGGGCCCAGCCGCTCCGCGGTATGTGGGATCTTCCCGGACCAGGGCACGAACCCGTGTCCCCTGCATCGGCAGGCAGACTCTCAACCACTGCGCCACCAGGGAAGCCCTGTAGATGTATTTTTGATGTGTTTGTTGGGGGAGGTGAGTTCCACATCCTCCTACTCCACCATCTTGATCTTCTCTCCTAAGTGCCAATATTTTTTAAAAATAAATCTCTCAATTTTATCTTTTCTTAAATGTATTTATAACTAGTAATTTCTAGTTAAATTATTTATAATATTTGACTGAGTCTCTCTTTCTTTAATAAACAGTCTCCTATAACCTTAATCTTGTTTCGAGAGTTTCTCTTTACATGCTAGTCTTAAAAGAAACTAGGTAGTCCCATGTTTCCAGCATCCATCCCTAATGGAGGTTGTATTTACTCTTACATCTCACTTTCCTTACAGCTGTGAAGTGGAAGATATTTCTTCCTAGCTCCCCATGTCTTCTCTTTCTTGCAAAAATTCTGTATCACTGAGGCTTCTGCAGTAGTTCTGTACCTTATTCACTACTTTCATCTCCAAACATTCTAGAAATTCCCATTATTTCTTGAAGACCTTAGGCTCTGGATCACATCTTTCTACTTCAGCCCAGCATCTGTCATCATTTTTGTTGGCCTCTAAATCCCTGTGTATCACTAGTATAAATCTTGGCCTCCAAATTCATGACTCTTTCCCTCTTATGACCATTTTCTTAATTTCATTTTCGCCATCAGTCTCTATTGTCTTCAACTCTGACCCCCAAAACCTCAAATGCAAATATCACACTCAATGACCCCAATCTTCTCTCTGCCATAGTCCTTGCTCAATAATCTTACTACAGCAATTTCTCAATAACATCTTGATCTCAAATCCAGTGATGCCACAGTTTCTCATTATTCTATAGTCATATCTCATTCTTCCCTCTCCTTTGGCAGAGCTTGTGTTTCAAATGCATCATTATAATTGCTCATTTTCCACTATCTTTTCACTATTCATGGAAGTTTATACTTCCATTCTTGAGTCCATGGTCCATTATTTTATCACTCTCTTAAACATAACTTAAAAATTTCACCTCTTTCTTAATATTTCTATAAAATACCAACCATGATGAATTCAATAATTTATCTTCTCAGTACCTGCACTCAAGCACCTGAATGAAAATTGGGAGAATATCACCTTTCACTTGAAGTTAATCATACCAAACATTTGATTTGGTTGACCACTTCCTCACCTTGAAACACTTCTCTTTCTTGATTTTAAGACCTTTATTTTCTATCTAAACTCTACACATGTCATCTAGTTCCCCAAATGTCAGTACTGTCTATGTTACAAAAAATTTCAATTATATGTCCCTGGCTCAAATTCCTCTTCTGAGTTTAGGCTTCACATGTGTCTTATAGGCGTGCCAAGATTAATATGGCCAAAAGTTAACTCTTTTTTTCTTCTTTCAGTTTTATTGACTTGTAATTAACGTAAGTTTAAGGTGTACAGCATAATGACAACTTACATATATTGTATAAGCTGACTCTTGATTTCTCCCAAACTGAATCCTTCTTAAATATTTCTTATCTCACCAAATGGCACCACTGTTCTCTCGTTTGTTCAATCCCTGTTTCTTTTCTCTTCCTCATCCCCCACATTCAATCCAGTGCCAGTTCTGTTGATTTTAATTCTAATACGTACCTTGAAAGATATCATCCCAGCTCTCATCCCCTTTTGCTTAGATATGACTGTGGCAGCCTCTGACTTGCATTCTTCCTTTTATTGCTCCTCTACAACCAGAGCAATATTTTTATAGCATACATATGATAATGACACTTTCCTTTATTCAAAAGCCCCTCCAATTTCACCTGGTTCTACGATTACTGAAACTGTTGCCCCCTGACAATTTCAACATCCTCACCTCCTTCTGTTTCCCCCTTTCAACTGCACTGACTTCACTTCTCTCCTTCAAACCTGTCAAGTTCTACATGGCTTCAGTGCTTTTGCAAAAACAATTCTTCCTTCAGGGCCTTTGCACAATCCCCTATTTAGGGCTTTTGCATACACAATCTACCCTTCCCTTTTCGAAGCTGTCTCCTTTTCATCCATCATATCCTAACTAAATAGTGCCTCCTAAAATTGTTCTTCCTATCATATCTTAGGAAGTACGGCTCCCACTTCCAACCCAGTATTTTCTTTTTATGATGAAAACCCTCTCATTTCTTTTCTAGCACTCACACAAGTTTTAAATAATAGCATTATTTATTTGTTGATTATTGTTATTATTATGTGCTTTTCCCATTGTATTGAAAAATATCTATGAAGGCAGGGTCATATATTTTACTAATGATAGCATGCTGGTTTTAACCACAATGCTTGACATTTGATATTGGTTAATTAAAATGTATTTGAATCATTAAATGAGTACATGTGTTTTCATAGAAAATATATAATTGGTTAGTTGTATATAAGTGGTAAGACTCAGCTGACAGTTACTGGGCTTCACAGATTTAATATAGGACACCACATTTTACTTAGTGTCATTAACTTTAAATTTTAGATATCTGTTTAGAATAAATTAATCCTCCTAGTACTGGCTTGGAATTTTTTAACTAAAAAAAAAAAACTGAAAGCAAAGGTTATAGATGTAAATTTCCTCCTCTATTAAAACTCTACTTGTTCTTTAATGTCAAATGTGTATTTCTTCTGCACTCTGAAAACTTTGACCACCTTTGTCTTCACTCACCTTTCCTCCTCTCAACTCTTACAGCTTTCATTCTCAGTAACGCTTATTCAGGACTCATATTCTGTTTTGAATTGTTGATCATATTTTGAAAAATTTATGCCTTGACTCTAGAAGTAGAGTGTACTTATTTTCAAATCCCACAATTACTTTAGCACCCAATAATTACTGACTGTCTAATAGTCAGGAAATTGCATCATCCATCACTTTATTTATGCTATTTATAAGTGCCATCTGAGATCACAATTATCAAGTTAAGTCAGTGATAGGTAATTTCACACACATGTAAATTCATATAATCAGGATAAGGATATTATGGGGAAATATCCTTTACCAGCCTTCAGATATTACCTTACCTCATTAGTCATCTTTCTATCTACAGCCGGGCTTCATGATTGAACAACAGACTTTGTTTCACACTCCGTATCTATCAATTGGTCATTGTTTTAGGGTAGTTGTGGTTTGAGAGGTCCAGTGGTACTCCTTGTGTTCTATTGCAGGTAGTAATCCCAGCACAAATTCTGGCTCATAAAATGTATTCAACTAATCTTGGTTAAATAAATCATTTACTAGTATGTGACTTAAGATGCTTAATGGCATTGCTACAGCCACTGATATTACCACCAATAGCAGTAACAGCAGCAGCAAAAATCCAACATTATACATCATTTGAAATCACTTGTACTGTTCCTGTCTTCTCTAGTCTGTCAGAGAATAACATCAGAGAAAAACAGTGTGCATATTTCTTTGTCTTTTGATCACAACCTCAATAATATTTCCCCAGGTCTCTCTGTTAATAGTGACATGCCTATACTTTGCTTCACCTGTGAAGAAGCTGTCTGAGAACTGATGGATCTGGATGAGAGGGTAGCCAATTAGGTAATGACCTCCAGCAAGAGCGGACTCTGTAGAACAGTCGCCTTTGAACTGTGTAGAGTTGAACTAAAGGGCACAGCAGTTGCATAAATCAGAGAGAAAAGGACAAGGTTACACCTGTAGGTTGACTCAACAGCTATATTTTCTCTGCTCAAATAGTAGAGTAGTATAATGATAGCTAATACAATACTCAGATTAATTAAGTAATCTTGACTTCAATTATTTAGATAACTCAAGAGAGTAGGGAATTGTATCCAAAATTAAAGCGTTAATTTCAGAAATGGAGACATGGCCCTAAAGGGTTTCTATTAGAAAATAACTCATAGGGAGTCTGTTATTAAGTGACTTAACACTTTGAGGGCAAAGAACACTATCAGCAGGACCAGTAGCTATAAATTTAAAGCCAGGGATCTAATATGAAATTTATTAAGTAGATATAGAGAACATGTCACAAATAAGTTTGTAGATATCTTTCTGTAAGAAATTTTTTTCTAACTACTTGTTCGTTTTCTGAACTTGGCTCTGACTTGATGAAAGGAACTGACTAGTCAAAGGAAAAGATGAGTCTGTGCCCAACTGGTCTTATATATTATTGTTAATTTTTTTTTTGCCATAACAGAGATCACCCATGGTTTATAATTTGTACAAAAGTAGTGTGCTGAAACTAGAGATGCACTATGGACAAAACCTCTTGCTACTCCCAAGTGTGTGTACATTTATCAGCAGGCATCTCAGAATCTATTTTTCTTTACTGATGTGCTTCTCTTGTCTTCAGAATAGCTACAAATTAAATTAATTGCAATAGTGTTATCACTTTAATGAGAAATAATAAAATGTGAAAAGTCAAGTTTTTATTATGCAATTATATTTCTTTCTTAGCATTTAAATACAGTGGAATTGACTTGCAGCTGATCCTCAGGGTCCAGGGAAAATTTTGTAAAGGTAACAATTACTTAGGAAGTTAGCTGTACCATGAGTTTATCATTTTAAACTCTCTCTCTGAAGATGTAAACTGAGCCCTTAGAAACCTAATTCAACCATCCAAAATATATAGAAGTTCAAAGTATGAAATAAATTGTATCTTTCATCAATCCTATTAATTTTTAAATTTAAGATACCCACTTTTATTATGCTCATTTGTTCTAGAAAGTCAATGATTATTTAAATTTTAAAATTTTCACAGTAACATGATGCTTCATATACTTGGCATGTGAACACATATTCAATACAATTCAATACTGAATATATTGAATTAATAAAGGTATAAGATCAAACTAAGGAAATAAAGTAAAAGTATAAAATGAGCCCTTATTTGTGAACGAATACAGATTACTTTTAGAACATTTTGGGTATGTTGTATCTTAGATAATGATAATTTATACATGTATGGTGCTTTTTAGTTTACAAAGTACTTCTATAAACATTTTTCTTCTCCAGTAAGCCCTGTGGGAAGGGCTAGGCAGGTTTTTGTTGTTTTTTTTTCCTCTTTTTTCCTTAACGTCTTTATTGGAGTATAATTGCTTTACAATGTTGTTAGTTTCTGCTGTATAACAAAGTGAATCAGCTATATGCATACGTATATCCCCATATCCCCTCCCTCTTTCATCTCCCTCCCACCCTCCTTATCCCACCCCTCTAGGTGGTGCAAAGCACCGAGCTGATAGCTCCCTGTGCTATGCAGCTGCTTCCCACTAGCTGTCTATTTTACATTTGGTAGTGTATATATGTCAATGTTACTCTCTCACTTCGTCCCAGCTTACCCTTCCCCCTCCCCTTGTCCTCAAGTCCATTCTCTACGTCTGTGTCTTTATTTCTGTCCTAAGCAGGTATTTTTATTACCTAAAAAGAAACTGAGTCACAGAAAGGTTATTTGATCACTTCACACAGCTAATAGGTAGCAGAACCAGGATCTGACAGAACATAGAGTCACTCTATAAATACCATCACATTCATTTTCCCCTAACAGCCAACAGTATTGTCTATAAACACTCTTAATAGATTGACTGTTTTAGAAAGATATATTCCTTAAGATTTCATCAAATTTTGCCAAATAACTTGGTAGGTTTTTCATGTGATAATTTGTGCAGTAACTTGTTTTTCACTAAACTGTACCCTCAAGATTTATCTCTCTGTATTTAAGTAGATATATGTTTCAAGGATTGTGTCCTCTGGCTTCCATCAGGGATAAGTGACAGCTGTCTGTGCATGAATGAAGCACAAAGGCTGTTTTCCATCAACGGAGGAAGAGATCATTGCTTTTCACCCTCATCCTTTGAAGTATTTAATTTTACAGCCATCTGAGTCAACTTTTATTCTTTTAGCATGTGTTCTAGAATTTTAAAAGGAAAGAAGGCAGAAAAGTTCAACACCTAAGTAGACAGCTTTGTCAAATGTTACTCCCACATTGTTTTACAAGGTTCTTTTTGTTCTGTAGTAAATGGCAGTGTCTTTCACTGAAGGAGTAATTTATAAATATCTCCTTTTGGTTTAGACTTCTATGTTCCTTATAGAACTCTTAAATTTGGTTCAGAATATATTTTTCCCTCTTGGGAAATAAGAGTAGAACATTTTGTTCTCTGATATTAACTCAATGTATCGCTATTAAATAGATGCTACAGAGGTGGAAAATGGACATGCAAAAATCATTCTTCAGGTTTCTTTCCACTTTTGAAAAATGGTGAGGTTAGAAGGAACATGATCTCTTCTGAGTTCTGGCCGGGAAAGATATAAGGAGCAGCCCCTGACATTCAGAAGCCCGCCTGGCACTCACAGCAGGTCATGTTATTCTCTAAGTAGGCATAAACTATCTCACAGAATACCAACCTCAGACAAGGTTACTCTGAGATCATGATAAAAGGAGATAAAGCAAGGCCACTTCATAATTCTGTCTAAGCACAGACAAAAACAAGGTCGCTCTGCCACCCACAAAATATCAAACACCCCCTTACTCATCCAGAATTCATGACTGCTACTTCTTTATCAATTACAGTTTTATCTTCATTCTTGTCTCCACTCCTTGTCAATTAGGTTTGTTGAGATATACAATCATGGAAGTTCCCCTGTTTTCTGAAAGCATGCAATCTTGTGTGAACCCCTGCTTCCTTAGATCCTCTTGCTCCAAATCAGCCAATCAAAACCAAAATCCAATGAAAGGTTCTTTTTAACCATCTCTTAGACACCCCATGATTCCCAATATAGTAAGTATTAAATCAAACCTCTCTCAACTAGAATTGTATTCCTGGTGATCTTTGGCTGCAGGACATTTACACATTTTTGCTCTTTGTCTCAGTTTGTTACTAGTTATTTGAAATTGAGCAAATTATTTAGGTACTCTGGTCTTTGTTTTTTCTCTATAAAATGGAGATGTTTATATTTACCATAAGATTGTTAAGGTGTTTGTTGAGATAAGCAATTTAAAGTACCCTAATTGTGCGGTAACACAGGAATTAGTATTATTATTTCTCTCATTTTTTAAAAAAACATCTTTATTGGAGTATAATTGCTTTACAATGGTGTGTTAGTTTCTGCTTTATAACAAAGTGAATCAGTTATACATATACATATGTTCCCATATCTCTTCCCTCTTGCGTCTCCCTCCCTCCCACCCTCCCTATCCTACCCCTCTAGGTGGTCACAAAGCACCGAGCTGATCTCCCTGTGCTATGCGGCTGCTTACCACTAGCTATCTATTTTACGTTTAGTAGTGTATATATGTCCATGCCACTCTCTCACTTTGTCACAGCTTACCCTTCCCCCTCCCCATATCCTCAAGTCCATTCTCTAGTAGGTCTGTGTCTTTATTCCTGTCTTACCCCTAGGTTCTTCATGACATTTTTTTTTCTTAAATTCCATATATATGTGTTAGCATACGGTATTTGTCTTTCTCTTTCTGACTTACTTCACTCTGTATGACAGACTCTACGTCCATCGACCTCACTACAAAAAACTCAGTTTCGTTTCTTTTTATGGCTGAGTAATATTCCATTGTATATATGTGCCACATCTTCTTTATCCATTCATCCGACGATGGACACTTAGGTTGTTTCCATCTCCTGGCTACTGTAAATAGAGCTGCAATGAACATTTTGGTACATGACTCTTTTTGAATTATGGTTTTCTCAGGGTATATGCCCAGTAGTGGGATTGCTGGGTCATATGGTAGTTCTATTTGTAGTTTTTTAAGGAACCTCCATACTGTTCTCCATAGGGACTGTACCAATTCACATTCCCACCAGCAGTGCAAGAGTGTTCCCTTTTCTCCACACCTTCTCCAGCATTTATTGTTTCTAGATTTTTTGATGATGGCCATTCTGACTGGTGTGAGATGATATCTCATTGTAGTTTTGATTTGTATTTCTCTAATAATTAATGATGTTGAGCATTCTTTCATGTGTTTGTTGGCAATCTGTATATCTTCTTTGGGGAAATGTTTATTTGGGTCTTCAGCCCATTTTTGGATTGGGTTGTTTGTTTGTTTGATATTGAGCTGCATGAGCTGCTTGTAAATTTTGGAGATTAATCCTTCATCAGTTGCTTCATTTGCAAATATTTTCTCCCATTCTGAGTGTTGTCTTTTCATCTTGTTTATGGTTTCCTTTGCTGTGCAAAAGTTTTTAAGTTTCGTTAGGTCCCATTTGTTTATTTTTGTTTTTATTTCCATTTCTCTAGGAGGTGGGGCAGAAAGGATCTTGCTGTGATTTATGTCATAGAGTATTCTGCCTATGTTTTCCTCTAAGAGTTCGATAGTTTCTGGCCTTATATTTAGGTCTTTAATCCATTTTGAGCTTATTTTTGTGTATGGTGTTAGGGAGTGATCTAATCTCATACTTTTAAATGTAGCTGTCCAGTTTTTATAGCACCACTTATTTAAGAGGCTGTCCTTTGTACACTGTACATTCCTGCCTCCCTTATCAAAGATAAGGTGACAATATGTGTGTGGGTTTATCTCTGGGCTTTCTATCCTGTTCCATTGATTTATATTTCTGTGTTTGTGCCAGTACCATACTGCCTTGATTACTGTAGCTTTGTAGTATAGTCTGAAGTCAGGGAGCCTGATTCCTCCAGATCTGTTTTTCGTCCTCAAGATTGCTTTGGCTATTCGGGGTCTTTTGTGTTTCCATACAAATTGTGAAATTTTTTGTTCTAGTTCTGTGAAAAATGTCAGTGGTAGATTGATAGGGATTGCATTGAATCTGTAGATTGCTTTGGGTAGTAGAGTCATTTTCACAAGGTTGATTCTTCCAATCCAAGACACTGATATATCTCTCCATCTATTTGTATCATCTTTAATTTCGTTCATCAGTGTCTTATAATTATCTGCATACAGGTCTTTTGTCTCCTTAGGTAGGTTTTTTCCTAGATATTTTATTATTTTTGTTGCAGTGGTAAATGGGAGTGTTTTCTTGATTTCACTTTCAGATTTTTCATCCTTAGTGTATAGGAATGCCAGAGATTTCTGTGCATTAATTTTGTATCCTGCTACCTTACAAAATTCATTGATTAGCTCTAGTAGTTTTCTGGTAGCATCTTTAGTATTCTCTATGTATAGTATCATGTCATCTGCAAACAGTGACAGCTTTACTTCTTTTCTGATTTGTATTCCTTTTATTTCCTTTTATTCTCTGATTGATGTGGCTAAAACTTCCAAAACTATGTTGAATAATAGTGGTGAGGGAGGGCAACCTTGTCTTGTTCCTGATCTTAGTGGAAATGCTTTCAGTTTTTCACCATTGAGGATGATGTTGGCTGTGGGTTTGTCATATATGGCCTTTATTATGTTGAGGAAAGTTCCCTCTATGCCTACTTTCTGCAGGGTTTTTATCATAAATGGGTGTGGAATTTTGTCGGAAACTTTCTCTGCATCTATTGAGATGATCATATGGTTTTGCTCCTTCAATTTGTTAATATGGTTTATCACATTGATTGATTTGCATATATTGAAGAATCTTTGCATTCCTGGAATAAACCCCACTTGATCATGGTGCATGATCCCTTACCGTGCTGTTGGATTCTGTTTGCTAGTATTTTGTTGAGGATTTTTGCATCTATATTCATCAGTGATATTGGCCTGTAGTTTTCTTTCTTTGTGACATCCTTGTCTGGTTTTGCTATCAGGGTGATGGTGGCCTCATAGAATGAGTTTGGGAGTGTTCCTCCCTCTGCTATATTTTGGAAGAGTTTGAGAAGGATAGGTGTTAGCTCTTCTCTAAATGTTTGATAGAATTCGCCTGTGAAGCCATCTGGTCCTGGGCTTTTGTTTGTTGGAAGATGTTGAATCACAGTTTCAATTTCAGTGCTAGTGATTGGTCTGTTCCTATTTTCTATTTCTTCCTGATTCAGTCTTGGCAGGTTGTGCATTTCTAAGAATTTGTCCATTTCTTCCAGGTTGTCGATTTTATTGGCATAGAGTTGCTTGTAGCAATCTCTCATGATCTTTTGTATTTCTGCAGTGTCGGTTGTTTCATCTCCTTTTTCATTTCTAATTCTATTGATTTGAGTCTTCTCCCTTTTTTTCTTGATGAGTCTGGCTAATGGTTTATCAATTTTGTTTATCTTCTCAAAGAACCAGCTTTTAGTTTTATTGATCTTTGCTGTCGTTTCCTTCATTTCTTTTTTATTTATTTCTGATCTGATCTTTATGATTTCTTTCCTTCTTCTAACTTTGGGGTTCTTCTGTTCTTCTTTCTCTAACTGCTTTAGGTGCAAGGTTAGGTTGTTTATTCGAGATATTTCCTGTTTTTTAAGGTAGGATTGTATTGCTATAAACTTCCCTCTCAGAACTGTTTCTGCTGCATCCCATAGGTTTTGTGTCGTCGTGTCTCCATTGTCATTTGTTTCTAGGTTTTTTTTTATTTCCTCTTTGATTTCTTCAGTGATCACTTCATTATTAAGTAGTGTATTGTTTAGCCTCCATGTGTTTGTATTTTTTACAGATCTTTTCCTGTAATTGATATCTAGTCTCATAGCGTTGTGCCTGGAAAAGATACTTGATACAATTTCTATTTTCTTAAAGTTACCAAGGCTTGATTTGTGACCCAAGATATGATCTGTCCTGGAGAATGTTCCATGAGCACTTGAGAAAAACGTGTATTCTGTTGTTTTTGGATGGAGTGGCCTATAAATATCAATTAAGTCCGTCTTGTTTAATGTATCATTTAAAGCTTGTGTTTCCTTCTTTATTTTCATTTTGGATGATCTGTCCATTGGTGAAAGTGGGGTGTTAAAGTCCCCTACTATGACTGTGTTACTGTCAATTTCCCCTTTTATGGCTGTTAGTATTTGCCTTCTGTATTGAGGTGCTCCTATGTTGGGTGCATAAATATTTACAATTGTTATATCTTCTTCTTGGATCGATCCCTTGATCACTATGTAGTGTCCTTCTTTGTCTCTTCTAATAGTCTTTATTTTAAAGTCTATTTTGTCTGATATGAGAATTGCTACTCCAGCTTTCTTTTGGTTTCCATTTGCATGGAATATCTTTTTCCATCCCCTCACTTTCAGTCTGTATGTGTCTCTAGGTCTGAAGTGGGTCTCTTGTAGATAGCATATATATGGGTCTTGTTTTTGTATCCATTCAGCCAGTCTGTGTCTTTTGGTGGGAACATTTAATTCATTTACATTTAAGGTAATTATCGATATATATGTTCCTATTCTCATTTTCTTAATTGTTTTGTGTTTGTTATTATAGGTCTTTTCCTTCTCTTGTGTGTCTTGCCCAGAGAAGATCCTTTAGCATTTGTTGTAAAGCTGGTTTGGTGGTCCTGAACTCTCTCAGCTTTTGCTTCTCTGTAAAGGTTTTAATTTCTCCATCAAATCTGAATGAGATCCCTGCTGGGTAGAGTAATCTTGGTTGTAGGTTCTTCTCCTTCATCACTTTAAATATGTCCTGCCAGTCCCTTCTGGCTTGCAGAGTTTTTGCTGAAAGATCAGCTGTTAACCTTATGGGGATTCCCTTGTGTGTTATTTGTTGTTTTTCCCTTGCTGCTTTTAATATATTTTCTTTGTATTTAATGTTTGACAGTTTGATTAATATGTGTCTTGGCGTGTTTCTCCTTGGATTTATCCTGTGTGGGACTCTCTGTGCTTTCTGGACTTGATTAACTATTTCCTTTCCCATATTAGGGAAGCTTTCATCTATAATCTCTTCAAATATTTTCTCCGTCTCTTTCTTTTCCTCTTCTTTTTCTGAAACCCCTATAATTCGAATGTTGGTGCGTTTAATGTTGTCCCAGAGGTCTGTGAGACTGTCCTCAGTTCTTTTCATTCTTTTTTCTTTATTCTGCTCTGCAGTAGTTATTTCCACTATTTTATCTTCCAGGTCACTTATCCGTTCTTCTGCCTCAGTTATTCTGCTATTGATCCCTTCTAGAGTATTTTTAATTTCATTTATTGTGTTGTTCATCGTTGTCTGTTTCCATCTTTAGTTCTTCTAGGTCCTTGTTAAATGTTTCTTGCATTTTGTCTATTCTATTTCCAAGATTTTGGATCATCTTTACTATCATTATTCTGAATTCTTTTTCATGTAGACTGCCTATTTCCTCTTCATTTGTTAGGTCTGGTGGGTTTTTATCTTTCTCCTTCATATTCTGTGTGTTTTTCTGTCCTCTCATTTTGCTTATCTTACCATGTTTGGGGTCTCCTTTTTGCAGGCTGTAGGTTCGTAGTTCCCATTATTTTTGGTGTTTGTCCCCAGTGGCTAAGGTTGGTTCAGTGGGTTGTGTAGGCTTCCTGGTGGAGGGGACTAGTGCCTGTGTTCTGGTGGATGAGGCTGGATCTTGTCTTTCTGGTGGGCAGGTCCATGTCGGGTGGTGTGTTTTGGGGTGTCTGTGGCCTTATTATGATTTTAGGCAGCCTCTCTGCTAATAGGTGGGGTTGTGTTCCTGTCTTGCTAGTTGTTTGGCATAGGATGTCCAGCACTGTAGCTTGCTGGTCGTTGAGTGAAGCTGGGTGTTGGTGTTGAGATGGAGATCTCTAGGAGATTTTTGCCGTTTGATATTATGTGGAGCTGGGAGGTCTCTTGTGGACCAGTGTCCTGAAGTTGGCTCTCCCACCTTAGAGACACAGCACTGACTGCTGGCAGCACCAAGAGCCTTTCATCCACACGGCTCAGAATAAAAGGGAGAAAAAGTAGAAAGAAAGAAAGAAAGAGGATAAAAGAAAATAAAATAAAGTAAGGTAAAATAAAATAAAGTTATTGAAATAAAAAATAATTATTAAGAAAAAAATTTAAAGAAAAAAAAAGGACGGATAGAACCCTAGGACAAATGGTGAAAGCAAAGCTCTACAGACAAAATCTCACAGAGAAGCATACACATACACACTCACAAAAAGAGGAAAAGGGGAAAAAATAATAAATCTTGCTCTTAAAGTCCACCTCCTCAATTTGGGATGATTCGTTGTCTTTTCGTGTATTCAACAGATACAGGGTACATCAAGTTGATTGTGGAGATTTAATCCGCTGCTCCTGAGGCTGCTGGGAGAGATTTCCCTTTCTCTTCTTTGTTCACAGAGCTCCTGGGGTTCAGCTTTGGATTTGGCCCGGCCTCTGTCTGTAGGTCACTGGAGGGTGCCTGTTCTTCGCTCAGACAGGATGGGGTTAAAGGAGCCGCTGATTCGGTGGCTCTGGCTGACTCAGGCCGCGGGGGAGGGAGGGGTGCGGATGCGGGACGAGCCTGCGGCGGCAGAGGCCAGCGCGACGTTGCATCAGCCTGAGGCGTGCCGTGCATTCTCCCGGGGGAGTTGTCCCTGGATCCCAGGACCCTGGCAGTGGCGGGCTGCACGGGCTCCCCGGAAGGGAGGTGTGGATAGTGACCTGTGCTTGCACAGCGGCTTCTTGGTGGCGGTAGCACCAGCCTTAGCATCTCATGCCCGTCTCTGGGGTCTGCGCTGTTAGCCGTGGCTCGCGCCTGTCTCTGGAGCTCCTTTAGGCAGCGCTCTTAATCCCCTCTCCTCACGCACCAGGAAACAAAGAGGGAAGAAAGTCTCTTGCCTTTATGGCAAGAGTCTCTTGCCTTTATGGCAGGTCCAGACTTTTCCCCGGACTCCCTCCCGGCTAGCCGTGGTGCACTAGCCCCTTCAGGCTGTGTTCACGCTGCCAACCCCAGTCCTCTTCCTGCGCTCCGACCGAAGCCCGAGCCTCAGCTCCTAGCCCCGCCCGCCCAGGCGGGTGAGCAGACAAGCCTCTCGGGCTGGTGAGTGCTGGTCGGCACTGATCCTCTGTGCGGGAATCTCTCTGCTTTGCCCTCCGCACCCCTGTGGCTGCGCTCTGCTCTGTCTCCGAAGCTCCCCCTCCTCCGCCACCCGCAGTCTCTGCCCGTGAAGGGGCTTTCTAGTGTGTGGAAACCTTTCCTCCTTCACAGCTCCCTCCCACTGGTGCAGGTCCCGTCCTTATTCTTTTGTCTCTGTTTATTCTTTTTTCTTTTGCCCTACCCAGGTATGTAGGGAGTTTTTGCCTTTTGGGAGGTCTGAGGCCTTTTGCCAGCGTTCAGTAGGTGTTCTGTAGGAGTTGTTCCCCGTGTAGGTGTATTTCTGATGTATCTATGGGGGGAGGAAGGTGATCTCCGCGTCTTACTCTTCAGCCATCTTCCTAAAGTCTATTTCTCTCATTTCATAGTATTTTCTCCTTTTCCTTCCTTTTCTGATTTTCCCCAAATTCAATCATAATAATCTTCTCCGTTGTTTGATCTATGATTTGTAACTCATATGATTTTTTAAATCTACAAACGAAACCTTCCTTTCGGGATTTCCCTTGGCCCTCCAGTGGTTAGGACTCTGCACTTCCACTGAAGGGGGCGCGGATTCTGTCCCTGGTCAGGGAACTAAGATCCTGCATGCCGTATGGCACAGCCAAAAGAAAAGAAGAGAAAAAGAGACCTTCCTTTGAACTGTTTAATTGGGAATCAGAATTTTGACAATGGGTTCAGCAGGTTTATAACCATTGTCCTGACTTTGCTTTACTATCACCATACTTGAGAAAAAACTCTGGTGCCCTTGGAAATCATTTATTGACAAACCTGAGTTCCAGGGTGTGAACTGGGCAATGTGGACACAAATGAATTAGATGTCATCCTACCATCAAATAACACGTGTTCATCTCCAATAATATGTGAACTATCAGCCATACTAATAGTTCTTAAATATGTTTCTAATCCAATATGTCTGGTGTTTATGACACAGTCCTGTAGTCATAGTGCTACATCAAGCTTCTCATTTGGTGAGATGGGATTCACTGACAAATTGGATAATAAATCCAGAGGCTAATCCAATTCAAATACACCCTCAAAATACTTAAATAGAAATCTGACAGATATAAAAGGAGGAATTGAAAAAATTCTGCATTCACTGAGAATTATAATAGAAACTATAAATTAAGCAGGAAAAAATAATGAGAAGATTTGGAGAATTTGAACAACACAAGAAACTATCATCTTCATTACATTTATGTGTGGGTATGTGTGTGTGTGTGTGTGTGTAGCTTCACCCAATAAACCAAGTAAAATCATAGTTTTTAGACATATGTAGAACATTTACAGAGTTTGACCCCATCCTATCCCATAAAGGAAGTTTTAAGAAATATCAAAGAATTGGTAATACATGGACCACCTTCTCTGGCCAAAATTTAATAAAACTAAAAATAAGCAATAGATTTGGAGGCTTTCAGATTCTCTTTTCCAAAACTCAAGGGATCTCTGGCTTTGTGTAGCTCTTTGGGACCCTGTGTCACTGCCTTTGAAGTCAAAAGCCAATGACTTTAAGAACTCAGTACGTGATGATGCTTCATCCCTTTGCTTTTTCATCCTTCCAAAACATCCCCAACATCTACTGCCTGGAAGATTGCTTAAAAAAATATTAAAAAAGAAAAATAGAACAGATATAAACCAATAGAAAAGGCAGTAGACCAGTGTAAGCAGGGATAAGCATAGCTTTGGTTGACAGAAAGAGTTAGATAGTATTCTTGGGTCTGGTATGACTAGCGCAAGGGAACTGGGTAGGAGGAAATAGGGCATATGATTGAGCGTGACGAGAGCAACCAACTCAAGCAGCTTTGGGAAAATTTACACAGAGAAGTTTAGACTGGAAGCAATGAACAGTGATCAACAACTTTGTTTTCTGAAATTATAACATTGGGTTCTTAGGAAACTCAATTGGGCAACTGTATAGACAGCATTTCAAGGAGGAGAGACAGAACTTGGAGAATGCACATTTATGAGGTGATAAATGCTTGGTACCAAAAAATGTCAGAGTCAGGCAAGTGGGTATTTAAACGATAGTATGCACCAGCATAAGAAACCAATGTTCTGGTTATTGCTTCTAGAGTGGTGTTCTCAAGTTATCCCTAATAAATATTTCTATCTGGGCTAAGTGATTTAATGAGAGCAAGAAGTTCATATACCAGTGTACAAAGAAAAGTGAAAAAAGAGAGGGGCTCAGTAGCAAAAAATGACTGAGGGAGTGATTTTATAATTGATGAAGATATGAGTACCACCGTGCTTACCACCTCCACTTCTCACTCTGCCAAAACACACTGGCAAGTGGGAAAAAATGATAATCCAGGAAGATAAATCCATTCTTTCATCCATATAAGAAAAAACTGAGTGTGATGCTAAAGGGCATTTTGAATTTAATCCAATCCAGCTATAATCTTACATTTTATAAGCTTCCACTTGGCATAAAGAGCCCCAATGTTGATATCCAAGGAGGAAAGAAGGGAAATAATATTTTGACAGCTTTTTTCCCCTAGTGTTTTCTTTCTTATACCTTTCCCCTTGTGACTTTTTCTTTATCTTTATATTTGAGTTGGGGAAATTAGTATGAAGATGAATGAAAAAATGCTATCATGCCTTTTTTGTTGTTGTTCTGATATATCATTAAAAAAAAAAACGGTACTGATGAACCTAGTGGCAGGGCAGGAATAAAGATGCAGACGTAGAGAACGGACTTGAGGACACAGAGGGCAAGGGGAAGCTGGGACAAAGTGAGAGAGTAGCATGGACATATATACACTACCAAACGTAAAATAGATAGCTAGTGGGAAGCTGCTACATAACACAGGGAGATCAGCTCCATGCTCTGAAACCACCTAGAGGGGTATGATAGGGAGGGTGGGAGGGAGGCTTAAGAGGGTGGGGATATGGGGATATATGTATACATATAGCTGATTCACTTTGTTGTACAGCAGAAACTAACACAACATTGTAAAGCAATTATACTCCAATAAAGATATTTAAAAAAATTAAATATCTTGGAAAAGGTTAAAATGACTAATTTTTCTTTAATATTGAAGCAGTATGGATTTTAATTTAGTTTTTATTATATATTGAAATAAATTCCACTCAAATAATGATTTACTTAAAATTCAGGACACTGGATATTTTTGGAAATAATTTTATACTCTTAATTAATTACATGTATAATTTATTATATTATAGATGCATAAAATAAAAATACAACCCCATTGATTCAATCATGTATAATAACATAGAGTGATTCAAAGAAATTTTAAGCTCCGTGTTTTAATTCAATATCCTTATTTGCAGTATAAATGAACATTTAGTAAAATTTTACTGAACAATCATCGAAATAACCTTTCTTAACAATATATTTCATGTAGTTTTTTTATTACTCTTCTTACTTTAATCTAAAATTTCACAGAAGTGTAATTTAGTGCACATTTTAAATAAAAAGGTATTTTCATAACTATTGTAGCTACTAGCTACAAAACACCTCTGAGCACCTTCATCAGAAAAGAGCTCCCACATCATAACTAGCTCCATAAAACTGGTTAAACATTTATTCAGGAAATAAATAAAAAACAATTCTGCCTTCAATTAAAAAAAGGACAGCCTGAGGTATGCAGATGATCAACAGACTCAGCTGTCATTTAAAAAAATGTTCAGATACTGAAATTTTCATTTAATTACCTTTTGAACTTTGATAGTATTTTATACATCATAAGGCTGTATTAGTCAGGGTCCCAGCAGGAAACATGACACAATCAATTGAGTAATTGAAGAGAGTTTAATAAAGGGACTACTTCCAAAGTCATGGACAGGATTTAGAGATACCAGTAAGGTACTGTGAAGTTCCCTGGGGCTAACAACTGTTTGAAGTCATGTTTATCCCAAGACTTGAAAGGACACCAGGACAGAGTGGTTCCTAGAATAGAGAGAAATGGAGAGGGTCATCTGACAGGAGCTGTGGTCTTTGGTAGTAACCTGTCAGGGAGGAAGCGTGGAGAATAAATATCCAAACTTCATTCTCCTTTCTACCCTGTGGTGCTTCCCATTGACTAAAGTCGTAAGTAAGCCTCAGTGCATGGGACCCTGTTGATGCACTTTGTACTAGTTAGCTTTACCTGCAAGACACAGAGCTCAAGGAAGAAGGACTGAAATTAGGTATGGGAGAAAAACAGAACACAGCCAGCTTATGGGCTCAGAAGGACAATTTAGGCATTCACTCAGAAAATGTTTATTGAACATCTGTTATATACTATGTATTGTGCTAGGCACTGGGGCTAAAAATATGAACAGACCATAATTCTCACAAGTAGAAAAACAACCTGGGTTTTTTTCCCTTTTTCTGAAACATACAGATTAAAAAGGGACTAAGGAAAACAAAAATAGGAAAACATTCACTATAAAGAAAAGATATTATGAAGTATAAAATAGTCACTTGTAGAAAAAAATATAGTAAGAACTACTTTGCATCCCAGCCTCCATCTGCCTTGAAAGATAAAGGCTTGTAAAAATTATTCTGGACCTAAAAATTCCTATAAATGAATAGTAGGCCCAAGTTATATGAGGAGGCATAGGGAATTGATTCATGCTTAATAAACCCTGCAATTAATAAAACCTTGTTCCTCGGCTACTCCTTCCTCTGGGGAGCTCTCAGTATTTTACAGCCCTTGTCAAAGAAACCTTATAACTCCTCTGTGTTATAAAGAATGGAATAAGTGTGACAGCGGGGTGGGTATTTTTTCTCCCTCTTCTGTACCTGGGATCCTTTACCGGGGAATCAATGCTTTGCAGCTCTATCCTTTGGATTTTATACAGCTACTAATGGGTAGCTTTTCTCTGCCTGCAGTAACTATGCCATGGTTGCTGGAGATCATACATCATCCAGTGGTTAATTTTTTAATTAATTCAAAGAATATTAACTAAACTTTCGTATTTTTGACCAAATAAATAAATAAATAAACACCACCTTCCTTAGTTTTTCTTTGACCTTAAGTTAATTCTGTACTTGATAAAATGTTCTGTGCTGTATATCTAAACTAAGTGTGACATAGACAATGGTGACAAAAATGACCCATTTCATAATGGATTGCTTTCTTATTCTACTCTCAATTGCTTAAAAAAAGACCTGACTGCTTATGCACATATTGTTGGGATTGATTCATATGGGTTCATAAAGCCCTGAGTTTCTTTCAGGGCACTGCTTATCTAGCCTCTGCTATCAATGTCATTAAGATTGGCAGCAGAAGCAAGAGGATGCCCTTCCCAGCCAGGCAAGACACCTTAGTGTTTTGTATTCCTGAAACTCTGACAGATGGATGAAAGTTCCCCATTAGGAAATGAGATAACCTAGATATCAAGTGGGATTTCCTGACCCCTTGAGACTCACCTGGACATCTGTTCACGCCTAATGGAAGACAAAGAAGTCCTCAAGCTTCTGCACTTTGAGGGGAGGGTGGTGCCTGTGTTTTCCAGGTCCCTTCTACCTCTCATTTCCTTCTTTTCTGACATATAGTCATTGTAATGGCATTTATGCAGACATGAAGCAGACTCTACCCTAACTGCCCCCAAATATGCACCCCTCATACAAAGTATCTTTAAGAGTTGTAGAATCGGAGAAGTGTGAGAAGGTAAAAGGTCATTTATAGTGGAAATAACTTCAAATTGAACCCTGGCACTTTAAAATATTAGTCTCTCGATTTCCAGAAAATTTCCACTGATCCTCCCAATCTAAGGACCTCTGCATCTCAGCTTCTTTCTTGCCCACCCATCTGCTTCCTTCTCTCTGCATGTCCCTCTGTGCTCTCCTCCTTCCAAAGAGAGATTAAAACTCATCTCCTTGTCTCAGGCAGGCTTGTTCATCCTTTAACTTTGTTGTGGCTTCTCCTTCCAAGACCCATATTCTCAGGATCTTACCATACCAAGTGCCTTAGCAAGGTTCTTCCCCAAAGAAAGACCTATTCTCTCTCTAAAGGGCAAATGGACAATTATTAAGGTAATAGCATTTTCCACTTTGCCATGGTGGAACATATACTTCCTAACAAGATAACCTAGTATTTCCTTTTCTTTTCCTGTAACCTTGAGAGATGAAGAACGAATTCTGCTTACATAATAAAGTAATTAAAAATTTGGCAGCTGTGTGTTTTTGACAATAGAAGTGCATTGTTTCACAGAGTACTGATAGTATCATTTGAAACTCTGAGCACATACGCAGTGCTTTGGCTGGTGAGTTAAGTACAGTCTTGCATAGATATGGGAACCAAATAGGAAAATATAAGCTGTGCTAGGATTAAGTTGCATATTTTCAGATTTTTTTCTTTGGTTTCTGAACCTTGAACAGCAGGACAGGTGACATGATTTTTAAAGACCTGTGAAGATCAATCCTAATTTTCTACATTATTTACAAACCAGCTTTTGGATATCTAAAATCCCTTTCAACCAAAGTTTGCTCTGCTGAGAATAAGTAATACTAAGATAGGACCACAGGAAATATGCATTGAGCACCTGAAGGGGAGGGGAGTGAGTGAGAAAGGGAAGGACTGCAGTCACCTAAGCTAAAACTTA
The DNA here is from genome assembly GCF_005190385.1 of Monodon monoceros. Classification (NCBI taxonomy): domain Eukaryota; kingdom Metazoa; phylum Chordata; class Mammalia; order Artiodactyla; family Monodontidae; genus Monodon; species Monodon monoceros. The sequence continues at coordinate 25,812,660 of NW_021703768.1, read as the reverse complement.
GCTGTGCTAGGAAAGCAGCAAAAGAGAAGGCAGGATTGATGCCATTAAAGTGACTTCCTGGTTATGTCTCCGGCCTTTACTATTCAAAGTATGTATTAAATTAAGAAGCTCACTGGTCGGAGGCAAAGTGGATGTCACATGATTTTTGTATCTTGGAAGAGAACATGGGGCAGGGCTCAGGTTCAGATCTATTTCAGTGTTATGAGTGAAAAAACAAAGAAAAAGAAGATATTGGGGTATAGAAGACTTATCAGGGTCAAAGAGAAAGTAGATGGAAGTTGGAAGATATTCTTTTGTCATTTATGTTCCAGTACTCTTTTAATTTGATTTAAAATGAATAATTTACCTCATGAAAAAAATGCTCTCATGGTCCAGATTCCAAGATGTGCTCCAGATTATAACAGCTGCAAATGAAAAATATCAAGATGGTACCTACAGATCAGGACAATGGACAGCATCAGCTAAGGACATCTTTGACAAGGCTGCGGAGCTCCTCTTAGAGGCGTTTTGTTTTTTGTTTTTCTTTTCTTTTTATTGAATATTTACAATATTGGGTTAGTTTCAGGTATACAGCATAATGATTCAGTTTTTTGTTTTATTTTGTTTTCAGCAAATATCTTAAATATATTCAGATTCAAGGCCTCTCCCGGTACCATTACACTGTTATAATCTTGCCACATGGCTTCCCAGAGTAAAGCAAAACAAGCTCTATTTGAAGATATCCTTACAGACACTGTTTGGCTGACCATATTCAGCATATAGTTTACATACAGATCAATAAAGATTGAGTTCCAATTGAATCTGAGTCCTGGCTTCTAATGGTTTCCTCTAAATTATAAGCAGATCACTTTTGCATCTTCCTAACTGAATCAGGGATTTTAACTTATTTACTTTCACAGACTATGACCTAGGAGTACAAATGCTCACCTAACTAAAAGCCTAGTGGACCACTTAGCAGAAAGCTTTTTCCCCTCTTCATGCCTACTTATAGAAATCCAATAGGGCTTTGCTACCCCAGCTATCACGAGCTGCTCTGAGTTTTAAAAGGTTGTCTTTGTCTGTTTGATAACATCTGCTCCACACTCTGGTCATATGGTAGCCCTTAGGAAACAGTTCTCTAAGGCAGAAGCATATTTCATAAGATTCATATGATTTACAAACAAGAATTTTAAGTTCTAATTAGTACTTTCAGGGTGATTCATGCAAAAGAAAGATTTCCATTTGCATGTCAATGAAGACCTGCTGCCTTAGAAACCCTTGCTAAACTATGTAATTAATCTTTGTACATGAGGAAGGATTTATTTTTCTTACTTCCAGTTCTCAGGAACAGATTCAGACAGCCTTAGTGTCTTAGATATTTAAAACATCCATGATTATTGCACCATGAGGTTTTAGGTTTGGTATGTGGTGTGAGGAGAGAAAAACATCTAGTCCTCAAAGAGTTCCTTTTCTTTTACTATAATAGCCCTATTGTTTCTCTCCTCCTTCTCTCTTCCTCCTACTTTCCTCTCTCTTGTCTTTTCCTCCTCTTCCTTTCTCCTTCTGCCTTTCCTTCTCCAGCATTGTATTTCTCTTTTAGAAATATTTAGGACCAGTGCTTGCTGTGTGGTAACTTTGATTTTGTTAGCTCTTATATTAGGATTACTCATTTTCACACTGTGCAATTATTAATTAAAAAATGCTTTATTTTAAAGTTCTTTCAAATTTTAACTAAGCACTACCATGATAATTGGATTTCTAATTTTTAGATATTACATTATTTTTTTAAACGTTGGCTCCTTTGTCCAATAAGCTGATTCAGTGGAAAGAATTAATACACAACTGGAACCTGAGAGATATTTGTAACAGTAAGTAAGAGGTACTTAATTCCTTAGGTTTGATGCATATAATGCTTGTGAAAGAAGTGATTATATATATGTATATAATCTTATATATGAGTTCCGTCTCTCTCTCTATATATATCTTATATATGAGTTCCGTCATTTCAGTATACCTTCTTTTGGAAGACCGGAATTACTCTTTATTTTTTTCATAGTATTTTGTAAATTTGGGATTGTGTATCATTCAAACTAGCAAGAATGAAAGTTCTCCCTTCCCATGACCACATTGATTCTGGTCTGATCTAAGTTGAGTTGATCAGAGTTTTTCTTGCAATTTGTGCTGGAGCTCTCAGGAAACATACAACATGTAGGACGGGGACGAGCAGTAGTTACCTTGCTGCCCTAGGAAAAGATTCTATCTAAAAGCAAAGCTAGACAGAGGCCGGTGGCTTTGGATGAGAGCAAGAAAGGACACTGAGAGAGCTGATGCCATTGACTACATTCCTGGAGCTTTACACGTGGAAGGTACTATATATATATATGTGTGTGTGTGTGTGTGTGTGTGTGTGTGTGTGTATAAATATATACATATAGTGATGGAATGTATGACTTTATTGGACAAAGAACAGCCAAAAAAAAATCAGGGAGGAAAAATGGAGCATGGCACATCTGGGACTTTAAACGTTTGTAGTAGCTGAGGTTTCAGGGTGCTGGTTGTTTAGTGGCAGGGATGAGCTGAAAGTATATAAGGGACTGATTATGAGAAAGACCTTGATTGCCAAGTTAAGGAGCTTGGATTTGCCCCTGAAGGCAATAAGGAGCCATTGAAGGCATTTAAGCAGGCATCTGACATGGCTAGATTTGCCCAAAGCTGATCTGTGTTGAGGAAATATGTAAAGTTGGAATAATTTTTAAATATCAACATTGCTGTTTCCATTCAGAAGCATCAAATCAATAGTAGGAATATTTGCAGGTCTAAATCTAACTCTTAAAAATCAATTAAAAAAGAACAACTGTGAGTTTATCTTGTCATTTATGATATTATAAAACAGTGTGGAGACATTGTTATGAAAATATCTATTTGATCTTAGAGATTCCAGTTATATTATAAAAGGAAAGTTAGCAAATAAAAAGCACTACAACTGCTGAAATCTGAATCAGTAGAAATAACTAAATTTAGAAAATAGAAGAATTAACTTTAGAGTGAGGTACTACAATGGGAATTACTTTGGTTCTATTGTTTCAGAATAGACAGCCATATTCAGAAATCAATTAAACCGTAAATATTCTGTGTATTTAAGATAATGCAAACTGTAATACCTGTATATCAAGTGCACTCAAATTTAAATAATATTTTTATATTAATATACAGTGCTTTTCAGTGTGAAAAGTTCTTTTCTATCTATGTTTGCTAATCCCAACATCTCTGTGATTCGGGCTCTGCAGCTTACTTTACAGATAAGGAAACTGAGGCTCAAAGATGGTAGTACTAATGTGCTCAAGGGCACACAGAGAATCTGGCTAAACTGAGATTTTATGTGTCTGAATCTAAAGCCCAGGACTTTTTGGTTTGTTTTTGCTTCAAATACTGTATTCCTTGCTTTTCAAGACAGCATAACAGCTGACCAAGGGCAGCCAGCTAGCTGAGGCAGGAATTACGTGTCTACCCTGTACGGTGGCTGCTTGGGGTGAGTCTGGCACAGTCTAGTGGAACCAGAGCCTTGCACTGCTCTTCTGCAAGTGAGCCTTGTCCTTAGGTTTTTGATTGCAGTATCTGGTAATACTGCAGATTACTGCAGACACTGCAGTATTACTGCAAATACTTCTCTGGTGTTTCAGTTCCCTGAAGGAGAGTAATCTTGCACTTGATCTTTCGCCCTTGAGTCTTTTTTCTCTTTTACTTCTCCTTGCCAGCCAAGATAAAGGTTAGAATCTCTTCCCAGTATTAATGTGACTAAGCACCCAGTTCACATGAGTGACTACATTCCTTCCGATGGGTTTGCCAAGTGTCAATATTTTTCACCCAACTTGAGGCATTTCATTGTCTGAACTCTTGCTGTAGACTTGGTTAGATAAGAATGCCAGTCTAAATCAACATGGGGCCACACAGGCTTTTGGATGCTGGATTTTCACTTAATGCCTATTCCCTCAGGGATGAGTACTTAGAGCTCCTGGATGCCACCGTGCCTTATGTGTTTTGGTGCCAGCAGTACCTCTTCTCTCTGTTGCCTGGCTAACTCCTACCCAGTCTTCTACTCTCAGCTCACGCATTTCTTTCTCCCCAAACCTTTCCAGACAGCATTAGTGTTAATGTAGGTTTTCCTTCTGTGAGTTCTCCCTTGTATTACAGTGGATTTCACATTGTATTGCAAATGTCTATTTCTCAGACTCAGCAACGTCTTAGATGGAGGGCCTGTGTTTTCATCTGTTTAGTTCCAGGGCCGTTTATAAAGAGTCTGGAGCCAATGAATGTCTGTGGGACTAAAGACTGACTGCCTGAGTGAAAACAATGGGCCTTTGAAATAATGAAAAAACAAATAAAATCCCTAAATATATGTCTTACATGTATAGACAATTTCTATGAATAACTTAACGCTTTTGGCCTTTAGAATTATTGGAAGAGCCTCTTGATGGACATGCACTAGGAAACACAGGCAAAGAGAAATGAGCTAATATTTATTTAGGACCTTGTCCTAGGACTGATTAGAACTGGCTTATGTATATGTTATCCCATTTAATCTTTACAGTAATTCCATAGGCAAATATATTCTATCTCTTGCTTTTATGAATGAACTAAGTTTTAAAGAAGTTAAATTACCTTCCACTAAATTCTAACATTTAGTAAGTAAAGATGGGACAGAATCACAGGAGAGAAAGCTCAAAAGTCTGATAGACTTAAATTTTAATACTTGCTCTCCATGTAATGTCTAAACTTTGGGGTATTTATTCTCCCTAAGATTCTTCTGTGTATATGCACATTTGTGTATGTGTATATGGGCACATTTGTGTGTATGAACCATGGACCTGAGAATGCCTGATTATGAGTTTGTTGCAAGGATAAATGAGCTGATACACATAAAGTGTGGCCAGATGGTGATTATTCTGCTTTCAAATCCCAATAATTACTGAGTACTATACAGTCTTCTCTCTTCTCACTATACTAAGCTTTCCTCAGAAAAAGCAAATCACTGCCATATTATGGATATCAGTGAACAGTTTGGGTCTTCATTAGCTAAAAAGTGGGCAAAGGAACATCCTCAAACCATTCCTGAGGGATTTTACTCCTCAGATGTTCCTTGAGGAATGATAGTAGTCCAAGGCAGACCTAGAAATGAGCTCCTGTGTGTAATGCTCCCAGGAAGATCCAACCCTGGGACAATGCTTGGACCGACCAGGGTAGTGTCTCATCCACTGTAGCCTGACATGTAGGACATCTGACTACATTGGATCGTGTTCAAATTGACTTCACTGTGGTCTCTGCGTACTGGCAATTGCTTTAGCTATTTGGAGTTCTCCAGAGCAAAGGATCCAGCAAGGAGTGCTCTTAGCATTTCCAGGCACCCTGCTAGCATAGAGCTGATGAGATCCATCTGAGGGATCTCATCATTACCCTTTATTTTTGGAGGGTAAGGACCAAGTCCAGGGCTTGGATAGCTCTCTTCTATTTCTTTAGCTCCCCTCACCCACAAAGCACCAGCTGACTAACTCACTGAGGTAATCCACAAAAAAGAAAAGGAAAAAAAATGCCTATCTGGTACATATGACATGGAAATACTGCCTACGTGTGGAAAAAGTTTTAAAAATGTGACAAAGTAATAAAGTCTCTTTTTATAAATTGGAGAATATTCATCAGAGAAAGTTAAGGGGAAAAAATCAAGGGAGATAAAAACATTTCTCTGTCTGTAGTGGCTGTCAAGGCATTGTGCTTACGGATGCTACATTAACTGTCTAAAACACGCTCCTGTGCTTCTTAAGGCAGTAGAAGCTTTCAGGGCCAAGTGGAGCTGCACTTCACAGTTCCTCTTAATGAAGTCAGTGTGAGCCCTCTGAATAGAAATGCCTCAAAGGATGTAGAATGGAATGAGAATCAGGTTCACCCAAAATGATAAAAACCATACAGATGAAGTAAAAGAAATTTTACCTTAGAGCATTGACAAAGATTGTCTCGGCTCCTTGGGGAGCTCAGTCCTGTGTTGGCAGCATTCATGGTAGAATTTCCTTTGTGGAACTTGGCTTTCAAAAAGTCACCAAAACTTGAATCAAAGGGTCTTGTGAAAACAGAAGTTGGCATTTTTTTAAACTTTATGAGTTATTAGGGACGTCCCCTCAAATGAAATTAACTTTAGATCATGGAAAACAATGGCAAAAGCCTATAAAGCACAATTCATGCACTGCAGATGAGCTAAAATATAATAGTTAACTCATTGAGTGGGTGGAGAGGGTTTAAGAGTTACTTTTAGAAGGGCTCAAAGAGTTCAGAGCTATTTCTTAAAAATATCTTATTTCATTTCAGGAAGATCTCTCCCTGCTCTTATTGAAGATTTGTCTCTGTTAGTCATGATTTCTTACCCTTACCCACAATCTATGATTCATTTTTTTTTATAACACTCTCTGTTTTATGAAAAGCCTTTTTTCTTTTCTTTTTTTAAATCCAATCTTACCTGTGATTAGTCCTGCCCTACTTTCCTGTGTCACCTTCAAAAAAGTGGTAAAGCCCAAGTTTTCTCCAAAAATAGACTTTATTTGAGTCTCCTTGTTCTATAGCCGTGGTGTCATTAGGGACTTCTGTGGCAGTGCAGATACTAAGAAGAAATATGTCATTCGGTTCTGAGGTCAGCCTAGTTTAGGGAGGAAAGAGCAATCTGGTGGTGAAACACCCTACAAAATAATATCTCTGATTGAATTCACAGAAAGCTCGCTGGAATTAAAAGACACCACCAATATTTTTTTCCTGCTAACCAGGGCTGTATCTATCTGACCTAGATTATCAGACTGTGAAAAGTGGATATGAGTCCTCTGCAAAGTAAAGTCTTAAGGTCTTGGGACTGAAAAGAAGCTTAAGAGCTTCCTATTGCAACACTTCTAATTCTTGGATCTGTCTTCAATAATTTCTCCAGGTGGTTCTCTAGTCTTTTTATATAGATTTCTAACAAAAAACCTAGTAGTCATGGGAATGTGAGCTCTTTGAGGGCATGGGGACTGCTTTTTTTCTCCCCCACTGTTATCATCTCTTGAGTCTAAACAGTACTTAGTATCTATTATAACCTTACTAAAAATTTGATGAATGAATTAAAGAATGAAGGACCACTCTGAACTACTTTTAACTGCATAGTAATTTTGGCATAAAAACATATATGTGACCTACTTTCTTTCTACTCTTCCTCTAGCCATCTCTCCTTTACCCCTTCCTCCTCCTTTCCTTGTGTGGCAGGCATAGAAATCACCTATCCTAGAAACAAGAAGCTAACACTTAGCTGTGTGTACACCCAAGGTAACTTCTTATCTGTTCTTGTCATTAATGTGTTTAAAGAAGACTAAGTTAATACAAATTAAGGGGTCATTAGCTAGGTGACCCATTTTACTTAAGTTCTATGTGTCTCAGTTTTTTCATCTGTAAAATGGAGATAATAATTGCATCTCCCTGAGATGTTTGTGTGAATACCCAGTGCCATATTGTATATAAAGTACTTCAGAATGGTACCTGACATATAGTTGGCACTCAATAAACATTAGAAAGTTGATGCCTTATGAAATAGTGTTTACTACGTTTATTCACCTTTGACTATTCTGGTTATTTCTCACTGCATAACAAATCACTGCTTTCATTTTTCTGTGCATTGATTGAGCTCAGATGTGTGATTCTCACTGGTTTCTCACATGTGTAAGTGAGGACCCAGAGACATCTGAATACTTGCCTGAATTGGATGTCTAAGAGGGCACACAACATGGCTGGTAGCTGAAGCTGGCTGTTGACTGGGAGCTCAGCTGAGACTATCTCTACATTTAGCCTCTCCAGGTGGTTTAAGCTTCTCTAAGCATGATGGCTGGGTCATGAAAGGGATCATCCCAAGAGCGAGCATTACAGGTGACCCACATAGATGTAGAAAGGCTTAATATGCCCTATAGCCTCAGAAGTTACGTGCTGCAGCTTCTGCCATATCCTGTTGATCCAAGCAGTCACAAGGCTTGCCTGGATTCAATGGGGTGGATAGATTCCATCTCTTGAGTGCCAGAGTGACAAGGTTACCTCACAGAACAGCTTGTGAGAGAGAGAGACATTGTTGCCATCTTTGGAAAGTTTCATCAGCCGCATTGACTATCAATTTTTTTCCTTTATATTTGAGATTAAATTCATTTCTTTATTATTTTTCTTCTGAAACATTTAAGGCCATATAGAAAAGCTTCAACCCTCAAACCCTCTTTTTATGTGCTAAGCTTTCAAAAATCTGCAGATTATTTAGTGGCTTTAGTGAACATTTTCTGGATTAATATTATAGATGCTTCAATTTTTCTGTAGAAAAACATGGTTTAAAAATCTTTTGATACTGATATTGTTCTTAGGAGTTGAATGCGGTGACTGAAATAGCTTTAAAAGAAGTGGTTAAAGGCAATATACCCGTCATGGTTTGTTTCATTCCATTGAGTTAATTAGTGTAGCTGGCCATTTGTTTTACTCCTTTACCTTCAGATCACCCAACAAAAAGACATTTGAATTAAAATAATTCACACTATCTGTTACTTGGTTATTCATACCCATATCTCTAGTCTATCACAGTCCCAACATAATAATGTATAATATTTTATAGTCCTCAGTGGCTCACGTAGCAATTTCACATGCAGTATCTCACTTGATCTTTATACTACAACTGTGTTACCTAAGGGTATGGTATTTCTGCCTTCCCATGAAGGTACTGAAACTCAGAGAGATTAAAAGTTTTTATCCAACAAGGGAGCGGGGATTCGAGTTAGAGGTATCCACTCTTTGCAAGTTTAAAAATATTCATGCAGTTATCAAATTTCTTTTTTTAATACATTTTATTTATTTATTTTTGTCTGTGTTGGGTCTTCGTTGCTATGTGTGGGCTTTCTCTAGTTGTGGCGAGCGGGGGCTATTCTTCGTTGGGGTGCATGGGCTTCTCATTGCGGTGGCTTCTCTTGCTGCGGAGAACGGGCTCTAAGTGCGTAGGCTTCAGTAGTTGTGGCTCGCGGGCTCAGTAGTTGTTGCTCGCGGGCTCTAGAGAGCAGGCTCAGTAGTTGTGGTGCACGGGCTTAGTTGCTCTGTGGCATGTGGGATCTTCCCGGTCCAGGGCTCAAACCCGTGTCCCCTGCATTGGCAGGTAGATTCTTAACCACTGCTCCGCCAGGGAAGCCCCTCATTCAGTTTTTAAATTTCTGATTCTTTTCCTTATAGAAATCAAAATTAGTATAGGTCCAACACTCATTCCCAACATCTGTCATTTGACTAACACCAATATAGTATCTAGAAAAGCTGTAATTATTTTCCCAGCTTCCCCTATAACTAAGTGCTACCTTGTAAAACATTTTCAACTAGTAAGACATAAATGGGAGTCTTCTAGGAGGATTCTGGAAATATTTTTGTTCTTTTGTTGAAAAGAAAAGGTAAAGCTGATTCTTTCCTTTCCACTTTCTTCCCATCGTGACTGTAGTAAAAATGATCAGGACTGCAATCATTATCTAGTAACTGTGAGGAAAAGACATGAAAACTATAGGCATGCTGGTTCTGACATTGTTGAGCCACTAATCCAATGACAGCAATCAACTTCTTCCAGATTATTTTCTAAACAAATATATGTGTTAAACAACTCCAGTCTTCTTGGTTTAAGCTGATCACGGTTGGGTATTGTTACCACCAACAGAACACATTTTTCCCCCCAAATTTTCCTTCCTTCCTCCCTCCCTCCCTTCCTTCCTTCCTCTTTCTTTTTCTTTTTTTCTTCAGCATGTGATGCGTATTGGAAAGTGAGTGATGCTAAAGAAGAAGTAGCCTATTTGAGAGGAGTTCAATGGATATTGTCAAGAGATTCTATTGGTAAACTTTCATTTTTAGGAAGAGAAATCAACAGAGACAAAGTAATGAGAATGATAAAGCACTGAACCTAGAAATACTCTAGTTGGCTAACAAGTTATAGAAATACTATTTATCCTCTTATCTCATTTACTCAACAGAAATACTTAATACATTAATTGTTTAATTAATTAATTAATTACTATACCACCAGGAATAAAAATTGGCCATAAGTTAGCCATAAAATTGGAAAGTTATTTGGAAGTATTTCGTTGCTGTTTTGGGGAAGTACACAAGGAACTGCTGATTCATTATGGTGTTAAATAAACCATGCTGTTGTGCCCAAAGTATCAATATCTGTAAAATGACCAAATATAAGTATACTTTCTGATAAAGATTGAAAATGTGTTCATCTCAGTTAGTCACATCTCTTACATTACCCTGTTCTTCTCCTATACTTCAACTTGGGACATGTAAAATTTCTCGTTGGACGCTTGTATATACTATTCCTTCTGCCTGGACTCTATTTCCTTTTTTCATTGGTTAGCTTCTCATCATCCTGCCAATCTCAGTTAAGGCTTTACTTTCTCCGAAAAGATTTCCCTGACACGTAAGTTTAGCTGCTTTTTCCATATGCTTCCTCAGGTCTTTCCTCTATCATAACCTGTAGTTTCTTTATTACTTGTCAATTCCTTGCTATACTCTAAGTTCCACGAGGATAAAGATAATACCTTTCATCTTTGTATCCTCAGAGCCTTTCCTGGTACACAGTGGGTACTTAAAACTTGTGTAATTGACAGAATCAATTTAATTATCCTTTTATAATTCTTACATGTGCTTTAAACACAAAGTCTTTAATTAGTTGAAAGAAGCAAGTCTAGATTATTAAATTCACTTGTATGATTATATTTTTGTCATCATGACTGAAAGAAATAATCCTTTCATTTGAAGTTTTCCCCCTTTTTATATTCAATGCAGACTCTTGTCTAATTTTCCAATTTCTTCTTTGACATTCTTTATATGTGAGAAAGCTATCAGTCTTCTCATTTGCCAATCTTTGTTTGCCAAGTGTGAATGTTCAAAGCCAGAATAATTTCCACATAACATATACTACATTTTCCTACCTAAAAGTTCAAAGAGAAACACTATGCTTGACATGATTTATTTTTGACAAATATGTGTAGCCTGCTTTAATATGTGAAAACATTTTTCATTAGGTTCCTGAGGGGGACAATTATATCTCACTGGATATACATCTCCATTTTAACAAAGTGTTACTCATTCCAATTTTGTTTTGTTTTGTCACCTAGTATCTCAAAAGAATACATATTCTTAAGTATAAATATTCCTGAGATGGATTTCACAGTACATAAGATAGGTGGTTTTAAAACATCTACTATGTTGAAACTGTTTAAACCTAATTTAAAATTCATTCCTGGGTTTTCTTTTGCAAGATTTTTGTCAGATTTGTGTAACATCAACTAATGGCCAAATCAATATTCTAAAGTTCAAATCTCCTTCATTCACCTTTCAAATTAGCAAATTGATCTATTTTTTCCTTTGCTAACCTCATATTTTTCAATTCATTTATACAATTATTTTCCTTTTCCTTTTGTGTTTTATTTCCTGGTATGGCATCTCTGACAGTACTGTTTTATTTATATTATTTTTATGTCATCTTGAATAATTGTGACTCTTTTCAATTATTCAGCTCTTAGAACACTTCAAAATTGAAACTTATTAGCCTGCTTGCTTTTTTTTTCTCCTCACATTTTTAGGGAGAGATAATGATACATAGCTCCTTCTTCCCCAGTACTCCTTTGCTAACAGAGAGTCTCAGACACCATTGGATTGCTTAAGTGATGCTTGGACACCATTTTAAAAATTTTATTTATTTATTTTTGGCTGCGCTGGGTCTTCGTTGCTGTGTGCAGGCTTTCTCTAGTTGCGGTGAGTGGGGGCTACTCTTTGTTGTGGTTCACGGGCTTCTCATCACGGTGGCTTCTCTTGTAGCGGAGCACGGGCTCTAGGCGCGCGGGCTTCCGTAGTTGTGGCACACTGGCTCAGTAGTTGTTGCTCGCGGGCTCTACAGCGCAGGCTCAGTAGTTGTGGTGCATGGGCTTAGTTGCTCTGCGGCATGTGGGATCTTCCGGGAACAGGGATCGAATCTGTGTCCCCTGCATTGGAAGGCGGATTCTTAACCACTGTACCACCAGGGAAGTTGGACACCATATTTTTACTCTTCCCTTTCACTAACTCTCCATATGAAATAAATCTCAAAATACTCTCTGTTTTACTTTCTCAGTATCTGTTGCATGAGTCCATCTCTGCTCCCCTCTGCTACTGTCCCCCTGGGCTTTCATCATTTCTCATCTACCTTTGTGAGAAAACCTCCTAACCATTTCTACCTTCCCATCCTACCACATATTCTACCAGGTAATGTTTCCAAAGATTACTTTGGAAATCTCATCATTTTAGTTCTCTGCGTGCAATCACACAATTATTTCCACTCTCGTGGGAAAAGGTAAAGTTCTTTAATGTGGTTAGACCTCAGTCCTCCTGAATTTTTTTCAGACAAGACTTCAAACAAGTCTTATTCTTTTGCCTTCCTGATCTCCTGACCTTTTGCATAAAATGGTTCCTTTGGCTGGAAAACCCTCTTCCCTAACCCCATTGCCCCACCCACTTTCTGTTTCTTCCCAAGGCTAAATCAGCCTTCAGGTCTTAGCTTCAAAAAGCTTTGGAAGCCTAGCCTCCACCCTCTTCTTCCAAGTAGGATGGTTAGTTCCCAGCCTGGGTTTTCATGTGAAGTCTTCACTTCCCTTCTTCTAACTCTTAGCCTACTGAACTACTATGGCCTCTTGGTGTGCCTTTCACATTGTTGGAAATTCTGTGAGGTTAGACCATCTGTATTTTTTCCTACCTTGTCCCTGATTCAAAGCACATAATTATTATTTATAAAATAAATTAATTCACAAAAGTTACTTCCTGAATAATTCTTTAGGTAGCTAAAATGCTGTAATTTTTTTCTATCAATGTTATGAGTGTTCTAAAATGATTAATCTGAAGTCTATATTTTTACCTTTCTCACAGCTCTCTTAGTGTTTCAGACTACACAGTCTTATGATGACTATCTTTCAAATTGTCTTTCTTGAGAAAAATGAGTCACTGTTTGATTTTTATGTGCACTGACAGGGATCTCAAATTGTTACTTTATTATGCACAGCTCATAGTGCCTTAGATTTATTTAACTGGAAAAGTCCATATGTGTGGTTTCTAATTCTGCTAATATAATGCTGTTGGGCCAAGGGGAGGTATAGAAAAGTTTCAAAATTACTTGCCATTTCTATTAATTAATAATTGGTTAGCTCTTCTTAGTAAAAATGCAATATCCCTTTAATTGTACTAAGATCCCTCTATTGTAGAGTGAAAATAAGGTAAAAAGCTATGTGGCGCACTATTTTAAAGATAAAGCTTTGTACAAAAAGGTTTAGGGCATCAGTAACTGGCACTTTGTCAGGACATAAAATAATTATTACCTCTCTAATCTAACAGAGAATATTTTATACGATGGGAAAGTGGGGTTAAATAATTGCCTCCTCAAGGCAAGTTTCTCTTGACTTAAAGCTACCAGTATGAGGGAGAAGAGAAATAAGTTTAAATTAACACAACATTAAAGACAATAATTTAGGGTAACACATGTTTTCAAAGTTGTGTTTTATTGGTGAAATTTCACAGTCCACAGAGCATGAAATAGGATACTTACCTTTTGTAAACTCACTGTACTAGGCTAAAGATGGAAATTCTTTTATAGATGCATCTTTCTTTCCAACTTCAAATCCTTCAGGAAGGTTAATTTTTTTTTTTTTTTTTGCGGTACGCGGGCCTCTCACTGTTGTGGCCTCTCCCATTGCGGAGCACAGGCTCCGGACGCGCAAGCTCAGCGGCCATGGCTCACGGGCCCAGCTGCTCTGCGGCATGTGGGATCCTCCCGGACCGGAGCACGAACCCGTGTCCCCTGCATCGGCAGGCAGACTCTCAACCACTGCGCCACCAGGGAAGCTAGGAAGGTTAATTTTAATTAATTGAACCTGAATTCACTTACCAATAGTATTAAGACATTGAGTTCAAATATCTAGCCATGAAGTGGTTTCTTAGGATTTTTTGGCAGGCAACTCACTCGCCTCCTCAAATTCTTTCCTTTGTCCGGTTAACTAACTACACTCTACCTACCAGCTCTAGTCTTTTTGTACTTAACACATTCACCAACCTCTACTTCCTTTATTCATCATATCCATGTAGTGTACCCCTATTTGGATATCAGCAGATCCTCTCTTTTCTGCTTATGAGGAGTAAGCCTATCCAACCTTGTTTCTGCTGTGTGGTCCTGCTCACCCACCCTCATGGCCTTCACATGCCTGCTTTGTTGAACCTCTGTATATCCAGTACTTTGTACTATCTTGTGTACGGTGGATGCACAATTCATTTATGAGTGCCTAAATGAATGACTGAATGCCTCACTCAAGCTGGGTTCATCAAATCCTCTCCCTTGAAAATTACAACTGAGAAACATGTTACTGAGAATTGGTGGCTAAGTCGCAGTAATCGTAGAGCTCAAGGGGGAAAATCTACAGGTTGCTGATGCTAAATTATCCACATTTGATCAGGTTCCTATTTCATTGAAGTGTGGTTGCCAACTCGCTTTAGACTATGAGAGGTACTCCAGTATACATCTTGTAATCTCTGTTGTACAATTGCTTTCCTTGCAACCACTAATTCACGCACTCTCAACCATCACTTTTATCTGAAAGTGTTTGAGTGTACATAGGTAGCAATAGATTACACATATACACACATATATGAGTATATATTGTATTCCTCTAAAAAAAACATGAAGGGCTTCCCAGGTGGCGCAGTGGTTGAGAGTCCACCTGCCGATGCAGGGAACACGGGTTCGTGCCCCGGTCCGGGAAGATCCCACATGCTGCGGAGCGGCTGGGCCCGTGAGCCATGGCCGCTGAGCCTGCACGTCTGGAGCCTGTGCTCCGCAGCGGGAGAGGCCACAACAGTGAGAGGCCCACATACCGAAAAAAAAAAAAAAAAGATATATATATATATATATATATATATAATAAATAAATAAACATGAAGCAAACACAAATGAAATACATCATCTACAATAGTGTATCTGTCAGTGCATGTTGTTTATCAACCTGGAATTACATATGGATTTATTACTTTTTGTATGTGTCTCTTGGCATCAGATATATGTGTCTCTGGACATAAAAGTTTGAAAAGGCATATATTTTCAATCAGTATATGTTATCTATGTGCAAATAGATGTATTCAGGACAATATGTGATTTTAGCGTAAGCTACCATTTATTATATGCTCTTTTATGGATTGAAAGCCACTGTGCTCCCTTTTATGTTTTTCATATTATGGAAGGATTTTATTACTCTATTTATTTTGTGTTTGTGTCTTGTTTTCATTAACTTAAAGATCAATTTATTTTTAAAAGGTGGCCTGAAGAACAACAAAAACAATAAGAAAAAAATGAACTTTTTTAGCTACTTATTTTTTGCTTCTTCCTCTTTCTCCTCCCCCATTAGTCGTATTTGTTCTGGTTCATTGATCAAACTAGGCATTTTATGTTCAAAACGTTTCTATTTAGAATTTCTTCCACTTGAGAGGTGAAAGCCTTAAATAGTCTGATTTTGAGGCTTCCGTTTACTTTGTATTGTATTTCCTTCATATTAAAACAGTATAGCCATTTTGACCATGCCATTTTGATTAATCTTTCTTTAATATTATAGACCCTTTTAAAAACAGAATATTCTGTTTGCTGATTATCAAATGATATTTGGATCTCTAATTTCTGGTTATTTTTTCATAAACTGGAAATAATGAAGAGATTACTCTAAATTTGTACTTCCTTCTAAAACAGAAACTTAAAACATTTCTAATAATTATGAATATATAATTGTGAATAAGAGTGGATACACTTTCCTGCTAGGAAAGGGTGTTTTCAAGGTGTGCAGATGAGAAACTCAGGATTCACCTAGAGTTTCTTGTAATAAGTCCCATTCTAGGCTTGCTAATTACCTTTTAATGGAAAGAAGCTCCAAGTGTCTGCATCCCCTATAACCTAGAATTCTAATTCCATTATTGCCTTTTACTTTATATGTGGGATGGAATGACGACATGAGAATAGTTCAAGATTTGGTGCTAGGATTTTCCCATCTCTAGTCTCAGGAATATTGTTGGATGTTTGTTTTTCCCCAAATCTCAGAATATTCTGAAGATGATTTTTCAGTAGGGCAAAGATAGGTGCCATTCCAAGAGAACTGGCTTATGCTTTATTGTGGCAAATGCTTCTTCCTTTGGAATGGTCTACCTCTACCAACACAGTTCCCCAAAGATCCTTCCTCTCCAACATTGTCACAGCCAGTCATCCGCCCGCCACCAATAAATCTATAAATTCCAGGTTTTTCTTTAATAAGAAAAATCAGTTGTATCCCACTGAATGTATATCATGGATAAGTACACTCCAGTATATTTCTGCTAGTATGTTTACCAAGGGGTATAGTTAAGAGCCATATTTACAGTGGTATTTGACTGGAGTTAGTCCTTATAATTGTATCATTTTAGATAAGTTTATGTTTCAGTTGGTTTATCATAGTAGTCTATCTTGCTTTATTGTCTTTTAAGGTATTCCAAGATGGGTCAGGAATTCGGGTGTTCAAGGTTAACCTGGTAGTCTGAAGAGGGTGAGGGTATGTGTCAAATGAGGTAGGACTGATTTAGGTGCCAAATCATGGTAGCCTGTGATGTAGTTATGATCTGTCATTGTGTACGATTTCCTGCACTCTCATACAGCAAAGACAAAGTTTGTTACATATTGGAGATGGCAGTACTGGAAATAGGTAAGAAATTTTAGTTTCTTCTTGAAGTTTATAAGACTATTTTCAAGTAAATGATTTTCTAAAGAAGTGGGTCTTTGGTGAGACACCAGGGAATAATGGAAATAGATTCAGAAAAATGCCACAAGCTTATTTTATTGATTACATTCCCATGAGTTTAACTGTAATTTTTAATTAGAGTGTATTACTGAAAAAAACTTTTTTCTATTTATTTAAAAATATCGACCATATTTTCACCCTTTTAACTTATAGCTAGAGTGACAGAGTCTGTGAAGGGTTTAGAAAAAAAACAATCTATGATCTGCCTTTGACATGATTAGCCAGTTATTTCCTGAATAAGTGATAGTAATACTTTAACGGGTTAAGACTGTCTCTGTTTTTTCTCAAATCAAGTGTATTAATATTTAATTTACAAAATTGTTCAATTGTACAAAAATACATTTGAAAAATCCACCACTATTTTTCCATATTTAATGATGTTGATTTTAGGAAAAGATGATGACATAAACACTAAGATACAGTGATGAGTATATGTGAAGTATATAATTGGTATATTTATCCAAACGATTCAGTGCAATTATTATCTTTGCTTGATAACCTGCAATAAAAATGGACTTGTTATTGGCATTTACATGATGTATCTGAATTTTTTTTTAATTGAAGTATAGTTGATTTACAATGTTATTTTAGTTTCAGGAGTATAATATAGTGATTCAATATTTTTATAGATTATGCTCTATTTAAATTTATTGTAAAATATTGGTTATATTCCCTGTGAAATATATAAATCCTTGTATCTTATTTCTTTTATACCTAGTAGACTGTAACTCTTAGTCCCTTTCCTCTATGTTGCCCCTCACCCCATCCTTCTCCCCACTGATAAACACTAGTTTGTTCTCTGTATCTATGAGTCTGTTTGTTTTGTTATATTTATTTTGTTGATTTTTCTGTTTGTTTTCTTTTGGATTCCAAACAAATAAGTGAAAACAGAACATTTGTCTTTCTCTGTCTGACTTAATCACTAAATATAATACTCTCCAGGCCCATCCATGTTGTTGAAAATGGCAGAATTTCATTCATTTTATGGCTGAGTAATTTTCCATTGTATATATATTCCACAGCCTCTTTATCCATTCATCTGTTGACGTTTAGGTTGCTTCCGTATCTTGGCGTTTGTAAATGATGCTGCTAAGAACATTGAGGTGTATGTATCTTTTTGAATTAGAGTTTTCATTTTCTTTGGATATATATCCAGCAGTGGGATTGCGGGATCATATGGTAGTTCTACTTTTAATTTTTTGAGAAACCTCCATACTGTTTTCCCTAATGGCTGTACCAATTTACATTTCCACCAACAGTGAACAAGGGTTCCCTTTTCTCCACATCCTTGCCATGTTTATTATTTGTTGTCTTTTTGATGATAGACATTCTGATATGTGTGAGGTGATATCTCACTGTGGTTCTGATTTGCATTTCCATGATGATTAGTGTTTTTGAGGATCTTTTCATGTGCCTGTTAGCCACCTGTATGATGTGCCTGTTAGCCATCTGTATGTCTTTTTTGGAAAAATACCTATTTAGGTCCTCTGTTCATTTTTTTAATTGAGCTGTTTGTTTTTTTTGATATTGAGCTGTATGAGCTGTTCATATATTTTAGATATTAGCCTCTTATAATTTACAAATACTTTCTCCCATTCAGTAAGTTGTCTTTTCATTTTGTCCATGGTTTCCTTTGCCGTGCAAAAGCTTTGAAGTTTGATTAGGTCCCATTTGTTTATTTTTGCTTTTGTTTTCTTTGCCTGAGGGACAGATCCAAAAACAGTATTAATAAAACTTATGTCAAAGAGTGGACTGC
The DNA here is from genome assembly GCF_005190385.1 of Monodon monoceros. NCBI lineage: Eukaryota > Metazoa > Chordata > Mammalia > Artiodactyla > Monodontidae > Monodon > Monodon monoceros. The sequence goes on along the minus strand of NW_021703768.1, from coordinate 25,794,036 downwards.
CTATGTTGTCTTCTAGGAGTTTTATGGTTTCTGGTCTTACAGTTAGGCCTTTAATCCATTTTGAGTTTATTTTTGTGAGAAAATGTGCCAATTTTATTCTTTTACATGGAGCTGTCCAGTGTTCACAACATCACCATTGAAGAGACTGTCTTTTCCTCATTGTATATTTTTACCTCCTTTGTTGTAGATTAATTGACCATAAGTGTGTGGGTTTATTTCTGGGCTCTCTGTTTTGTTCCATTGACCAATGTGTGTGGTTTTGTGCCAATACCATACGGTTTTAATTACTCTAGCTTTGTAGTATAGTCTAAAGTCAAGGAGCATGAAACCCCCAACTTTGTTCTTTTTTTTCCTCAAGATTGCTTTGGATATTTGATTTCTACTTTGGTTTCATACAAATTTTAGGATTATTTGTTCTACTTCTGTGAAAAACATCATGGGTATTCTGATAGGGATTGCATTAAATCTATAGATTGCTATGATTGCTATAGACATTTTAACAATATTAATTCTTCCAATCTATGAACACTGGGTATGTTTCCATTTCTTTGTATTATCTTCAATTTTTTTCATCAATTTCTCATAGATTTCAGCATATAGGTCTTTCACCTCCTTGGTTAAGTTTATTCCTAGGTATTTTATTCTTTTTGATGCGATTGTAAGTAGGATTGTTTTCTTGCTTTCTCTTTCTGATAGTTAATAATTAGTTTGTAGAAAAGCAACATATTTCTGAGTGTTAATATTGTACCTTGAAACTACTTTATTAGTTCTAATAGTTTTTTTTTGTGGAGATGTAAGGGTCTTCTATAAGTAGTAGTATAGTATACTATACTACACTGGTGAGAGTGGGCATCCTCGTCTTGTTCATAATTTTAAAAGAAAAGCTTTCAGTTTTTCACCATTGTGTATGATGTTAGCTGTGCCTTTATTATGTTTCCTATGTTTCCAGATATATTTCCTCTGTACCAACTGTGTTGAGAGTTTTTTTCATGAATGGGTGTTGAATTCTGTCAAATGCTTTTTCTGCATCTATTGAGATGATCATGTGATTTTTATCCTTCATTTTGTTAATGTGGTGTGTATCACCTTAGCTGCTTAGTAGATACTGAAACACCCTTGCATCCCTGGAATAAATCCCACTTGATCATAATGTATGATCCCTTCTATATACTGTTGGATTCAGTTTGCTAATATTTTGTTTGGGATTTTTGCATCTATATTCATCAGAAACATTGGCCTGTAATTTTCTTTTTTTGGTGCCTTTGTCTTGTTTTGGTATTAGGGTAATTGTGGCCATGTTGAATAAATTTGGAATTATTCCCCCTTTTTCAATTTTTTGGAATAGTTTGAGAAGTTAGTTACTAGTTCTTCTTTATATGTGTGGTAGAATTCCCTTGTGAAGCCATCTGTTCCTGGACTTTTGTTTGTTAGGAGTTTTTAAGTTAATGATCCAATTTAAGTACTAGTAATTGGTACTTTAGACTATATAATATATATATGTATATATTAATAAAAAATGTGTGTGTATGTATGTGTGTACACATATATATATATATATATATTTTTTTTTTTTTCCTCATTCAGTCTTGGAAGACTGTGTGTTTTGTTTCTAGGAGTTTATCCATTTCTTCTGGGTTATCCAATTTGTTGGCATATAACTGTTCATAGTATTCTCTTTGATTGTATTTCTGTGTTATTGATGACAACTTCTCTTTCATTTTCTATTTTGTCTACTTGAGTCCTCTCTTTTTTATTCTTAGTAAGCCTGGCTAAAGGCTTATCAATTTTGCTTATCTTTTCAAAAAAACAGTTCTTGGTTTATTTACTTAATTATTATTTTTAAAATACATTTATTTATTTTTGGCTGCATTGGGTCTTCTTTGCTGCGTGCAGGCTTTCTCTAGTTGTGGCGAGTGGGGGCTGCTCTTCCTTGTGGTGCACGGGCATCTCATTGCAGTGGCTTCTCTTTTTGTGGGGCATGGGCTCTAGGTGTGTGGGCTTCAGTAGTTGAGGCATGCGGGCTCAGTAGTTGTTGCTCACGGGCTCTAGAGCGCAGGCTCAGTAGTTGTGGTGCACAGGCTTAGTTGCTTTGCAGCATGTGGGATCTTCCCAGACCAGGGCTTGAACCCATGTCCCTGCATTGGCAGGCAGATTCTTTTTTTTTTTTTTTGCAGTATGCGGGCCCCTCACTGTTGTGGCCCCTCCTGCCGCGGAGCACAGGCCCCGGACGGACGCGCAGGCTCAGCGGCCACGGCCCACAGGCCCAGCCGCTCCATGGCACGTGGGATCCTACCGGACCGGGGCACGAACCCATGCCCCCCGCATTGGCAGGCAGACTCCCAACCACTGCGCCACCAGGGAAGCCTGGCAGGCAGATTCTTAATCACTGCACCACCAGGGAAGTCCCTCTTGGTTTTATTGATCTTTTCTATTGTTGCTTTGGTCTCTATTTAACTTATTTTTCTCAGGTTTTTATTATTCCCTCCCTTCTGCTGACTTTAACTTTTGTTTGTTTTTCTTTTTCTAATTCCTTTAGATGGTGGGTTAGGTTGTTTATTTGAGATTTTTCTTATTTCTTGAGGTATGCCTGTCCTGCTGTAAGTTTCCATCTTAGAACTGCTTTTACTGCATCCCATAGAATTTTGGAAAGTTGGATTTATATTTTCATTTGCCTCAAGGTATTTTCTGATTTCCTCATTGACCTTATTCATTCCTCATTGGTTTTTTAGTAACATATTGTTTAGTCTCCACATGTTTGTGTTTTTCCTTTCATTCTTCTTGTAATTGTTTTCTAGTTTCATTCCCTTGTGCTCAGAAAAGATGCTTGATATAATTTCTGTCCTCTTAAATTTGTTAAGATTTGTTTTGTGGTCTTGCATGAGATCTATCTTGGACACCATCACACATGTATTTGAAAAGAATGTGTATTCTGCTGGGGTTTTTTTTGATGGTATGTGCTACAGATATCTATTTAGTCCAACTGATCTAACGTGTCATTTAGGGTTGCTCTTTCCTTATTGCCTTTTTGTCTTGATGATCTGTCCATTGAAGTAAGTGAGGTGTTAAATTGCAACTATTATTGTATTATTGTCAGTTTCTCTATTTATGTCTGTTAACATTTGTTTTATATATTTAGATTCTAATTTATTAGGTGCATATATCTTTACAGATGTTATATCCTATTCTTTATTGATCCCTTTATCATTATATAATGTTGTTCTTCATCTTTTATTATAGTCTTTGTTTTAAAGTTTACTTTTTCTGATATAGGTATTACTATCCCAGGTTTTTTTTTTTTTGTTATTTCCATATGTATGGAATATCTTTTTTCATCCCCTCAGCATATAGATGGGTCTTATTTTTTTTATTTGATTAGCTTCCCTATGTCTTTTGATTGGAGCATTTAGTTCACTGACATTTAAAGTGATTATTGTTAGGAATGTACAGATTATTAATACATAGTGCCTCTTTGTTACTTGTTTTCTGGTTGTTGTGGTAGTTCTTCTCTGTTCTTTTCTTCTTCTTCTGTTCTGTTCCTTTACAGTTTGATATTTTTCAAGTGTTATTTTTGTGCTCTTCTCTCTCTAGTTTTTGTGTATCTGTCGTAGGTTTTTGATTTGTGATTCCCATGGGGTTGATATATGTTGACCTATAACTATATATACACCTGTTCTAAACCGATAGTCTTTTACTTTCAAACGCAATCTAAAATATCTGCATTTTTACTCCCCTTCCCCACATTTTGTGTTTTTGATGTCATATTTTGCATCTTCATGTCGATTCCTTAACTGTTTATTTTAGTTACAGTTGATTTTATGATTTTTTTTTAATCTTCACAGTAGCTTATTTAAGTGGTGAGCTGCAGTTTTTACTATATATTGGCCTTTATCAGTAGGATTTTTCCCTTCCTATATTTTCTTATTTCTTTTTGTAGCCTTTTCATTTCCACTTAAAGAAGACCCTTTAATACTTTTAAGGTTAGTTTATTATTGATGAACTCTGTCAGTTTTTGCTTTTCTGAGAAGCTCTTTTTCTCTCCTTCAATTCTGAATGATAGCCTTGTTGAGTAGAGCATTCTAAATTGTAGGTTTTTTCCTTTCAGCACTTTAAATATATCATGCCACTTTCTTCTGGCCTGCAAAGTTTCTGCTGAACAATCAGCTGATAGCCTTATGGGGGGTCCCTTGTTTGTGACTCTGTTTTTCTCTTGCTTGTTTTCTCTCTTTTTTTTTTTTTTTTTTTTTTTTTTGTGGTACGCGGGCTTCTCACTGTTGTGGCCTCTCCTGCCGTGGAGCACAGGCTTTGGACACACAGGCTCAGCGGCCACGGCTCACGGTCCCAGCCACTCCGCGGCATGTGGGATCTTCCTGGACTGGGGCACGAACCTGTGTCCCCTGCATCGGCAGGCGGACTCTCAACTACTGCGCCACCAGGGAAGCCCTGTTTTCTCTCTTTACCTTTAACTTTTTCCATTTTAATTATGATATGTCTTGGTGTGGGTTTCTTTGGGTTCATCTTGTTTGTGACTTTGTGATTTCTGTACTTAGGTATCTGTTTCCTTTTCATGTTAGGGAAGGTCTCAGCCATAATTTCATCAAATGTATTTTCTACCCCTTTCTCTCTTTTCCTTCTGAGACTCATATAATGCAAATGTTAGTAGGCTTGATGTTGTCCCAGAGACCCCTTCAACTGTTCTATTTAATTTTTTTTTCTTTTTGTTGTTCAAATTGGATGAATTTGATTATTCTATCTTCCAGATTGCATATGTGTTCTTCTGTATCACATAACCTGCTGTTAATTCCTTCTAATGTATTTTTCATTTCACGCAGGCATGGGAGCTCCAGAGACAGTATTCTCTGCCCTGGAGCTAGCCTTGCTCTCTCCTGAGTGTGTACCCCAAAGTGAGTGCTGGCTGATGTATGAGCCTTGGTTCAGGCTGGGTCAGAGCCAGAGGGGTTAGTGCCACACTACTGAGCTGGGCCCACCCCCTCCCAAGTGTGCACAAGTGTGCACAAGTGTGCCTCAGGGATGGCAATCTCTGTCCTGGGGCTAGCTTCACTCCCTTCTGAGTGCCTGCAGGGATGCATGCTGGCTGTGGAGGTCTCCTCCCTGGAGCTAGTCTTGCTTCCTCCTGAGTGGGGGAACCAAAGTATGTGCTGGCAATGGCTGCCTCCATCCCAGGCAGAGGCAGGGCCAGGTCTGAGCCAGCTCTGTTTCCTCCAAGTGTGCATACTTTTGTTGGTACTGGCAGCCTCTGCCTTAGTGACGAGCAACACTGCAGTAAGAGGGGCTGGAGCAGGAGCCCAATGTGGGCTGGGGGGCTGTGCTGGGGTAGTCCTGGCAAGCTGGCCAAAGCCCCAGCTTTCAATCAGCTGTTCTGCCCTGTGACTGGGAGCCAGCAAGTCTGTGTGCAAGCTCTTCATGAGCAGACTCTTGGTTTCTTACTGGCCTCCAGTAAGTCCCGTTTGTTTTCAAACAGCTAAGGTGGCTCATCTTCCCGATGTCAGCCCCAAGGCCTGGGGTGCCTGATATATGGCTTGAACCCCTGCTCCCCAGGGAAGATCCTTGAGCCTGTGATATCCCCCTCCTCTTCTGAGTCCCACACTAGTGGTGTGGGTACCAATCGGATCGTTTTTCCTTCCTTCCTACCAGACTCTGTTTGGCTCTTTTTTTACAGTCTTGGTTGTAGAAGAGCTGTTCTGCTAGTCCTCAGGTGGATTCCAGCAAGAGTCGCCCTATATGTAGCTGTAGTTTTGATGCGTTCATGAGGGGAGGTGAGCCCAGTGTCCTCCTACTCTGCCATCTTGACCTTTCCCTGTTGAGAAGTGTCTAAGCTTTTCGGCAATGCAAACAATTTTTCTTTAACCTCCAAATTGTTTTGTTTCTTCTTTTTTTTTTTATAGTTTGGTGATGGAATTCTACATAAATCTGGGATTTCAAGATAGTAGATTGAATTTTAAATAGTTTGACATTTGACAATGTAATATAGAAATGATTGCAGCAACATGGATGGACCTAGAGATTGTCAGACTGAGTGAAGTAAGTCAGACAGAGAAAGACAAATATCACATGATATTGCTTAAATGTGGAATCTAAAAAAATGGTACAAATGAACTTTTTTACAAAATAGAAATAGAGTCACAGATGTAGTAAACAAACTTATGATTACCATGGGGAAAGTGGGGCAGGGGGAGGGGCGGGGAGGGATAAATAGGGAGATTGGGATTGACATATACACACTACTATATAAAAAATAGATAACTAATAAGGACCTTCTGTATAGCACAGGGAACTTTTCTCAATACTCTGTAATGGGAAAAGAATCTAAAAAAGAGTAGATATATGTATATGTATAACTGATTGACTTTGCTGTCAAATCAACTATAATCAACTATACTCCAATAAAAATTTTTTTTATGTAGAAATTATATATATATATATATATATAATCTGTTTTGATCCTGGACTTATTTACTCTCAGATCAATTCTTTTTTTTTTTTTTCCTCAGAAAGGAAAATCATGGGAGGATTGCCCCAGCAGGAGGTATTTCCCCTGTGTCAGCTGCCTTCTGGCCAGGGTTAGCCAATGAGAGTTACAGGTTGGCAACTGGAAGGCCCCAGAAGGAAGAATCTAGATTATTTCTCCCCTTTGCTCTCTGCTTCAGGCAGCTACTCTAGCAATAGCTGTATCTCCTTCATTGGTCCAGCTCCTGCTAGAAAGGTCCACCTTGGCCCCAGACTCCTTGTAATCTAGGGCCCTGGGCCCAAATAATATCATCTACTCCTTTGTATTATCTCTTGAGCCTGTGGGTAGAAGTGGGTTCATGCTTTTGCTAATCTTAGTGTTGCTTCCTCTCCCCTATTTGGTCATTTCAGCTCTTCCATCATATGTATGACCAATTCCCTGCGTTAAATTTTATCAGTTTCAAATTCTTAGTGGTTTCAGTTTCCTGGATGAACATTGGCCGATACGTTATTTATAATACATTTTAAAGAATAGTAATGTATAACCCCAAATCATTATTACAGTTTGGAAGATTCCTGATAGGTCAGCACTTGGGACATCTGCATTAGTTTAGCTTAGATAATATAAAGCCAAAAAAATCCATACAATTGGGGAATTCATCAAGATTCTTTTATAACAGATCATTTTTTTTCTCCAATACTGTAAAGCACTGAAACTATTTCTATACTGGGAATTAACTGCTGCTGGTGGTGGTGGTATGAGCGTTTTATGTGTTTATGTGCATGTATGTGCCTGTGTGTGTGTAAACACGTTCAGGGAACATTTGTTTAGTCTGCTTTAATGCTATTACAGCTAACATTTGTGTGTGTTTGTTTTCTTATCTCAGCTCTGGTAAATCCAGGAAAAACAGATGAAAGCCAAATCTTTCATTATTTCTAAATCCCTGATTATGCCATGTTTCTCCTAAAATGTGTCCCGAAAGAGTGAGAGAAGCATCTGTAACTACATACAGGTTATGTCGTAGTCCCCTTAGTAACATTTTGTCCATATGGAGCTTAATTCTGTAAACTACCTATAACTAGGTATAAAATTCAGACAGAAAATAGCAATTTATCACAAATGTCCAACTGGTTTCTTCTTCTTAGTGGTTATTCCCTAATCTGAAATCCAGCCCATTCACTGCCCACTTATATTTTTGAACTGTAAAATCAATAATAAATAGCAAGAACATTCCCCTAAGAGATTAGCCATGCATTCCAACTGGAAAGAACAAGTGAAGGGCACTGCCATAGAACTGTGTGCTTGGAATTCAGTGTAGGATATAAAATATGGAAAAATGGGAATGCTCCTTTAATCAAGTTAATAATGCAATGTAAGATTGTTTAAAATTCCACCTAAATCCAGAAATGCTCTTTAAAAGCAAATATTTAGAGAAATAAGTGGGTTTTTTTGTTTGTTTTTTTGTTTTTTTCAGTACGCAGGCCTCTCACTGTTGTGGCCTCTCCCGTTGCGGAGCACAGGCTCCGGACGCGCAGGCTCAGCGGCCATGGCTCACGGGCCCAGCTGCTCCACGGCATGTGGGATCTTCCCGGACCGGGGCACGAACCCGTGTCCCCTGCATCGGCAGGTGGACTCTCAACCACTGCGCCACCAGGGAAGCCCAGAAATAAGTTTTTAATTAGTATAATCTCAGAAATAATTTTTGTATATTTTACTGACTTATTGATCTTCCTTTAATATAATTGAAACTGATCAGTTTAGAGTACACATTTTGAGCCCTCTTCAAACTAAAGGCTTGAAATCTGCCTTAGAATGTTGACATATTGCTCTCTGAGAAAGTGCATTATTAATTCCAAATGCATATCCAACAGAACTGTGCTATGTAGAAATATTTCAACCCAAGATACTCAATTTCCTATCTGGCTTGATTATTTTTGTATATATGTGTGTATGCATGTATGCATATATATGCACACACACATATACATGTTTGAGAGTATGTGTATTTATATATTGTACATACCTATATATACAAGTATACATGTATATTATATATCATATATAAACTTAAACATATGTAAAAATACATACATACATGCACACACATGTACAATTTAGCATAAATTGTTAAATGATAGGGTATCATCTTCCACTCATGTCCTTATATCCATAGTTTATTTTTTCTCCATAAGTGTATTAATAGGAAAATGACCTAAAAAATCCATTATTAAAGAAATGTTTCCTATGATTCTATTCTTTACAATAGTGTACATAGTAAAATATAATAAAGCCCTTTGGCTGTCAAGGGCTTGCAAATTGTGAATTAGTAAACATAAGTATATTTAAAAAATGCAAAACTGTAGGAAAATCATAGTAAGTACCAATGCTATTTCACTGAATTCTTACCATCACTTTAGGAAGTAGTTATTATTAATTTTACTCTAGAGATAGGAAACTCATCCAGAAATTAATTTAACCAAGATCACCTGGCTAGTATGTAGCTTACTGGAAATTTGAACTTAAATATGAGCAATGCTAAAGCCCTTAATTTTTTCATTATATAATGCTGATTTCCCTAATAAAAATTGATACAGGGCTTCCCTGGTGGTGCAGTGGTTGAGCGTCCGCCTGCCGATGCAGGAGACGCGGGTTCGTGCCCCGGTCCGGGAGGATCCCACGTGCCGCGGAGCGGCTGGGCTCGTGAGCCATGGCCGCTGAGCCTGCGCGACCGGAGCCTGTGTGCTGCAACGGGAGAGGCCACAACGGTGAGAGGCCTGCGTACAGAAAAAAAAAAAAAAAAAAATCGATACAATAAAATTAAATATTTTGGAAGACAGCCTGTAATTAAAGGATAATTGAAATTGTACAATAGAAAATAAATTATTCATATCTGGAATGGTTTGTGAAATTTTCATAAAAGAGGAAAAATTTGATCATGTCTTAAAAACTAGGGTAGACCATGAAGAAAAGAGCAGTCTTAACATGCAAAATTTGGAAAGTAGGAAGGCACAAGCTATGTATAAGGGAGGCAAGAAAAGAAAAAAATTAAGCTAGAATGTAAGATCCAAGAGGGTCAGAGTTTGAAGATGTTGTTGAACATGTTGATTACAGCCAAATTCGGAGGGACTTATATTCCACTTCATGAAGTTTGAATATTTTGGTACATAGAAAACACTCAATAAATGTGTTTTTTGATTGAATTAATTAATTAATCCTATAAGCAATAGGGAGTGTTGATGATTTTTATTGTAGAAGCATGGTATGCTGACAGTATTGATTCATAATCATTATTCTGATGGCATTATTCAGCATGGGCAAAACTGTAAGTTGAGGGACTTCTACGTATGAAATAATGGCAGAAGAATGTAAAAGAATGGATGGATAAATGACACACTGAGAGGTTACATCAGGAAGTCAATATTTTGAGTTTCTGAAATGGAATAATTTATTAAATACTATTTTAAAAACATGTATTGAACATCCACTAGGTGCCATGTAAACAAAAGGGGACAGAGTTACAGCCTGTAACAGTCTGTAATTATGTGAAACTATGAGAACTATGTGAAAAAGATACAGGAGTATAAGAAACAGAGTGTTTAACTATGAGATTAAGAGTAATAGATAAATCATAAGGGACATCTGGATTTAATAGAATTCACTTTTAATGAATATTGAACTTGTTCGAAGGATGCATATTGCAAAGTAGGAAACATCTGCTTTCTAGAGAATACACAGTTTTCTAGTAATAAGATCATTGCATTAAGATGAAAACACTGATAAAGCAATGCTATTATATATTTGGGCATATGTGTGAGTGTGATTATTTCTAGATATCGTGAAATGCAGTTTGTTAACCACTTCTCAATTTTTTGAGCATAATTTGTTTTATTTTCAATTGCTGTAACAGAATCTATAAAAAATCCTAATCTATTTAGGAATATATTTTGTATATATTAATATTTATATACTTATTTCTAATATTTATATAATATATTCTATAAACATGCATAATTTGCATAAATTATATTAATAGCTTTGAAAATAATTGAATAATGTTAGTATAGCTTACATTTATATGAATTGGAATTTTTGAGTTATGATGCTTTGGAATGTGTACTTTCTTTAAAATTTATTTTTAATAACATTTTTATTTTATGTATTTATTAATTTTTTTTGGCCACACCACACAGCTTATGGATATTAGTTCCCCAGCCAGGGATAGAACCCAGGCCCCAGCAGTGAAAGCACCGTGTTCTAACCACTGGACCACCAGGGAATTTCCTTGGAATGTGTACTTTATACAAATGTTGTTCTTACACATAGATTATAGATGCTTTATATAGTATATAGTGTACACAATAAAATAAATTTTATCTATTGCATATTAGGTCTGTTCACACCTGGGAGAAGGAGATGTCATTAGAAGAGTAAAAATGTGAATTATTTTGAGATATTTCAACTTAGAATTCCATTCAATGAACATTTAGTGAATTCAAGTAACAAGTTAAAGTATGGTTGTAATTATTTGAATTAATCTATAACCTCTCTTCAGTTAAAAAGTCTATGATTCTTCATAGTTGTTTCTAGATTGCTAACTTTCTAGAAAAATAAACTCCAAGACTAACAATGTCATCAACCTAACACTGTAAAAAAAACACATTTCAAATGTAGTAACATGGCACATTTCATTCAAACGTAGTGCCAGATATAATTAAGAACATTTATCCTTTCAGGGACTGGAAGTAGCAAAACTTTCTCTTTTCTAGAAGTGCCCCTTTTTTCTTGTGTACAAACAGACTGAACACCCAATGGAGTACTTTGTGCGATTCTCAAGTGTTAATGCTCCCTATCTCTAGCTCTAAATTTCTGAACTGAATTATGAATGTGACATGCTGATTTTTAGATGATTCCGGTTAGTTAATAAAGAATTTTACATATCAACTTTTCCGCTTGCTATTGAGAGAACTTAGAATTCCCAGCAAGATTCTCCATTCTCACTCCATAATCCAAGGCTCTTAACCAAGTTGAGAGAAATGTGTGAAGAACAACAAAATCTGGCCTAGAAGTTTTTTTATGCTTTGCTTGTAGAAGTGGCTAAAGTTCCTCCCTATTTCATTGTTTAAATTAATAATTAAAGAAAACAAAATGCTGGAATATTTGAAGGATTGACAAGGGAGCCACTGGTTGTGAAGATGACAGTGGCAATCCTGCCGTGTTGGTTGCTATGAACCACATTTGTTCTTTTAAGGTGATGTCATATTCCTTTACATTTTATTCAGAGTGCTTGAACACTGGCCATTTTTGCTTTATACAATCTGAGGAAAGCAATTTGCTATCAATGCATATAACATGAAGATAATTAAAGGATGCCTATGATTAATAAGTAAGGCCATGAAACTAGTCATTTTTATTTATCAAGATATTTCTGAAAGTACAATATAAAGCTATTATAGGAAGTGTTCATATAAAAAGTAAGCCTCTTTACTTCAATTTTTGGAAAAAGCCTTTTCTTGAAGTGCCCCACTAGAAATTGCATGGGTAGAATAAGAAGTAACACAAAAAAGTAACATTTGAGTGCAAAATTAGTAAGGCCAACTGGAGCAAAATAATATCCCCCCAAATATGTGATTTCTCTTTTGGGAAAGATTCTTATTTTTGCACCTTAACAATGTTTTATCTTCAGAGTATGTGGAAAGTTTTACTTCCATTATTAAAGTAACATAGTTTCAAACATGGATCCCAGACTCCAAGGTTGCCTAAAAGTTAGTAGTAACAAATGAGAGGTACTAGTAAAGACATGAACTTTTTTTTCTCATATAGGCTAATGAATTTGATCCATGGACTATTCACAATCAGGATTTTGAAAGATAAAATTTGAATTGTTTCATTCTTTAATCAAACATTTATTTATCACATAATAAGGGTTTCTTATTACCTATATTGGAAATGGCAGGCACAGTGCTACTTGGTAGGAATTCAAAACATTTGGAGATGATCCTCAGACATTGTTTGAAGGGTACAATAAAAGTTCAAAATCCTGTTTGATTAAACATTCTCATAAATTAGGTAAAATGGATTATGCTAGTAGACTTCAAAGAGTGAGGACAGAGAAAACCACGTATTTTACTACAGAGAACTAAAAAAAGTTTGAGCTGAGCTAAATCATATGAACGTATTACAGCAAACCTATCACAAGCTTTACGTTCTCGGTGAAGATGATTGTTAGATTTTTTTCCAAGCTTTTGTTAGATTTTTTTCCAAGTTTTTGTTAGATTTTTTTCCAAGCTTTATTGTTTTATGCTAAATTTGGTATCTTAGTGACAGCATTGATGGACTGCCTGCCTGTGTGTACTTCTAAAATGGGCTGCAGCTGCTTCCCAGACTAACATCTTGGCTTAGTTTCCACATTTTTCTACTTGAACATGAAACATTATTGGAGTCCCAAACACTGGCTATTAATTGCCTCTCCTAAAATGTGGGGCAATTCTAAAATTCTGAATGGATTGCTTTTAAATTCTTTCACCCACTTCCTGGTTAGTTATCGCTCCTTTTGTATAATTAAACCTTTTTTCTTTTCCAAATACTTTTTAGAAAAGCCAAGTCTCTTCCAACTTAAGTACTCCCGTACTATGGTACTTAGTATATAGCATTTCCATTTCCAAATGTTGGCGGTATAGTAGAAGGAAATATGTGTTTTTAGAGTGATTAAGGCTGCACATATTTGTGTGATTTTTAAAATTTTTATATGGACTTTTCATAAACCGTATCTTCCTGTTTGCATGAAACTTGCCATCTAGAAGTGTAAGATAGGTTGGAAGAAGGGGCTGAAGCATACGTTGCTACTCTGAGATCTGAGAAAGCTCAGACAACTTTGACTTATAATTATAAAGGCCTTCATCAGTGTTTTAAAGGGGACCCCAGAACTGATTATTACAAAGGCCATGTGTGTATCATTTCAAACCAGTTATTAGATCAATGTTTTAAAAAAATCACTGGTTTAAGAGTAACCCATTTTCCTACAATAAGATAAATATACAATATTTAATATTTATTCCTATATTAAGATATTCAGAAACTGATTTCTAGGTTATAGGAGCTGAAATGGACAAAGAAAATGTGAATTTCCCAGATCATTACAAAAGCATGCTTGAGGGTAAATGAAAACCAGTGACGTTGACTCTGTCTGGCGGTAACTTTGAACGCCTTAGAAAAAGGTGTCAGGAATTGTTGAAAATAGGATAGATTTTTAAAGGCACAATTAATTCTGCAATGAAACATTTTTCTCTTATTTGAAAGTCTCATAGATAATGCAAAGAAAATTATTTGGCATGTTCATTCTGGAAATTCAACATTGAGATTAACATTCAAAAATCAATCAGTGTAATTTCCCAGGATTAAGTTAACAGGATTAAGGAGAAAAATATATGGTCATTAAAATAGATGCAGAAAAGGTATTTGATAAAGTCCAACACGTTTTCATGATAAAAACTCTTAGCAGTTAGGAATAGAAGGGAACTTCCTCAATTTGATAAAAGATATCAACAAAACCTCTAGCAAGCATCCTATTTAGTGGTTAAATATTGAAAGCTGCCCTTTGAGACAAATGAGATAAGAATGCCACTAACACCACCTCTTTTCATCATTTTTCTGGGGATCTTGGTCAGTGAAATGGGGTTAAATAAATAAAGAGGAAAAGTATTGGAAGAGAAGAAAAAAATTGTCATTATTTGCATATGATATAATTTAGAAAAACTAGTAAAATTAATCGATAAATTCAGCAATGTTTCTGTATACAATATTAACATAAACATTAGATTTATTTCTAAATATAAGAAAAATTTGGAACATAAAAACTATATACTTATAACTTTTAGAATAGCTTTAAAATACATTATATACCAGGAATAAATTTGACACAACATATGTAAACTCTCTACAAACAAAACTGCTAGACATGAGAGAAATTAGAAAAGACTTAATAAATGGAGAGAGGTACCATATCCATGGTTTGTAAGATTCAATATTGTAATAATATCAAATATACCCTAATAGATCTATACATTTAATGGAATTCCAATCAAAATATTTTGGTGGAAACTGACAAGCTGAAGCTAAATTATATATGGAAAAGCAAAAGACGAGAATAGAAATGACAATCTTGAAAAATAATAAAGTGGGGAATCTGACATTTTCAAATATCTAGACTTATAAAACTCTAGTAATTCAGGAATTATTCAGAATTTAATGAAGTAAGAATAGATAAATAAAGCAACACGCAGAACCTCATTATAGTTACTTGAATTATGATAAAGTTCCCCTTCCGTGCAATAGGAAAAAAGATGTTGTTTGCAGTAAATGGTTCTAGGTCAACTGGACATCATGTGGGAAATAAAAGTTAAAATTGAAGTTTACTTCAAATGATTAAAAAAGAAATCATGTCTCCGTGAACTGTAGATCTAAATGCAAAACTATGTGTCTTCTGAAAAATAACAAAGGAGAATGTCTGTGGTTTGAGAGTTGATAAATGCTTCTTGAGTTGGCTACAAAAACCCTTTGCTATAAAAGTAAGACTTCTAAAGTGGACTTTATTAAAATTGATTCCTTCTGTTCATTAAAAGTCACCAGTAAGAAAGAGAAAAGACAAACCACAGAGTGGAAGAACATGTTGGTAATACTGAAAAAGGACTCATATCAGGAGTATGCAGAGAGTTTCTTAAAATCATTAAGGAAAATACAGACAACTCAGTCTAAAAGTAATGGGCAAAATTATTGAAGAGGCATTTCGCAAAAGAAGATATTCAAATGTCCAATATGCATATACTAAATTGCTCAATATCATTTTTCATCAGAAATTCAAATTAAAACCCTAATGAGGTAATACGAAAAATGAAACCGAATGAATTAACTTAAAATGAACTTTAAAAATTTAAAAGCTGAAAATGAAGAATTCTTGATGAGGGTATTGAGCAACTAGAACTCTTCCATTCAGATGGTAGTTATGTAAAACGAGCCAGCCACTTTGGAAAACTGAATAGAAATATCTACTAAAGCAGAACGTTTGGGTGCACAAATTCTATGACCAGGTAATTCTACTATGGGTGTGTACCTAACAGAAATGAAAACCTGCGTGCACTCAACGACATGTATGGGAATGTTCATAAGAGCAGCTGAACACCTGGTATGACCAAGTCAATTGTGGCATACTCACACTAAGTGATGCCAAACAGTAATGTCAGTGGAGGCACTGCTGCTACACACAGCATAGTGGATGAATTTCACACACATAACGTGGAGCAAAAGAAGAGTCATAGAGACTAGGCACAGTAGAGATCTATTTCCATACAGATCAAAACCAGGTAGCACAAAGAGATGGCCATAGAAGGTAGCCTCCTAGTTACCTTTTGGAAGTAAGATAGTAACTTGAGCGGACAGAAAAGAGGTTTCTGTGATGCTGGAATTGTTCCATTTATTTATCAGAGTGGTGGTTATATAGGTATGCTCACTTCCTGATCATTTATCAAGCTAAACATGTATACTTTGCTCATGTTGTACTGTGTAGAAAAGACTTCAATAAGTTAATTTTATTAAAAATATATTTGGCATTTCTATAAAGAAGATGTCACTGAATTATTTCCTTAAAATAAATTTTAAAAAAATACGTATTTCATATCAGAGAGCTGGTATTCCTGGTTAAACATCAGGTTTGTGGGGAGGGTTATGTGAATTACTTGGTGGAGAAATAGAATCTTTAGTTTGTACAACTTAAAGCAATTTCTCTAGTGCCAGAAACAATTCTACTCCTTGTTCACAGATGCTGAAATAAAACCATAAATGGGTTAAGCAACTTACTAATCATCACAACCAGAGGAACATGAAACAGGAGACAGAATTATTAAAATCCCGCCAAGATTCTCTATTCTGTCAGAAGCTCTGCTGGCAGGTTCTTTCCTCATTTTAATTGGCATTACATTATTTTTTGAAAGTTCTGATTTTAAAGGAGACAATGGATACTAGATAATTCTCCCAACTGTGAGAGCCATGTTCCATAGATCAACCTGTAGGCATTTTGTAGTTAGTAAACTGAGGATGCTTTTAGAACTGCTTATGGTTTTGAACTTCAGAAAATGGCTACGTAATATCACATTACAAGGAGCACTGCAAAAGGACCCTTCTCCCTTCAACACGGCTTGTGCTCAGTGTTCTGTGGCTGTTTTGTGCTGTGCTCTTTATGTGTTTTTAATTATTATTGTTTACGATGATGATGTTTTAATTGTTGATATAGCACCCTGAGCATATGGGTGGAAGCTTTGTAATAATTAAAAAATATTATTATAGTAGTTCCTGGAAAGTAAAGAAATCATCAGGGCTCCTTTGAGTTCTTATGGGAACCGATTGCACCAAGAATCAACATATTTCCTGTGGGGAAGTAGGAGGTAAGATTAAAAAGCACATCTTTTGCTGCCTCCAGTCCAGTCCCTGCTGCTCCCACTGCCTTTGTGACTAACAAGGTTTACTTATTTGCTTGGTTTTGTTTAATTTGATAACTCCCAGTGTCAGCCCTGTTTTCCCCACAATCTCAATGGCATTTTCTAAGCCTGAGAAATACACAAAACATACACAACATATGCATGTTATCAATGATAACATTCCTTTTTGATGGACATTTTAACTTTATGCAATGTCTGTAACTATTATTACTATGAAAAAAATTTATTTGTTAACTTTAATGGACAAAAGAGATTTGCAAAAATTTGAGCATTTATGTGTGTTGTGATTTGTTCACTATCTTTTTTTGTTACATCATAATAGTTTTCATTGCTATGAAAGTGATAGTAATCGAAATTTTCTTGGTGCTTTTGTTCATGCTTTTTTTGTGTGTGGATAAGAAAATAGTGGTTGTCCTAGGGGAAAGCATGATGAGTGATTATATTCTTTGAAATGCCTTCCTATGTTTTCTGCTAAAGTGCAGGCAGTATTTAATGGTTTCAAAAACTTCATTTGACCATATAGGTCAAATAATTCTTGTGTTCCTTCTGTTATGAAACAAAGGACCATGCATTAGGTATTATCATCATCTGTAGATCAAAATTCTTATTCTTAAGATTGGATTATAAAATGTCTGCAATAAAGACAAGTTCTACCTAATATTTATTGATTGATTTTATTTTTTAGAGGAAGTAGAATGTGAAGTATTCCGATTGATCAATTTTCATAGACTTCAGGAAGATGAGAGTAGGAAAGAGAATTTCATGCTTTTTAGAGATTTTATACAATAAATAATCACCTCAATTTTAACTCGAGAATCCTATGAATCAGCTAACAAATGTTGTTACTAGTCTTTGCGTGTCTGACAACTAAGAATGACTTACTTCTATTGATGACTACTTTAAAAACAAAAAAGATACCTCAAAATGGAATTTGCATATCTGAAAACATGAAAATCTTCAAAAGTTTTTTATAGAAAACATTTGCAATTAATACTATAGTTCTACAATTTTATCTTGAATTTGTTTGAACGATTAAACATGAGGGGCTGTAGCACCAAGATGTATTTCACAGAGAATATTTAATGTATAATTTTTAAAATTTTATATTGATTAAAGAATTTGAAAATATGCTTTTTAAAAGAATAACTTCAAAGGAGAATAGAATATACAAAAATTAATCCCCTAAATATAATTCTGCAGGTGAAATGTACAAAATGCATACATTTCCCTGACTTTCTTTTGAGGTGAGCACAGCCATTAACTATTCACTGGAAAGATTGACTTTACTATATCCTGACAGGAGCTAAAACACAACCAAAGGTGAGAAGATTGTGGGAGTTTCTAGAAGAGATACTAGGAAACAAATATTTTTCCTTGTTTTCCTGATCGAGATAAACATTTTGCAAACTATGAATTCACTTTTTATTTCTGAATAGAAAGAAGGGAAGAATTCTAGAGAGCTCACTGAATATCCTATTTTGTCCATTATTCGATATATTAGTTTAATGACACACATTTCAGCTGCATCTGATATTCTGTTGATGGTATACCAGGAATTCTTGAACTGTAGAAATGACTATTCCACTCTTTCCAAGTAGACTTGACGACTCCCTTTTTCTTCTGCTGTATCCCTTTTACAGTATCTATCACATGTTATGCACATTAGTTTACACATTTATCTCTCTCTCCATCAGATTGTGAATAAACTATGTCTTCATAGCCCCAGGACTTTCCCAGTGCCTCTCCACAAGTGTGTGTTCAGTAAGTGATTTGTAAATGGTTGCGAGGCTGAAGAAATGCTTTAGCAAACCATACCTCATTGACCTAGAGATGTGTATATAACATCTTAGTGCCAATTTGGGAAGCTATTTTAGAGGACTGTCCAAGAACTAAGTATAATCAATTACTTTGGGGTAGTTGGAATGCAACTCAGTAAGCAACCCTGTCCAAGTAATAAGTTACTGAGAGCATTTACCCAACACCAATTTCAAATTAATGAACCACAATGCATTTTGGCTGTGGGTATATCAAATTAGGAGTAACTGTGCTTAGAGCCACAGAGGTTTAAAAAATGCAGATTCTATATGAGGTTTGCAAAAGTGAACAATGACTATAAGATATACTAAGAGCTCTATGAAAATATTTATCAGCACAAATATAAGGAAATGCCAAGTTTGTTATGGATTGGTATTGGTCATAGATACTGACTATACGGTGATGCAAAAAATCCAGGAAACTTGCATGAGAAGAGCATCTTGATAAAACCAAGATAGAGACATCTCCTACAGCTGAGAATGCAGCGCTAATGCACTAGACTTAATATAAGAACTTTATTATACATACACATATTTTCCACTAGAGCTCCAACTAATTATATCTTTGTTTTGGAACTTTGATTACGACATGGGGAGGTTTTTCTAAGACATTGAAGATGAAATTTTAATATTTCTCTTTCCTATAGTAAGCCAATTATTTCTTTCAGAATCTTACATGACAGCTAAAGGAACAATTCATTAGTGTAGTCATAAGAGAGGAGTCAGAAATAATCATGCTGCTTTTTGGAACTAGAGTTGGAGCACATCACAGTGGGCACAGGATTAATGCTGCTGTGCACCAACCTTTAATGGGTGTGTTGGGTACATGGTGGTAGGATTGGGGCTGACTGGGCCATTTGGACATTGGCCTGTGCCTTACAGTATTGCTCTTTTGGCAGAAGCTGTCAGAGCTTCTTTCCAAGTTTGCATCTGGTCAGGGACAGAACTCTGTTTCTTGTTCTTTTATGCTTTGTCTCTCCACATCCCATTATCACACTCTGGATGAATGCTCTCTCTAGGTTCTGTGACCTGAACCCTTTACTGCCCAGTACAGAAAATGAACGTGAGAACTGAACTCAGCCCCTAACTCTCTACCGCATCCTTTAAATTCTCTCACAGTTTTCTTATAACAAATTAGGGAACATACATATACAGGATGATGGAAACAGTGGTAAAAGGGAGAAATTACACAGATCAGACAGATGAAACCCAGACCACTTCCAATTCCCTGCACTCGTGTATTTCTTTTCATTCTCATTTTGGATACTTTCCCTACGTTTCATTTCACTTTTGTACTTTGGCCAGCACACAAATTCAGCTGCAGATATTTTTTTCGTTTGACCTTACTAAGAATGAATCCCAAATTCCTATTCAAATGAAAGCAAAATTTCCAAATATAGGGGTTGGAGTCAGTTACGAACACACAAAGGTAGAATCAAATGAACGAAGTAAGAATAAAAAGTAGAGAGACAGGAAAAGAGGATGGAAAAAACTTGCAGAATTAATGAAACAGAATTTGAAGGCATATGATAAGTTCTGTTAGCATGTTCACTGTAAGTTAGGTGACATTTCTCTCCATCTTTGTTATGGCTGCACAGGCTCAGTTTACCCCAGTTATCGTGGCAAGCTGATTAAGAGTTCTGAAACCCCATCTGTCATTAAACCGTCTCAATGTATTATTAAAACAGCAAAACGACTTTTCCTCCAGGCAAACAGAATAAAACAAACTGCAACAACTTATGCTGTGTCTATACAACACAGAGTGAAATGGAAAACTCTCATTCTCCACTTATTTTGATCAATGTGAATAATGAAATCTGAGAGCTGAAACCACATTTTTACTTTGTGGCCTGCAGGAGCCTGTGTGATTGTCATATCTTGGTCAGATCAGAATACGGTGTCAAATATTTTTTGTTGTTTTGGCTTTGGCCCAGCTATATATTTCAGAGAGACTTCAGCTGGTTAAACTTCATTTTCTTTAGTTGTTTTTTTTTTAATTACATTGCCCCATGAAATAATATAACAAAGGAAAATTAGGTATGCTTCGATGGAAGGAATGTAAAGAAATCAGTATTATTAAGAGTATTTAGATTGATAGCCAAAAAGATGGGGAAGAATTAGAAGGAGTTTAGGAATCTATTTTCTGCAACTCCATTAATCGTTCATTCATAAAACATGAATGGTACTAGGTACCTTCCAGTATTTCTGATACATATAGAAACTATAGTGCCTTCTATCAGGAAGCTTGAAATCCAAAGAGAGAGAGAGAGAGACAGAAAAAGAAGTGATTGCTTACAATATAATGGGGAGGAATAATGTATGGGTTATAAGCTACTGCAGGATGAAATGGGAATAGACGTGGGGTTCACAGAAGGTTTCCCACTGAAGTTGATAATGATCATGAATACTCACTACGTACTAAGCACTAGATTAAGCTCTTTGTGTGCATTAACTTATCTAATCTCTAGTAAAACTTTGAGAGAGGTACTGTCATTATACTCCTTTCACATATGAATAAACCTGTTCAGAGAGACCTTTTCCCCAAAGCCCCTAAGTAGACAAACAGATTTGAATCTAGGTCTGTCTGATTTTGCAGCTGAGGGGTCTTAACCTCTAGGCTCTAGTTTAAACTAAGTTCTAAGGGACAACCTATGCAAATAACTTTCCACTAGGAATTGCAGTTCTAAGTGTATACGTCAGGGGGTGCTCATTTGTGTACATAAAGGGTTAAGACAAAGAAGTTTACTGTAGCAATGTTTTGTCTTTTTTTAAAATATGCAATTAGCTAATTGTCCACTAATGAGAGTATATCTTTAAAAAATCTTAGGCATTTATAAAGGATGATATCGAATACTGAGAGAAAAATCAGCCTATCTGGATTAAAAACCTAGCTCTGCTGTTTCCCTGCAGTGTGAACTTGGGGAAATAGCTGAACTTTTCTGTGACTCTGTTTTCTCATCTGTAAAATGGAGATGATAAGAGCATCTAACTCATTTGTGGGAATTAAAGGAAACAATACAAATAAACCACCAAAAGTGTCTTGCACATACTAAGTGTTCAATAAATATCGGCTAGTATTATGTAATGGACCTTCTGTATAGTTAAAAGGAACACTTATATGTACCTAAAATGGAAAGTTCCCAAAGACATATTTCTGAGCGTAAGTAAGTTGCAGACAGTTGACATAACATGATAATATTTATAAACTATATATTTTCATAGATACATATCATTTATATAAGCACATTTAAAAAAAGACACCTGACAAAGTTTTCCTCTCTCTCTCTCTCTCTCTCTCTCTCTCACACACACACACACACACACACACACACACACAAACAGTCCTTCAAAGCATCAATACAGCTATCATAACTGTCTAAGTCTTTACTGATTGTGTTTACGCGTGTTGGTCAGGGGAAAAGAATGACTTGAGTGAGGGAGGAGGGAGGACTACCTGTTAAAGTTACACTTTTCATTTGCTTTGACACAAGCATATACATATATAAATATGTGTATGCCTTTCTAAAATTGGAGAAAAATCAAGTTTTGTTGTTCCATTGAGAACAAAAATACATTCTGGAAAGATTTCACATGTGCTCCTGCCAAATATGGCTTTCATCCTATTTTCAAACAAATATTGATGTCTTTTGCTAGCAGGACTCTTTAAAAGAGTAATGAAGTATAAATGTTTTCCTATCACTAAAATTATGTGCCCCTTTGGGGAGATATTTAGATTTTCTTAATTTCTTTGGGGTTTCTTAGCATTCATGATTTTGATGGGTATTTTTGAGTAATGGCACTGCTGTTTTTAATCCCTTCATCTCTGAGGGTACAATTGCTACCATCATTTGCTCTTTGCCCAGATGTATGTTCTCTATTTCCTTCTTTG
The DNA here is from genome assembly GCF_005190385.1 of Monodon monoceros. Taxonomy (NCBI): domain Eukaryota; kingdom Metazoa; phylum Chordata; class Mammalia; order Artiodactyla; family Monodontidae; genus Monodon; species Monodon monoceros. The sequence goes on along the minus strand of NW_021703768.1, from coordinate 25,771,380 downwards.
CTATTAGAGCTGGGCCACATTCTGACTGTTCCCGCAGGAGGACATGGCCAATCTCATACTAGTGATTTTTGTGCATTCTTTCTCAAGCTATGTCAGTCATTTTGCTCATACCACTAGAGGAGTTTCAGCAAAGCTTGTGAAAAGCATAGCTTCTCTAGAAGTGTGGGAAATGATCAAGTTCTTGGAACATCAGGAGGAAGTAAGATTTCTGGGAAAAACAAAGCTCTGTTATCAACTAACTTTTAGAGGTTCAAGAAAATGGATATCTGTGTCTTGATGCTAGATCTGTCATTGGTTTAGTAAGGAGTGAAGGATTCTCTTTTCAATTATCTTCAACCTCTTTTTCAGATATTTTAAATTGTTTATTTTGGCAGAGAATGTGAACATGCATGCATATAAATATATGAATTCGTGTCATATCTATATCTATCTATCATCTGTCTGTCTAATCTAATCAATCAAGAGTGCCAAGCATAGCATTTTTTAAACTCCAGAAAATACATTCTTTTTAATTTTAAAAGTTGACAGTTTATTTTTAAAAGAAAGTAACTTATTTTCAAGAAAGTAATTACAAACAGAAAGTATGCAGTATGTCTACAGCATTTAGGACATTGATTTATTATTTGAGAGTTATTAACTGTCTGAGGTCCTAGGTAACAAAAGAAGAAAATATTCCACTTAAATATCGCAGTGTAACTAATAAAATAAGTGTACACTGATTTTGCAGTTTACAAGGCTCTTTCTCATTCCTCTTGTATTTTTATCTTTATGCAAAAAATTATAAAATCAGTCCATTACTTTTTATTTTATTAGAGAAAACTGATTATCTTTTTCAAAGATAATCAGATTTTCAAAATTACATGTCATTTTTTCCCCAGGACTCTAATATTTATGATTAATGGAGAAAAGTTTTAAAATTAAATCACTGCTTTTCTTATAGTGATAAGCTACTTTGAGCAGAAGCCTTTTAGGTTTACATAAATCTGTAAGGAACACTGGCTTTAGAACAAGAAGGTGTACCTTAGTATTTTTCTATTGCTAGCTGTAGACTTTATAAGTTAGTATAACAACAATATTTTCCATTTAAAAATAATTTTTTTCAATCATAGATTTTTCAATCATCTTTTTGTAATCTATTTTAAAATAACATTTATTTTTTCTGCTTTTTTTATGTCTAACATACAAACCTAACTTTTTCCTTAGAAAATTTAGAAATTATAGAATGATATAATCCCAGAGAAAATTAGTCAGTTGGAATTCTATCACTGAGAATAAAATAAGTTAACATTTTGGTTTATATATTTCCAGATTTGTATATAGATACAGCTTTAAAATAAAGGTGCTATGCAGTAATGTTTTATAACCTGCTGCTTTAAATAGTAATATAAGTATTTTCTAGATTATTAGATGTATTTTTAAATGACTTTGAAATTGTATGGTGTTTAGTGGTATGCGTGTATCAACGTTATTTTGGTTTTGTTTGGTTTTGTTTTTTGTTTTAACTAACTTCCTATTCTTTTTCATTTATATTACCTACTAAGTTTGCTTATAAATTAGGCTTTCAAACTATCTTTGCTCAACACAAATATAACTTGGTATTTTTTTTTGTATCTGAATTAACTGTTCATGTTTGTTACACATTTTCTTTTGGGATATTTCTTAGGCATATTTTCATGGGCTATTGATTTATAAGAACTAATTTTATATTGAGGTTATTAGCACTGTATCTACTCTAATGTTACCAATATTTTTCTTAGTTGGTATTTTATCATTAAATTTAGTTTTTTTAATTCATAAGTTTAAAAATATATATTAAAATATATTCTTATTTTTCTTTCTGAGTTATATATATATATATATGCACATATAAATATATATATATAATTAGTGTTTAGAAATGCCTTTCCCAGACTAATCTGAAACTTAATTGTGCCTTCCTCCACTACTGCTACAGTTGGACTCATTCTCTTTGACATTTTGATTGTTATAAAATTTGAAGAATGTATTGGTAAAGAAGAAAGGAGAAGGTGAATTTCAACAAGTTGCATTAAGGCCTAGGTAGAATTGATGAGGCTTGAGGGAATGCAGAAAGTTTAATAGCTGGGATCATGGGGAACTAGAAGAAATGTGATTGATGTCTAGGGTGGATAAATAAATATTAGAGAATATGAGGAACTTGTCATCTGAAAAAGAGGAAATTACCTTTGTCAGAGAAAAAGCACTTTTAAATTGGAATGATCACATCACGTGACATCTTTTCAGTGAAATAGAGATACAGGAATCTTCTGAAAGCAAAGATTTGGAGTGGAGGAAGAGTGAAGTTGCACTAGACTTTCAGGTTAAGTTCAAAGGCGAGTACTTCCGTAGTGCTGCAGAAATTCTTAGCAGTGAAAGAAATATGACAGGAAGCAGGAAAAAAACAAACAAACACAAAGAAAGTACAACAGTAATCCTTAATATTATTTAATGTTGTAGTTGTTTTTATAGATTGGATAAGGACTTGATGAGAGCTATGAATCCTCCCCTCAGATGAATGCATGTTTATACTATTTTGCAAACAATTTTAGAAAGTGAGATGACTCTCTTACACTGAGTTAAGGACCTTTACTTTAGGGGACGTATAAGACTTCCTCCCTAAATCTGTAGCCAGCCTGAGGGAGCCTTATATCTAGATGGAAAAATGGAATCTTCAGAAACACGATAATGTCATATTGCAGCATATGGGTTTTAATTATAAAGAATAAAGTGAGAATAAATGGAAAGGCATAGAGACATGTTCACTTTCTTTGGTTATTACTTTGTTTCTTTTTTCTACTCCTCAGGCTGCTCTTTGGGTGGGTATCCTCTCTTCCTTTATATCTATACTTCTAACGGATGTGGGTATATTCCTTGATTGGCAGTTGCCTTCACCCTTGAAGGCTAAGCATGAACCTATGAACCTATGAAAATGAGAGATAAAATCATTTATCAGAGTGCCTTCTACTAAAGTACTTAAGCTGAAAGTCCAAAAATAGGTTGTTCAGTTTTCTACATGATCCCATCCGTATTGTGATGACAACAGGGTAAGCAGGTATACTGCAACCAATAAAGGAGTGTATTTGGCTCATGTATACTTCAAACCTAGCAAAGACTGCATTGAGAATTGGTAAAGAACATGACTCATAACGGGAACTCCATTTGTGATAAATCCCTTGTCTTCATAAAGGATTCAAAGGAAATTAACTCACCATACTATTTATTGAAAATGTTTGTCTGTTGTCTAAGGCTGTGTCTATCCAACTGAAAATGAGCAGAGTACATTATTTTCTGCTGTTCTAATGCCAATATTAATGTCAGTGTGGATTTCTTCATGGTCGATTTGATAATTTCTTCGGAGATGGGCCATTCTTATAAAATAATAACAGGCAACTGGAATCAATTGCACTGTATTGACAAGGTTTATTGTTTTCTCTGAAATCATTTGAAAAGACATACATGTGAATTTCACTCAGAAGAAAACTTTGGTTACAAAAGTCCTTATGCTCTGTGTCTCCCCCCAGAAACATTTGGACCTTTAGAAACATATTTTATGTATAATGTGAATAGGGTATTAAATATATAGGAGAGACTCAGGTAAAAATGGAAAGATTTGAAATCATAAAAGTAACAAAATAAACCCCAAACATGTGAAATGATAATCTCAAATAAGTTACAACAGAGATAATTTGGAGTATTTAGGCACTCTCTTGTCTCTAGACATTTAATGCTGAATTGTGGTGAACACTGCACTTCAACAGAAATTAAAACAGCCTGATGTGATTCCATCAAAGATGGAGATGCAGGTAAAATTAGTTATCTCCAGGCTTTATGCACAGATGAATATGGCAATAGGAAATAAAAGCTAGTACAGATAAACTGAAGGAAAGGCTGAAGCTTGCTGTGCATCTGTAGAAGTGATATATGTATTGATGCGGTACCATATGATGATTGATTAATCTTTACCAAAACAACTTAGTATTTTAATTATGTTCAATTTATAATTGAGAATACATATTCTATAAAAAAAAATCAGTTGTAATCTCCCCTCCTCCCCCACAGACTGATTCATCCAGGGTTCTCTACATAACAATGTAGACATAATAATTTAATCATAAAGCAATTTACAAAATCACTTTTAAATTCTTGAGGACTTCAAAGAGCTAATAAAAATAAAATTATAGGGCTTCCCTGGTGGCGCGGTGGTTGAGAGTCCGCCTGCCGATGCAGGGGACGCGGGTTCGTGCCCCGGTCCGGGAAGATCCCACGTGCCGCGGAGCGGCTGCGCCCGTGAGCCATGGCCGCTGAGCCTGCGCGTCCGGAGCCTGGGCTCCGCAGCGGGAGAGGCCACAACAGTGAGAGGCCCGCGTACCGCAAAATAAATAAATAAATAAAATAAAATAAAATAAAATTATAGAACAAGAGAATATAGGGGTTACAGTAATGACACAAACATAGCAAAATAAAGACATACAGTCCATGAAGATCTCTACATTATTTTTTTTACTTTTAAGTTTTGATGAAACTAAACACTAACTCATTAGCTTAATCAGCAATCCTGTTGCTATATGGTCTGAAGGATGCTAAGTCAGGCCTGATATTGGGAGATGGGGGACTCCTCTGATGGGCAACTTTGGCTTGAAGATTCACCAACAGCCTTGCCAAGCTTTCTTAAAACTGCCACATTCTCTACTACTCGTGCACCTGACATTCCTTTCTTTTCTTTCCCCTCACAGGGGTCAGCCCTGCATACTGTCAGTTCTCCCACCCTCCTCCAGCTCCTTCCCCAGTTTCCTTCACAGACGTTTTCCCTAAAAAAAATTTGCACGTCTAATTCTGTCTAGGGGTCATCTGCTTCTCACAGTACCCAAATAACACAAGTGGTATCAGGAGTTATCCAAGAAAACAAGATAGGTATTTAGGACTGGCTTACTCACCGCCCTGTGGGTGAAGAGGAAGGACATTGTCCTGTTTGGTAGGTGGGGCAATGGTACTCCCTTGTACAAAGCAATGTTAATTGCTAAGGATTTCACTGCTGGTGGCAGGAAGACGTCTCCGTGGAGAACAAGGCTGTGATAGGGGATGAGGATTCAGGCATTTGAAAGTTTTTTGTTAACAATGCCTTTAAAGACAGTGAACTTGGCTAGTTCTTTCTAAGTTGTATTTATGCCCTGCAGAGGGATAATAGTAAGAGACTGAGGGCTGTTAACAAGCTTTGGTATCTTACAAAGAGGCCCTTATTTCCTGTAGTGAAAACACAGAGCTGTTCAACAGGCTGAAGATCTAATAGAGTTGCAGGGCTTCAGAGACATTTGAATGATCACCCAGTGTTCTGCTTTGTTATGCCAAAGCCAGGGTGCTGGCTGGGAAAACCTGGGGCCCTGAGACAGGATGGGGATATCTTGATACTAGTTCTGCATTTGTCCACGAACCTTCTGGGCTTCAGAGGTGGACCACCTTCCTGAGAAAGAGCTATCACTCTTACTGAAGGCCTTGTGGCAAGCCTGGCGCTGCTCTCCCCCACCGGCAGCTGCTTGCGCGAACAGCAGCTGGTAGTAGGCATGTGCTCTGTCCGCTGGCTCCCCCCGGCTCTGGTTAAGCAGCTGAGCAGCTCAGCTGAGCTGGACATGAACCGCATGGGTCAGCTGCACAGCTGTGGAGGTGACGATGCCACCATGGTGCCGCTTGGTGGCCTCGTCTACTGGTCACCGTCCTGGTGCTGGCTGGCCTGGCCATTTGCCCTGCTTGGCCACTGGCTGCCATGTTGTCAGTAGGCATTGCTCTGGTTGCCTCAGGCTCACTCTTGCTGCTGGGTTTGCTGCTGTATCAAGTGGGTGTGATTGGACACTGCCTACCTTTCTGTGTGGCTGCCTGCCCACCCCCTGCTGCCCAAGGTGACCACCACAGTGGCAATGGAAGCATCTTCAGCATCTCACGATGGTTGTCTGCTGGCCAGTGTCATGCAACCACATCCAGCCTCATATGACCTAGCCAGAGCCCTTCTTTCCATCACTTGCCTCAACATCCTGAGTGGTGTGTGTGTGTGTGTGTGTGTGTGTGTGTGTGAAGAAGATGGTGAGCGTATTTGAGTAGGTGCATATCCCAGGACTGTATAGCCCTGTGGTGGGATTGCATGATATGTGATTCAGAGCCTATGGGTACCTACACATTCATACCACAGGAAGGTGAATGTATGTCTCCTTGGAACCCCAGTTTTTGTCCATGGAACTGTGAGAGTCTGCCTGTCTGCTGTACGTGGAGTCTCTAGGCCAAGAAGTGTCTGGGATCCCTGAAATGTCTTGACTCCTATTACCAACACCCGTCAAATCCAACCCTGCCTTTTAACACCCATCAGGAATTTCCACAGGAGTGACTATTTGTCCACACCAGAGACTGCACCAAGGACCCTTCACTGAGAAGAGTAACTGGTGGCTAAGTGGAAAGAACATGGGCTCTGGAATGTGACAGGTCAGGATTAGAATCTTTCCTGTAACACTTACCAGCTGGGGAACTCGGACAAGTGACTAACCTTTCTGAGCCTCAGTTTCTTGAGGGTCGTGGTCATAGTCCTGGTTGTGGTAATTAATTGTGAGGATTGAATGGCATCACGCATGGAAGGATTGGACACGTGGTAGATGTGCAATAAGAATAGTGGCTGTTGAAACAAAAACACAAGATAAACAAATGAAAAACTCTCCTCCCAAGGAGACAGGTGATCCCCTTCTCCATTTCTTGCTGCAGGCTGATAACCTGGCAAGTCCCAGGATTACCTCAAAAAGAAGGCCTCAAAAAGAAGGAGAGAGACTATATACAATGAATGAGTTGAAAGAAATAGCTAATAAGTACTTGAACCAGGAGAATACCCCTGTGATGGGAATTTGAAGATGCTTCATTAAAGAGGCCGGAATGTAAGACTATGTAAGCAAGTATTCTTGATGTGGGACAGTTAATTGACTTTCCTGGGACAAGGCATATCCTAGCACGGACCCTAGGAGATGAAGTAAACTTACTGCTGCAGTGGCTCTTGGAGACCTAAGAAAAATGATGGCCAACATTAAATCAAGTAGAAGCAGCTGAGTTATGGTATCTAACATTAAAGGCAGGAATAAAGAGGCTGAGAGAAGCAAGCATACTGGAGTGGATATATTATCTGAGGCCAGAAGATCCAGCAGATGAATGTGTTCCACAGAGGGAACCAGAGGGCACATTACTCTCCAAGGCTATCATCAAAATGCTGGTGATAGGGACCATAGTATCAGAAATTCTGAGGAGCCTCCTTTGCAAGCCAGAGCTGATGGTAGGAAAAACAGATAGTCTTTTTTTTTTTTTTTTTTAACATCTTTATTGGAGTATAATTGCTTTACAATGTTGTGTTAGTTGCTGCTGTATAACAAAGTGAGTCAGCTGTACATATACATATATCCCCACATCCCCTCCCTCTTGTGTCTCCCTCCCACCCTCCCTATCCCACCCCTCTAGGTGGTTTCAAAGCACCGAGCTGATCTCCCTGTGTTAATGTGGCTGAAAAGCAGATACAGTCTTTAGAAACCAGATAGCAAAGTTAGGCACCAGTTGCCAGGAGGCCACAATTACTGTAAAGATCAGCAAGGTCAAAGGGGCAGCCAAATGAGCTTGACTCACAGGGAGTGGTTAAAGATGGTTAGTGGAACATGGCGTCCCTGGGAACAAGAGTGCTGTTCAATAACTACAACCAAAAAAAAAGGAAACAAAAGAGAAGCAGGAGGCTGAGGATTAAGGACAATCTCCTCAGTAAAAAGTAAAAATCTCTTGCTCAGTTCCCAAGCATGAGCCAATTTTCAGATATTGAACCCATAACATCCAAACAGTGGGCGCACCTCACAATGAAAGAAGTGAGGTAAAGCCAGATGACCTTGGGAGCCCCTGGTTATATCACATAGTGTACCATCTAGAACATAGTGTACCAGCCAGCCCCACAGAACTCTGGAACAGCCTCTAGAAATCCAGACAAAGTGTCAGTCCAGAGGCAACACTCTGAATTTATAGGGAGCCATTCTCAGGATGTAGTGTATTCATTAAATCAGAGACCTCTCGGTGATGCTGTGTCCCCAAGGGAAAGAATATAGGGAACTGGGAACCATAGAATAGAAGCAGGATTATTCTCATGGACCATCACTCTCAATGACCAGCTGAGGGATTTTGTTCCTCTATACGGAATGCTCTGGGTTTTGCAGAGTTGGAGGTCCTGGTGAGTAAAAGGGACATACTTTTGCCAAGGGACACATAAGAGGTTCCATTGAAGTGCATGTTACAGCTGCTGTCTGGGTAGTTTGGATTCCTTGTGCCCAGAGACCACCAGGGTAGAAGAGAAGTCATCATACTGGTAGAGGCAATTGACCTTGATAACAAGAGGCCACAGGGCTACTCTTCATCCAGTAGGAGTGGGTAGGAATATATGCAGCACCCAGTTGGTTCAGCTGGGCACCTCCTAGTACTCACTTGCCCCATTGTAACTGTGAATGGATATGTGCAGCAACCGCCATCTGAGGGTCTGATTAACTAAGGATACAGACCTCTCAGGAAAGAAGGTTTGGGTCACACGAGTACTGAGATGTGCCACCAACAGCGTGCTGAGGTGATCACTGAGTATGAAGGCAATTCTGAATGGATAACAGAGGAGGGATAGTTTGAATATCATTTATGGCCTCGAGATTGACTGCATCAACACTACCTCTTCTGAGTTTCTTGTCAGGTAGAGAGTCCCATGGGAACCATGGATAAGCTGCTCCCCAACCAGTGAGGAAAGTAGATATATGTGATGCAATAGGTTGCCGGTGGCAGGCGTCAAATTGTGTTTCTCAGAGCTCCAACTGAGGGGAGCATAGTTCAGCAATGGCTCCAAGCACTGTGCTCTGAAATCCATCACCACTATCACACCAAGGCTGCCTTCTCAATCACTGTTCCCAGCCAATGCTGACAGCAATGCTGAGAGCAGCAGGCTAGATCATTACTGGAGACGCAGAACTCCTCTAATGGGCCACTTTGGCTCAGTCCTTCCCATTGGCCTTTGACCTTGCCAGATTTCTTAGGTCTACCTTCTTCCAGTCAACATTTATTCCCTCTGTCCTCTCAAGAGTCGGATAAACATCTTGGTCTGAGGGAAGACCCTCCTGGTTCCTTTCTAATTTTCTCACAGACATTAACAAATCTCGTGCCCATCTGATCTTGTCTTGGCATCTGCTTCTCAGAGAACCTTCAGTACACATTGGTGTTGAAACATAGGTCAATTTGTGGAGTTTAAGTAAACTGTATCCTAAATCTAGACTGCTTTGTAATACTAATAAGGCCATGAGTATTTCTTGCTTCTTGTAAATACCGGTTGGCTTTTCTTCATTCAGTAATGATAACCAGTGCACCTAATCCACCCAGCAACCTTTCAATTCTTTCTTCCTTAATATAAGACAGGAAGGATCAGCAACAAGAGCATGTGAATATGTACAATTTCCCCACAATTATTAAACAAGCAACTAAAAAACACATGCCTGTCTGACAAGAGAATACGTCTAAGGCAGGATCTATATTAGAAAGTGAAATAGAGATATGTATGAGTCAAAAAATAATGAAAGTCAAAACCTCCACTTGCTTCAATATTCTGATATGTCCACTTTGTTTAATCTTTTCATTGGCTTCAAATTCTAATAATTAAGAAAGCTCACAAGGTGGTTTGCCGAAGGAGAATATTAGTGAAAGGATTATTGCGTCCTTCATCCATAAGTCAGTTAAACAGGAAGCACACATCTTACAATGCTAACTAATTTCTTGAGCAAACGGTTGCCTGTGATTGGATGGATTTATAAATTCATGTTTACATTGCTAATATCATTATCAGCAGAAATATTTTACAGCATCTATTATAGCAGCTTTCAGGTAGTTGATGCCTCCAGAAATATTTGTTGGTCTGAAATGAAAAATATCTTTGAGAAATGGGTTTAATTAAATACATGCCTTAAAGGTAAAACTGACTCACCAGCTGGGGGTGACAAAAAAATAAGTAGAGCAAGGTGTCATCAAATGGATCCTTCTGGTCCCATTAGTGGGAGAACCACACTGCAGCATAAGTGCCTTTGCCTATGGTAATTATTGCTGACATCCGAATGGCCTAAATGAGCACCATGTTAACACGATGTAGTTGATGATTTGGGCAAATGCCAACCCAACATGTATATTTCAGCATGCAACTCAGTCAGGGGCTCAACTGCATTCAATATGATTATGGTTTCCAGCTAGATAGGAGGCAAGTTTCTGGCCTTTGCGGGGTTTGATACCCTGAGAAAGTTTTCCAGTTTTATCCCATTTACCACTCCTCCCAAAGTGTACCTCATAGTGAAGGATATAGGAAGTTAGTTATAGGGAACTTCTGTTAAATATGGGAATAGATAAAGAATAAAAGGGAAATGATGGCCTATGCCAAAATTAAGGGGACGAGAATCTTTTTATGAATGTGTTCTGAAGACTCCAAACAGTTTTATGATATTTCAGACAGGAAAAGTCACTTTTATACTGAAGTAATGTAGGGTCGTGCAAACCTTCATATCAGCTGATAAAGAAAAATATTACTTTCATAGGTTCACACAAGAAGTTCAAGTATTTCATCTCAGCTTCAATTTTTAAGCCATTTTCCTGCAAACTGGCAAATTTCTGCCTACAGCAAACTGATGAAAATTCATGGGTGTTTTCACTCCTCCACTTTAGGGAGGAATAGTAAAACTTTTGCCTTAGATCAAACTTTTGAATATTTGAGGGGAGAAAAAAAAAAAACATATCTCTTCTCAAATGTGAATACCCAAAGTGAAATGTGGCTGTTTCTTACATTTTTAGATGCCTGGAAGTTTTCCACAAACTTCTATAACAGTCACTCTGCAGGCTTCTGCTATAAATGTTTCAGGAACTATCTAGGGAAATATTCTATTGAGGGGGAAGGCAGGATTATCTAGCAGATAGAGCGTGGAATTTGGACTTGGACAACCATCTGAGACCTGCACCTGCCTCTTTCACTGCCTTATGGTGCAGCGTTGTATAAATGATTCCGACTCTCTTTGCTTCTATTTTTCCCTGTGGTAATAGAGGGAAATGGGCTAAGCATTAGCCCCTTCTCAACAATCAGAGAACACTGTAAAGGTAAATATGACATTGTCTGTAAAGTGCTATGACCTGTAATCCAGAGAAACAGTGTAAGAGGTGTGAGGCCACAGATTTTGTGTAAACATTATAGAACCCTAGCATGGAGAGCTGCGTAGCCTGGCTCTTCGCTTCTGTATTTGATCAGGGGTCCTTGTGACACGTAATCAACTATAGGTATTGCCAGTTGCTAATACCAACAACACACACCTTGCCTTCAGCCTCTGGAACATGTTCATCTCCCTCTCACAAACTCAATGGATCATAACAGTCAATCAACTTGCATCTATTGATTGTCTAATATGCAAAATGCACTCCGCTGAGCATTAGACCTCTGGTGAAAGTCTCTTAGGACAATAATGATTTATAAAGCATAGTAGCTGTTCTCCAAACACTTGTAATCACAATCTAGTTATAAAGGAAGATTGCCTAAAGTATTAAAAATCATATAAGGTACCCGTAGATGACGATTAGAAATAATGATTCTAAAGAGTTTAAAGAGTGATTCTTTAGAATAACGATTCTAAAGAGAAGGAGGAAAGGTATGAGGATTCGGAGTGCCTCCATTGCATATGATTTTAGTTTGTAATTAGGGAAAATGTACGCATAAATACAGAAGGAAAAACGTGTACATGCTCGGAAGTATAAAAAACTAAAATGAAAATGGTATCCTTGGAAGTTATCACGCTAAAAAAAGTGATTTGTTATCATCTATGGCTGCCATCATTTATTTCACTGCTCTCATTGAATTTAAGCAATCTTTGTTCTTTTCTACTGATTATTTCTCTTATATGCTCAGTTTGAGGAATTTTGATGTCTTGTTTGAAACCCAGTTCAGTTAGTCAATATGGATGTGTCTTATGAAAAAAATTCGGGGTGAAAGGAGGATCATGTGCTACAGAGGGAAGAGAATTGGATGAGGATCACAGTGATCTCACTCTGAACGATGAGCAGTCTCAACCTCTCAAGGCATCTGTTGATTCATTTGTAAAATAAGAGGGTTGGGCTAGATTTCACTGGCCAGTTCTAAAATTTTCTGGAGAAAAAAATGCTGCTTAGCAGTTCTATATCTTTGTGCTACTGGAAAGCTCCTCTTGCTTTTGCATTCTGTCAGGGTCCATGATTATTTCTTGTCATTAAGATCAAAAATCTCAGTTTTATTGACCATGCATGCCTAAGGTAGAGGAGAAGCAGATGGCAATATGGTGTGCTCAAAAACAGGCTCTAAGGCTTCCCTGGTGGCGCAGTGGTTGGGAGTCCGCCTGCCAGTGCAGGGGACACGGGTTCGTGCCCCGGTCCGGGAAGATCCCACATGCCGCGGAGCGGCTGCGCCCGTAAGCCATGGCCGCTGAGCCTGCACGTCCGGAGCCTGTGCTCCGCAACGGGAGAGGCCACAACAGTGAGAGGCCCGCGTACCGCAAAAAAAACAAAAAAAAATCCAGGCTGTAACTGTAATTCTTAATTTAGTTATTCTTAGGCTAGACTTTCCCAAGCTCTATTAAATTTTAGTATTCAAGAGAGGTTTGGTCTTGCCTGTAAGGACTAACATAGGTGAATAGGCTGGTTCTTGGTAGTAGAACTTGTGTGTCAGTGAGCAAGCTGTCTGTAGAACAGAGTGGAGGCAGAACAACCTTGCTGGGGGATATATTGGCATATACCTTTATTTCAAGGTATATTGGTAAATATTTATTGTAAATATGATAGTGTGTATCACCAAAAAGATTAACAATGTCAAAACATCTAGTCAATTCAAAGAAAAGAGTAATCCAATTTTAAATTAAGTATGAAATATGTTGTTTGGTTTATGTGGAAAATTGAAAATTTGGATTTTATTTTAAACAGACATGTTTTAATGTGTCACATGAACAGCCTAGAAAAAAATAAAATTTATTTGTGCTGCATGGTATAAATAATGTGAAAGATAGTAGTATATTGGAAAAAAAAGTCAGATTTTTTGAGCATAAAATTGAAATTTTCTAGAATTTAAAAAAAATACGGTTTTAAGGACTTCCCTCGTCCAGTGGGTAAGACTCTGTGCTCCCAATGCAGGGAGCTGGGGTTAGATCCCTGGTCAGGGAACTAGATCCTACAAGCATGCTGCAACTAAGAGTCCACATGTCACAAGTAAGAAGTCCACATGCTGCAACAAAGATCCCGTGTGCCACATCTAAGACCCAGCGCAGGCAAGATAAATAAATAAATATTTTAAAATAAATTTTAAAGTATGGTTTTAAACAGTTAATATTATAAACTGAAAATAAATAATTGAGGCAAGATACAGCTACTTTAACTTATTATGAAATGTGTTCACTTATTCATATAAGGGGGTTTTACTGAAGGTTTATGAGGTGTTATGCACAGTCGAGATCAGCACAGTCCAACAGAAATATAATTTAAGCCACGTGTGCAATTTAAAATTTTGTAACTTCCACATTACGAAGAGTAGAAAAGACACAGGTAAATTTTATTTTTTTGTAAATTTCATTTAGCACAATATCTGTACAGTATTATTTCAACATAAAAATTATTGATATACTGTAATTTTTTACTAAGACTTCAAAATTCAGCGTGTTTTAGTTATAAATCAATTTGAGCTAGCCATATATTTCAGGTGTACAATAGGCACGTGTGGCTAGTAACCTTAGTATTGGCCACCTGGGTCTGTATGATGGAATTGAATACTAAAGAACACAGGCATGGCCACTACCTTCAGAAAGTTGACAGTCTAGTATGGAAGACAGACTCTGAACAATAAATCAAAAGTGTAAAATTTTACACTTTTCACAGTTTTTATAAGCATCACAAAGTTAATATTGTTGAATACATGCCCAGCATTTAATGTATTTCCACTTTACATTATGGATAATGTGTTCTTTATGTGGGTGAGATTATTCTTGGTATTTTTAAAGAAATGCATTCTTAATTAACACACTTTTGTAGTCTACTAATATTCTTTTATCCTTGTGCTTCCCATTTTTCCCAAATCAGTATTACACTGTAAGTTTGAAGTTGAATCCTGAGTCAGGAGCATAATAATCTTTTAATATGTTATATATGATTAAAAATATTAAAGCAACTAGGTACAAAATAAAGTTATCAGAGAAAACATTATTTGGGGTGAGAAAAATATTCAATGTTTTCCCATGAACTTTCTATAGCTTTATAATTTCTGTGATTTCTGCTGACATGTGTTTGTGAAGGCTTTCTACTGAGTGCTATAGACCTTCTCTAGGTTTATTTTAGATGTAATTTATTTCTTATGAAATCTTGCAATTGTTCCTACTTTATACATTAGCTGGTGTGATGAAAGTACTTAGGTATTAAAATAATAAGAGCATAAAACAAAAATATAAAGAGAATAGTTTGTACATGAAATAAACTCCGTCTTGTTTAAGGATTTGCCTTAATTGATTCCATGTAGCTCAAGCTTAATTGTGGATGGTGCTGAAGTTGGTTGTCTATTTACTGAGATATGAAGAATGCCAAAAAGCACAGATGAACCAAAAGTTTAATGGTCACTCATCTAACTAAAAATAAATATATTTTCTCTCTTTGCTTCCCAAATAAAATTGCTACAGAATTTCAGACAGAGAAGATTTTATGGACTGGAAGGGTCAAACCTACGAGAAAAACTTCCTTAGCTGGAAATTGAAGACTGGATAGAGCTGGATTTTTCAGGAAGAAGTCGTCAAGTCTTTCTCACTTGGAAAAGCAGCATAAATAAAGCAAGAGAGTTGAAATTGGCAAGAGTTGTTGGAAAAATAAAGCAGATGGCTTAAGTTTGAGACATAGTGGAAGTTAAAAAAAGGGATGAGCAATCTGAGGCTAGTTAATGGAGACTCAGAATCTTTAACCTGATCCAATAGGTGATATGGTACCAATATAGTTTTGTCAGGGAAGTGGCATAATGAAAATGGCAATTTTGGAAGATTCGTCTAGCAGAGGTGACATGATTGATTTAAAGAGGCTGAAGAAAAATATCAAAGAGGTTGAGTTGAGAGACCAGATCCAATAATAGACTTGGAAGATTTAAAACAAGCCTTCTTAAAATGGGAGACTCATGCTTTTTTGACAGCATAGGAGATGGAACTGGTAAGAAGGGAGAGTAAGAGAAGGCTGAGGAAATTTATAATAAACGCAGGATTCAGTTTATTCAGAAAGTAGGCTATTATAGGATTCATGGCTCTTGTTGGAGTGGGATGGACATAAAAAGAAGGAAAGACAATTCCTCCATGGACAGTATGGTATAAGCCAGTGATATTTTGAATTGTAGAGGTGCTTTCTCTCAAGTTTCTCTTGTGCAGTGTAATATATAGTGGGGTTACATTTTATATTATTATTCTCAGGTCTCATTCCTCAGAGCTAAAGTAAGTGGAAAGTTGGTTGAAAAATTACCAAGTGAACTATGGCAATACTTCCATTTCCTTTCTAAAAGCATATATACTTTGGTTTGAATTATTTAGGAAATTATAGAGCAAAAGAGAATTTATGTTTGCCTTATTTTGACATATGGTTTACATTTTGAAAACTTTGCCCTAGGATGGCATTGGGTAAAATTATAAGGATAAAACTGGGTATAGAGAAAGCAAAATCACAAAATTCAGAACAGTAATAGACTTTATAAGTCATGTAATTACACGTGTAGTAAAACAATAAATATTTATCAACTCTCAGGTGCCAAACCTCTTGAGGGCATTGTGTATATCTATGTGAGAAAAAAAGTAAAAGATAAACTGTCTGGTAGAGGAAATGGTCACTAAAAAAATAAGCAAGCACACACACACACACACACACACACACAATACATTTTGAAAAGTGCTTGTTATGAATTGAATTGTGTACTCTCCAAAAATTCGTATGTTCAAGTCCTAACCCCCAGTACCTCAGGATGTGATCTTATTTGGGAATAGTTTCGTTGCAGATGTAATTAGCTAATTTAAGATGAGGGTACACTGGAGTAGGCTGGGCCCCTAATCCAATATGGCTGGTGTCCTTATAAAAAGGGGAAATTCAGATACAGATATGAACACAGGAGGAACACCATGTGAACATGAAGACAGATATCAGGGTAATGTCAAAGATTGCTTGCAAACTACCAGAAGCTAGAAGAGAAGCATGGAACAGAGTCTTCCTCACAGCTCTCAGAAGGAACCAACTCTGCTGACACCTTGATCTCAAGATTCTAGCCTTCAGAACTGTGAAACAGTACATGTCTAGTCACCTGGTTTGTGGTATTTTGTTACAGCAACCCTAGCAAAATAATAGAGTGTTACCAAGAATTATTGGTGACACTGAGAGTGAATAAGGGGATGGAGGCTTATTTTAGATTGGATGGGAAAATGGAGACCTCTTTTAAGAAGTTATATTTACCCTAATACCTGACGGATGAGAATGAACCAGCTATGTGGGGCAATAGAGAAAGTGATCTGGGCAGAAGAAAGAGCATGTGCAAAGGCACCCTGAGATAGGAAACAACTTGGAACAAGTAAGGAACTGAAAAAAGACCAGTATGTCAGGAGCATTGCCAATGAAGGCAAGAGTGGCACAAGATGAGACTCGATAGACCTAAATAAAAAAGAATTTGAATTTTATTTTCAGAGTAATAAGGAGACTTTCATGGACTTTAAGCAAGTGATGACATGATCCAATTTACATTTTAAAATAAATTTTAAGTACAGTACTATGTAGAGAATGGTATGGAGAGGGAAGTGGAACATGATAGTAATAGTATCAAACCAGGTATTCAGGCTTGGAATAGGCTTATGGTAGCAGAATATAGATAATTTGAGAAAATATTTAATATTGAGATTTAGGGAGAGTGTGTCATAAAGAATTGCTCTAAATTTTTTATCTCGAGCTACGGAGTGTTTCTTATTGCGATGTTATTTACTGAGATGGAAAAGGCTGGGGGAAAAACAGAATGAGGGGTAATAGAACAAGATTTCAGTTCTGGATATGGTAAAGCTGATATGCCTGTGAGATAGCCAAGTAGAGATGCTAAGTGAGATGTTTGTTGGACCAAACAAAGGTCTAAGAAGGAGGTGGAGAAATAGAAATTAAGTGAGGTGTGCAGAGACCACAGATTACTGAACACTGATATTATAGCTGAAGTCTCCCAATTCCCAGTCCTGTGTCCTGGCAAATGCCTACTCAATGGTATTAGAAGATCATTTGATTAATAGTAAGGGGGCACTTTTGTGGGTTGTTTTGAGAATAAATGTACAAGCATCTGTGTAGCAAATAAAAGACATGGATGAAGAGTGGTGACACAGTGTCAAGGGCACAGAATTAAGATCTGGAAGCCTTGGAATCTACTTTTAGCCTTGACACTTGTTGGTTAATTGTGCCTCAGAAAAGTGAGTTCAAGGCATTAGGACTACTGTCTTGTTAACGGAATTATTCTTATCAGTCATAGCAAAGCTAGTTTCCACATTATCCTCTGGTTCTGTTCTTCTGATGAATATCTTTATAGCTGTTACAGTTTTGTTCCTCTTTTGGGAAAAAATAATGTGTTGTTATTTTTTATGTTAAAAGGGACAAGGATTTTGCTGTATCTAGGAGGAGAAGTGTTTCACTATTATAGAGAGTGCATATTCGTTGGTTGATTTTCTAAAAGAGAAAAAGTATAAGAAAACTTCAAGAAAAAGCTACAACAGACACATTTGACAAGAAGTTCAAAAATGTAACTTTATAGTCATTTAAATGGTTGCTTCTTTCTTATCTTCTCGGCTTATTGTCCCCGTTCCTCATGTTACAGTTTTTGTTATACTTGAATGATGAGCTCAAAGCATGAAAAGCTGTTGTTTTCAACCTTTATTAATGTTTCCCAACTCATTTCCCTGTTTGCCTTCTGACAACCTGCCAAAATCACCCTCTGGTGAATTGTGAAAAGATTGGGGTAGCAGTCGTGGGACCCAAAATGTGTTGCAGATAATTAGTAGATCAGGTCTTTGTCACAGAAGATACTTGGCCACCCACACATCTCTATTTTTAAGCCTTGTGTGTCGCACAATGTGTATTCATTGTCTGTTTTAGTGTGAAGAGCACATCTCTGCATTGTATATAATAGAGCTGAGTTGATTGAGAAATTCCATTATTCTTTCGTCATTTTGTACTGTCCCTGGTTAACACATGAGATATACATATTTGGTGAATAATTGAAGCCACCTTTGGCTTTTAAATTGCTTTAGAAATGGGAATTACCTATTTTGCTACTTACCGAATAATCCAACCACCACAGTCTTTGTTTTCCAATAAGGCAGGAAACAAAAATCTCCTTAGATGATCACATTTGTTTTCTTGCTAATTAGTTCTGACTAATTTGATTGGCAAGAATAGCAGGTCAGGAGATTAGTTCTTGAATGGCATAAAATAGAAAAGGTTTTTTAGTGTAAGATAAGAGGTGATAAGTTGAAGTAAAAAGAAGAAATTAGATTTGGGAATGATGAAAATGCCAGGGTTATCAGCAGGCTTTCCACCAGAATTGATCACAGAACAGCAGGTAATGAATTATTATCTAGTGATATGTTCCCTTTAGAATACTATCTAATGGTACAGCCTCTGCACACATGTGGGGGGGTTGTGTTTGTGTGTGTGTATTTTATAATCAACAGACGTACTCAACACTTGCCCCATTTAATTCTTCCCTTACTTGTTTATGTGTTTCAGTATCAAAGGAAGTTCATCAGTTGACACAATGTCAGTGGTCTCAAAATATAAGAGTTATGTAGTCACAATATAATGAACTCTAGTTGCTATAATATTATAGCCAGAAATAACTTATTCTTAAAAGATTAATAACACCAACTCCGGTCTTAAAATCTGACAAAGCAGTAAAGATTATGCTTCCTCCTATAACTGAGATGGTTAACTTAGAGAAGTCACACAAACTCTAAAAGTTGTAGATTATCTGTAAAATGTGCACAAAACAACTCTTCTTCCTGTCTGACAAGATTCTTATCAGGTATAATTGAATTGATATACAGAAAAACCCTTTGAAATTTCTTAGATGTTTTACAAGTGTAAGTCATTATTGTAATAATCTAAATTTTGACCCTGGTTTCTTTTTTCCTAAATCCACATTTGTTCATTTTTTAAAAATGAATAAATACCTACTATATTTCAAGTCTGTACCATTCTAGGTACAGGGAAGACAACAATAAACTAAACAGACAATAATTCCTGTCCTCATAGACCTTAAACTTCAGTGAATTGAAGTAACAATAATAGGTAAAAGTTAAAATATGTCAGTTGTTGGTAAGTGCTGTGAAGTAAAATAAGACAAAAGGATTCTTTAAAAATGATTCCTTTGTAGAATAACTTGAAGGAGGTGACGGCTTCAGCAGTGAGTGAGGGCCAAATTGTGTGTTGAAATACTAGTTTAAAGAAAACGGCCATTCTTGAATGAATAGTCTTTCACTTCTCAATGAAAGCCATGTGTATTACTTACTAATACTTCATAGAAAACCCAGCTAAGTGGTTTGGCACTTAAAACTATTTTTTTCACTCTATGCTTTTATATTTAGAATGAAAAATTGGAAAATAATGCATCTTTATCTCTCTACTTCTTTGACTTGAACACAAAATTATTTATTTATTTATTTTTTTTGCGGTACGCGGGCCTCTCATTGATGTGGCCTCTCCCGTTGCGGAGCACAGGCTCCGGACGCTCAGGCTCAGCGGCCATGGCTCACGGGCGCAGCCGCTCCGCGGCATGTGGGATCTTCCCGGACCGGAGCACGAACCCGTGTCCCGTGCATCGGCAGGCGGACTCTCAACCACTGCGCCACCAGGGAAGCCCCAAAATCATTAATATAAGAAAATGAATGAAGTGTTTATATTGTGTAAGGTCATGTGAGTGCAATGTAATAAAAATTAATTTCATATTAACATATGCAAGGTATTTTTAGAAAGATACATCTACTATCCAAAATGACAGAATGCCCTTGAAAGTAAAAAAAGTTGAATTAGCCTTTCTCTCACACACATACACAGGAAACAAATGCACCCTTCCTTAGCACAGGTGCCGTAGAAAACAGACCTAGAGGCAAAGACCTTATGTGCTAACATTTCATTAGGGAAGGAAATCCATAATTCCCTAATTAGGAGGAAAATTTCTAACTTAATTAGGGAGGGAAGGAAGGAAGGAGTGCATTACTAAACAACTGACCACAGTGTCTTAGGCACAGCTGATTGCTTTGTGGCTTCAAGAGACAACTTCAGAGAGTGCATGTGAATTTCTGAGCCTTCTGAGTCTGCGGCCCAGTCATTCCAGAAGGAGCATAAACTTCTCTGGGACCTAATTCTTATTATAACTATTCAATTTTAAGGAAGAAAAAGTTTAAACACATTGGAAATCTATGAAATACAAATTAAAGCAAAAAAAAAAAGAATTGTCTTTTAAAAAATCTGTCAAATCAGTTAAGATTAAACAGATCAATATACTGTACTATATTTTTGTTATATGGGAAGGGTGCATTTTTCTGTAAGTCTAATGATTGTGTTAGCTGATTCAACTCTTATAGAAATATATTCTATTGTTTAAGACCATTCATTGCCACAGAATGACAGGCATTCTCTCTCTCTCAGGCACACATAAACACATACGTATTCACAGAAAAACGGCCACCATGGATTAGATTGTCTCATATTTCTCAGAAGAGAGTAGCCACATGATGTGGGAAAAATATAGTGTAACTTAGCTAACTGTTCTTGGTTCCCAAGTTCCTAATGGGAGTATACAACCCCTCATAGTGCAAGATATGAAGAGTTGGGAAAGCCTACTTATTTAATGCACAGTCCTTTTATACCAGGTGTAGGCAAACTACAGCTGCTGGGTAAATCTGAACTACAGTCTTTGTTATAAATAAAGTTTTATTGGAGCACAGCCACCCTCATTAATTTACATACCATCTATGGCTACTTTCCAAAGTTGAGTAATTGCAGCAGAGACCATATATCCTGTAAAGTCTAAAATATTTATTATCTGACCCTTCATAGAAAAAGTTTGGCAACTGTTTTGTATTATTGGCTTGAATTAAAATTCATGAAGACTTTATAGTCACAAATAATATACACCCTTACAGAGAGTATTCATTGACATTTGAAGCATTCTTGGGTTTCGAGTTAATTCTGGCTCGAAACCCAAGAATGCTTATTAATAGCAAAGCCCCATCCCTGCTGAGGACGGGTCAAGTGTTTCTAGTCACCCAGAAAACCCATTTCCATAGTCCACCCTCTGACTCTAACTTCATAACTGTCTCCACAAGGTCATCTTAACTAAAGACCAACCAAATATCTAATGATATATTGGAGGTGCCTCTCTCTATCTTGCTATCTCTTTATCTATCTATCTATCTATATACATACATATATATATATATATAGGCAAAATATGGAAAATACCCTTTGTTACAGCAAATTCATCTCTACAGATTTATGGTAAAGACATATTTATCTACAATTTTGCTATAAGGTGTTCATTCACATAACATATCAGAGAAATAATTCTAAATGTTCAAATACTGGTAAAATAAATTCTATCACCGTTATAATTATTAAAAATTATATATATATATGTGTGTATATATATATTGTGCAAAATGGCAACATAGTTTACTATGAATATGTAAAGACGGTCCCCGACTTACAATGATTTGACTTAACGATTTTTCAACATTACGATTGTGTGAAAGAACGTGCATTCAGTAGAAGCCGTACTTCTAATTTTGAATTTTGCTCTTTTCCCAGAATAGCAATATATGGTACAATACTCTCTCATGATGCTGGGCAACAGCAGTGAGGGAGTCAGCCACACGTTCAGGAGGGTAAACAAAAGGTACACGGTACACTCACAACCATCCTGTACCCATACAACCATTCTGTTCTTCACTTTCAGTACAGTATTCAATAAGTTACATGAGATATTCAACACTTTATTATAAAATAGGCTTTGTGTTAGATGGCTTTGCCCAACTGTGGGTTAATGTAAGTGTTCTGAGCATGTTTAAGGTAGGCTAGGCTAAGCTATGATGTTCAGCAGCTTAGATGTATTAAATGCATACAATATTTTCAGCTTAGGGTGGGTTTATCTGGACGTAACCCCACTGTAAGTCAAGGAATATCTGTAGAGGATAATCACATTAAAAACTGTATTTGTATATGATGGAATAATATTTTAAAATGTAATTGCTGTCTTTTTTCATAACTATATTTTAATCCCTACACCCCTTCCACAATTAAGACCAGGTTACAAGGTGGACACCTATTGCTCTAAGGAGAGAAAAGTGGAAGCATCTTACCAAAGTGATCAATCTTCCTTTAACTTTTAAAATAGAGTTTTAAAATTCAACTGCCAAATCAATAGTCCACAAACCAAAGCACATGTGGTATATAAGAACTAGACAATTAAGGTGGAAAGTTTTTCTATGAGTTTTCCTATGAATTGTTGGGTTGGAAGATCATAAACAAGAGCCATGAGGACTTAGACCCAAGAAAATCACAGAACTGGGTGAATTATATTCTACCTATGCATGGTAGGATATAATTAAAATTATAATGCTCTGCACTGGATGAAATCAACTGCTGCAAGTACTTTTCACATATTAAGTTATTGAATCCTTGTGCAGTAGGTGTTGTATTAGTATTGCTGTTGTATAGAGGAGGAAACTGAGGCACAGGAAGGTTAGGTGAGTTGAGCAAGGTTATACACAGCTGGTAAGTAGAGGAGCTGGTGTTTTAATTCAGGTATTCTGGCTCCAGAGAACATGCTATTCACCTCTGTGCAGTATGGCTTCTCCAAGATATAATCATATTTCTCCAGCTGAAAAAGCAATACTGAGTTAGCCACTTGAGGGCTAGAGGGAGGGAAAGAATCAGAATCAAAAAGGAGACCTAGAGAGACAATATAGGTGCATATAAGCCATTGAACCCTGGTTCTGTCTCCTTCTGGGAAGACAGAACAATGGACTGAATATTTGTGTCTCCCCCCCCAGTTCCTATGTTCAAACCCTAATCCCCAATATGATGGCATTGGAGATGGGGTCTTTGGGAGGTAATTAGATCATGAGGATAGAACCGTCATGATGGGATTAGTGCTCTTACAACAGACACAAGAGAGCTTGCTACCTCTTTCTCTGTTTTCTGCCATGTGAGGACACAGCAAGAATATGGCCACCTGCAACTCAGGAGGAAGGCTCTCACCAGAACCCAACCATGCTGGTATCTTCATCTTGGACTTCCTGGATTACAGAGCCGTGAGAAATAAATTTCTGTTGTTTAAGCCATCCAGTCCGTGGTAATTTTTTTATGGCAGCCCAAAATGTCTAAAGACAAACCCTAAGGGTATGGATGGTAGTGGGGCAAAGAAATCTTTATTTCTACTGGAGAAATTCTACATGGAAATCCAAGGAACAAATTTACTTATACCCATAAGACTATGTATCGTCATTTCCCTCCGTAGTCCTGGTTTTCACTTATTATTGTACTACTGTAATTATCAATAGCACACCCTTTCACTCTCAAAAGCATCCCAGCTTAGACAATAAATTACACGGTCTATTTACACATCAGTTACCACATGGAACTCAGGTAGGAGGCTGGCCCACGAGGCACCCTCCTCCAACACAAGCAGAGTAGGACACAGAAACGGTGGCAGCAAATGTTCAGACAGAACGAGGGCCTGAGAGAGCCATCACTGTGTCAGCCATCTATTGCTGTATAACAAACCATCCCACAACATACTGGATTAAAACGACACGGTTTGTTTAGCTCTTGACTCTGTAGCCCAACAGCTTGGTCTGACATCAACTAGATTTACTCTTTCCTCTGCAATCATCTTCTAGTTATATAATTGGTTGGCAGATAATTGCAGGGTACTGTCTGTACTTAGATGTCCTCGCTCACATCTCCGGCAGTGTCTGTGGCAGCTGAGTTCTGTCCATGTGGCTCCACTTCCTCCAGCAGGCTAGCTTCGACTTGTTCACGCAGTAGTCTCAGCAAGTCCAGCAAGAGGGAGGACATACCCCAACCCCTAAGTATGTTACTAGCCTCTGCTGGAGCCATATTAGCTAATATACTGATGGCCAAAGGAAGTGACATCACTGAACCCAGAATCAGCCTAGAAGGGTGCACAAAGTTCCATGGCAGGGGTACGTTACTAGAGGGAGGGGTAGGATTTGTAACCTTTTGGAATGGAGGCATTAAGTAGTTACCAGGTACCTCACTACAGGAGGTGGGAAGGTGCAGAAAGTCATTGATGTCCCATTTGTCATGGAAATCATTTGTATCCTTGAGCAAAGGAACTGTTCAAAGTAGGACCTGAATGGGAGTTGAAGCACAGGCCAAGGTGACAGCCTAGCAGCTGGATACCATACCAGGGATCTGTGCAGGAGAAATACCACGTGCTGCCTATGACATAACATCAGCAGCAGATGCATCAGGGGCACACACACACACACACTCAAATACTGTGTCTGTTGAGACCTCTCATCTAAGGACCAAATCTGTGTGCATACCAGGGCAGCCCTACCATGCCATCTGTCTTAGTCCTCTTGGGCTGCTCTAACAAAATATCATAGACCAAGTGGCTAATAAACAACAGAAAAGTATTTCTCACAGTATAGAAGGTTGGAAGCCTGAGATCAGGTTGCAGACTTCGAGTTTTCGCCTCATATAGGGGTAGGAGCTCGGAAACCCCGTGGGGTCTCTATTACAAGGGCTCTGCCTTCATGACCTAATCACCTTCCAAAGGGCTCACCTCCTAGTACCATCACATTGGGGATTAGGTTTCAACATATGAATTTTGGGGGTATACAAACATTCAGACCATAGCATCATCATATCATGGAGAGGAAGAAAAGAAAAAGAAGTTGAAGCTTTAAATGAATGAGAGTGAGCTAATGCAGAAATGATTAAGTTAAATGAGAAGTGCTTTGATCATCTTAAAATGGAAAACTCAAGTTTATTTTCTTCCACTACAAATGTGAAAAGGGAGATTTGTGAATGAATCCAGTTATGAAGAAGTAAAATCATGTCTGTATTTCTAAGTAGTGACCTTAAATTTTAAACTATGTATATGTTTATATACACATAAATAAGTGAAAAGTGAGCATATTCACCCAAAATGTTTAGAACAGTAATCTTAGGTAGTGAGCTTATGGATGACTTATATTTCTTTAACTTTTGTATATTCTCTAAATGTCCTCAAATGAACATGTATCAGCTTTGCAATAAGAGACAGATTTTGTTTTAGAACAGATGCATTTGTGCTTTTGCCCATTCTGTGCTTGCTGAAGCTAGTTAATCTGAAAACAGTTCCACCTTGAAGTGTTAATGAGCTAATAAGTCATTTCAGGGTGAGTTACTTTTCAAAACTGCTGATATCACACCTCTAACTGCACTTGTACTCTACCTACTGACTTTTGAGGCTGTGACCTTATGTAAGAAAATATGACAAAATATGCTTGCTGTCTACACGAATTCTTCTAAACATCTAATTAATTGAAATAGTTCCCATTTTAATAAGTTGGTGACTGTGCTTTGAATCCACTCATTTGTCTATATGAGGCCTCAATAGAACATGGCTTAGTCTTTCATAAAGTAGCAAGAGAGTTCAAATTTACTTCCATTCATTCTCAGAAACTTTGCCAGATGTTACTCTAGAGTTTTAAATCTATTCAACTATTTGGAATTTGAAAAAAATATAAGCTAGGCTGTGAACTATGAATGAGAAGCTTGCAATTAGCTGTGATTATAACAGTTATATGAATGCCCAAAAGTCCTATCATGTAAAGATTACACCTAACCATAATGTTAGAAAATCCACATAGAGCGCTGGCTGTGCAAAATACCAGTTGATGGGAATTTTAGCTTTTGGAATGATTGACTTACACACTGGTATCTGCACACGTATGCACGAGTGTGCACAAACACACATACAATTACCACCAGCCACAGAGGAATGGAGAGACAGAGAAGTAACCTGATGTTGAGGTTTTCCACTGCACCTGTGTTTATGTATTTTCCTCGGGTTGTCAAAAAAAAATTTCACTCACTCTGCTTCCTGTTTCTTCCTTAATTATTCTTACAAAATTATTTTTCACTCTTATAAAACTCCTCTGGTAGTTATTGGCTATTAAGTGAAAGAGGCAATTTTATGATTATCACATACAATATAAGATACAATAGATTAGATAAAATATAGTGAATAATGAATAATTAAAATCATGAAAAAGTGCTGGGTTTGAAACATCAATTAGTTAAGACATGCTACATCCTTCAGAGGTAACAAACCCGGTATATTAGTTAAAATGCTTTATGTTGCAAATAATAACTCAACCTGGCTGTGATGTTAATTTCATGTGTCAACTTGACTGGGCCAAGGAGTACCCAGATATTTGATTCAACATTATTATGAAGGTGTTTCTGGATGTGGGTAAACATTGTCCACTCTATTTTAAGGCCTGAATAGAACAAAATGTAGAGTGAGGGAGGATTTACTCTCTTTGTCTGATGGTTTTTGAGCTAGGACACGGGCCTTCTCCTGCCTTCAGACTTGGACTCAGATTGAAATTTTTTTTTTTTCAGATTTACTTTATTTATTGATTGATTTTTTTTTTATTGGAGTATAGTTGCTTTACCATGTGGTGTTAGTTTCTACTGTACAGTGAAGTGGAGTTCCCTGTGCTATACAGCAGGTTCTTATTAATCATCTATTTTATACATATTAGTGTATACATGTCAATCCCAATCTCTCAGCTCATCCCCCCACCCCCCCACTTTCCCCCCTTCGTGTCCATACATTTGTTCTCTACATCTGTGTCTCTATTTCTGCCTTGAAAACTGGTTCATCTGTATCATTTTTCTAGATACCACATATATGTGTTAATATACATTTATTTTTCTCTTTCTGACTTACCTCACTCCGTATGAAAGACTCTAGGTCCACCCATGTCCCTACAAATGACCCAATTTCGTTCCTTTTTATGGCTGAGTAATATATGCCATTGGCTCTCTTGGTTCTCAGACCTCTAGATTCAGACTGGAACTTACACCCTCAGCATTACTGCTTCTCAGGTCTCTGGATTTTACTGGATCTGTAACATCTGCTTTCCTGGGTCTCCTGCTTGCAGATCTCGGGACTTCCCAGCCCTCATAATCATGTGAGCCAGTTCCTTATAATGTGTGTGGCAAATGCCCTACACATGAGAGCCTTTGTAGAAGTTCAGGTTCCTAGAGGAGAAATTCCAGCACTCTACTGGAGCAAAAACAGAAAAAAACAAGTTTGGACACATTGGAGTGGTCAGAAGGAACTTTGCCAGAATCACCCTCCCCCACCTCACCAAGGTGGCACAGCATAGAGAATTAGAGAAAAAGAAAGCTGGGGATCCTTCCTATCAGTGAAAAGGGAGAGTGGTAAGTGAGCACCTGGCCTTCCCAGCCATGCAGGACACTGTTAAGAAAATCATTTCTCTCTCAGATATTAAAGAGCTCCATGACTTGGGGGAGGGGAGGAGATCAGGAAGGAGGCAGTTAAGACTATCAGAGCATTAAAGGAACACAGGTCCTGCTGCAGCAAGCCCACCTATGATCTTCTGGCAAAACCTCACCAGAGAATCCCTCCAACTGGCATGCCGGCACCTCCAGTGCCCCAAAGGCCAAGGCCACACCTCTCTCCTCTCTGTGGCTGGCTCCTTGTGCATTCTCCCGAGGGCAGCAGCAAAAGCAAACTTAGACAGACAGTGAATACACACAAAACACTGAACAGGGTGTGTGGGGAAGGGAGAAGCCACAATCGTGAGCTGTAGTACCACCACTGGGGGGAAAAAAAGAGAGGTTTCCAATAGCGGGCCTGGTGCATTTTAAGTTTGAGAGACAGCATACTAGCTTAAAAATTCTGCCACAAGAGGGAGCAAGAAGCGTGGAGCAGGTGTACCCATATAAGGTCAGAGAAAGCCTCAGAATACAAGCAGGACCAACAAGGAGTATGTCACCTGAAGGCTGCTGGTAAAGATCGAAGGATGTGACTAGTACTTTGTGAAAACAGCAATGTAAAACTCCAAGGAACATGAAGAATCAAGGAAAATGACATCACCAAAAGATCATAATAATCTTCTAATAACCAAATGCGAAGATACATAGGACAGGACAGAACATCCAATAACTGTAGGAAAATTTCAAAAGGTATCACACACATAATTGGAATACCAGAAGAAAAAGAAAATGGAGCAGAAGGAATATTTGGAGTAGTAGTGACTGACAATTTTCCAAAACTAGTGACATACACCAGAGCATAGGTACAGAAAGAGCAAGACAGCAACCACGATGAATACCCCCACCCTACCCCCCCAAAAATCTACACCTAGGAATATCATATTCAGTGTGAAGTAAAAAATGACAAATTAAAAATCTTCAAAGAAGCCAGATGAAAAATAAATTTACCTGTAGAATAACAAGGTTAAGAACTACATCAGACTTCTCACGAGAAAAAATTCAAAGGAGAAGAGAGTGGAGTGGAATATTTGAAATGTTGTAAGAAAATATGAACCTAGAATTCTATATCCAATGAATTCATCCTTTAAAAGTGGTGAAATAAAGATTTTCTCACATGCAAACTTAAGGAATTCATTGTCTGCAGAACCACCCTGCGAAAAGCATAAAAGAAATTCTTCAGGGAGGAGAAAAATGATATAGGTCAGATATTTGAATCTTACTGAAAGAGCTCCCCATGTTCAAAGTTGGAAAAATTTCAACAATAAATGAATAAATAAGTTTGGGGTATAATCCAAAGGATGAAATACATATTTATGAGTCTATGTTGACATAAACAAACAACTGAATAAATGGGAAAGAAGAGACAACTCTTCTAGACAGAATTCCAAATAATGAATGACGATACTCCATTCTCCAGGAGGCTGAGCAGAGCTCCCCATTTCCCAAGAATGGGCTGTAGATAGTGATTTCCCTTTGAAGAGCATAGTAAGAATGGGAAAGACATAATGGTAGATTTACAGTGGGGAAATCTGACAAGCACTAACTCATCCAAGTGCTGAAGGTCAGCATCAACAGTGATAAGGCATGTTGATGGATCATATATATCCTTGCTAGGGTGTGATGAGACCCTAGCAGGAAGACCCTGTGGTCTTCCTTCCCCCAAACTCATATTCCCAGATGGATCAGGACAAAAAGAACAGACAAATCTTGACTGAGGGACGGTCTAAAAAATATCTAACTACTCCTCCTCAAAATTGCCAAGGTCATCAAAAAACAAAGGAAGTCTGGGAAATTGTCACAGTCAAGAGAAGCCTAAGGGGACATGATAACTAATATGATAAGGACGGGACCTTGGAAGAGAAAAGGAATACTGAAGGAATCTGACTAAAACATGGACTTTAGTAAAAATGTATGGTATTTATTGTGACAATAATACCATACTAGTGTGTTAATAAGGTGTTATGAATTTGTCTAACACTTGTTAAGGAACACAGGGTGTTGGGTGGTGAGCAGTTCAACAACAGACCACAAAAGAAATTGAAATAGAGAAGCTTATTACTCACATGTCCGGGAGGAAGCACACAGCATGCCTTGAGGAGCCTCGTGGGAGGTCAAGGCAGAGTGCAGACAAAGACACAAGACCTGGGGCTCATGCCTTTACTAGGGACAATGGGTGAAGTGCTTTGGGGCTCCCAGGCTAAGGATGGATTGGTCTGTTCAAATTGAAAGGGCCAGTTACGGTAATCCACATGGGGATCTTATCTAAGTAGATCCTTTGCGAAGGCATTGGGAGGCAGAGGAGACTGTTGACCGCAAGGGCTATTGGGTAAGTCATACCAGGAACACAGTGACTGCAGGCTGCTACCTAGGACATGTGCTTGTATGAGGGAGTAGTGTCAGTTTAGGGTCACTGTAGGCTGCTTGGCCAAACAAAATGGTTGTCAAGGCAGCAATGCCATGGAGTAACTTAGCTAAACTCTCGACATAAGTGAAACTGGGGCTGGGATGTTTGAAACTCTCTGTATTATCTTCATAATTTTTCTGTTAATCTAGAACTGTTCTAAAAATTAGGTTTATTTTAAAAATAGTTATCAAGAAGGAAATAAAATTGGCATCAGCAAACTAAATCTTCAACTATCTTAGGAAAAATTATTTGGAATTTAGAGTTCTTTATTAGCATTCAAGAATGGGAGAATAATAATATTTTGGAACAAAAAGGGTCTCAGAAAGTTTAGTACAAATGGACCTTTTTAAAATGTTTTACTTGAAGATGTCTTCCGTAAAATTTAATTTAAAAAGTCCAAAATGGACAAGATTTTGGTATAAATAAACAGCGGTGTGTGAAAAAACAAACTTATAACTGACACCAAATAATTTCTGATGAAAACATTAAAAAAATTATTGAAATATCAGATGTTCCAGTGTGCTATGTAGATTCTGATGTATTTGAGAGATTTATATATTAAATACTAAGGGTTATAGTAGCAGAAAAGGAAAAGGATATATAACTCCCAATGTAATAGGAAAAATATAAAAACATAACAGAAATATACTAGATCAGTCAAATGAAGAGTGAGAGAGAAAGGAAATGTTTTTTTAAATCAAAAAAAAATACATATATTAAAATGGCAGGAATACTTTTAAGCATTCATTAATCATAAAAATATTAATGCGTTAAATTCCATTTTAAAATATAGATATCCTTAGAATGTGTTAAAAATTCCCCAAACCAAATACACCTACTATACAAGAGCCATACTTATACATATACAAGAGCCAAAATACATATACAAGAGCCATACTTGAAATTAAAATACATAAAAAAGATTGAAATGCAAAAGGGTAGAATAATGTATTACCAACAACAAAGATTAATCAAAAGAAAAGAGTTGAAGAAATGTTATTATCAGACAAAATAGAATTGAAAGTGAATTATTTATGTAGGGCAAAGGGAAACATTTCATACTGGCAAAAATAACAGTATACCAAGGTGATATGAGAGTCATGAACTTTTATGTGTACACAGTTACAAAATACATAAAGCAAAATTTCATAGAAAGCCAGGAGAAATGGACAAAAAAAAAAAAAAGATTTTAAATCCGTGTTAGAGACGACAAAGCAAAAAGACAAAAACGAGTGTAACAATCGAATAAAACATTTACAGGCTTCTGTGTGTGTATATGTGTGAGTGCATATGGTATGTGTGTATGCATAGATGTTAAGGATTACCAGTATCAGAAAAGAATAATTAAAATAAATTCTCAAAAACGATAATAAACATTTCTTTTCAAACATACATGGAATATTCAGAAACATTAATGATGTATTACAGCACGTGGAAGACAACTTTGGTTGCTCAACCAACAAATCTAAACTCTCCCCACCTCTTCTTTCTTCCTGGTTAAATAAAACAATAGGGAGTTTTCAATTCAAAGAAGAGTGAAAGGAACCTAATAAAGTGGACTTCAATGTAGAAAATCTTTTGTATCATTTTAATATGATATGGAGAATAGAAACATAAGCCAGTAGTTTAAAAATAGTGCTTGGGTTAAGGAAGGTATTTCTTAAGTTGGAAGATTAGTATAGACTTCTATGCTAATGGATGAACAATTAGAGAAGGAGAAATTGATGAGGCAGGCTACTTTAAGTTGGAAGATTAGTACAGACTTTTATGCTAATGGATGAACAATTAGAGAAGGAGAAATTGATGAGGCAGGCTACCAGAGACAATTGCTGAAGTCAAGTCTTTCAAAAGGCAAGACAGAAAGGGCTCCAGAGCATAAGAGGAAGTTGGGGCTTTTGATACAAATGGACACACCTCTTTTATTTTTAGCAGGGATCACTTTATAAGGTTGTATAAGATACAATTTCTATCACATGATTGTAATTGAAGCACCAGTTAAATTAGCTATGCAGCAAAATTGTAAAGTTGGCAATTTCAGAAGTTGCTAAATTAGAAAGAAACATTAAAAATTTTTAGCATTTTCTTTGAATCAAGGAATTATGACAAGATTGTATTTTCCTCTATAAATTTGGTTTATTCATTTGATAATTACGAAAGGATATATTTTTATCGTATGACCTTGGGCAAGAGAGACTCTTCCAGCAAGGATCATGAGACTTTTTATTGGAGCTGAATATAAAACATCTAGTTGTAGATTAACTGAAAAATAGAGAACAGATAATGAGCTAAAGATTTTTAAAAGGTGTTATGCCAAAGATTGTTTCTGGAAAAAAATGTAAAGATAGCTCAGATAGGGCTAAAGAGGGAAGAAACATCTCTTACAATTTAAACCTTGCAGATTTTAGAAATATACTTCAAGCTCTTTTCCAATAGCACTTTATCCACCTGGACAGCGACATTGAATGGGATCACTATTCTTTCATCTCCATGGCTGTTTTTTCTTTTTCTTTCAAATGAATGTGGAGAGGGGATGCCATGGTGGAAATGAAAGAGAATGAACAAAATATCCAGGGAGAAGAATTTGATATGCTTTGCTTGACAGTTTTCTTGGAAGATGCTACCCTTCTTGCTCTTTTTATGTCTTGTCTTCCTTCATTTTTTTTCCTATTTTAGGGCCTGGTTATAAAGACTAGAAATATATAAAATGCTAGACCTGGATGTTCTTCAAAATGTTAACTGCTGAGTTCAGCAGCTTGAGTCATCACTGAATTACTTCATTGGAGGAAAAAGAAGAAGGAAAAAGAAGAAGGAAAAAGAAAGCAACCGTTGATTGAAAGACTGCCCCGGAATACAAATTTGCCTTCTGAAGTCACCAGGAGAGAAACTAATCATTTCTTGTAATTAAACAATAGCTGAGTCTCCTCCAGCAGTTCTACCTTACCTAGATTTGAATTGTGAAAACTTACAGAGAGGTAGCATACTTTCAAGAATCAGCCTTAACACCGCATGCCTGGTTCAACTGAGCAAAACATTACATTGTTGGGGCTTCCTTCTGTCAAGCTTCTCCACGTTGTCTTCTTTTTCTCTGATGTAAAAATTCTCATTTTTTATAAATAATCTTTGAATCTTTCTTCTTTGCGGTACAATAAAGCTTAAGCAGTTGACAAGACTTACCCCTTGTATTCAGCCAGGTGATATTAAAAATTATCCATGATCTGTAGAGTTGATTCTTCTCTTGAAGTCTTTTAGGGATGGACAACAAAGAGGAAAGTGTAGTGAAAAAAAAAAAAGCGGAGAAGTTTTAATACTAGAAGTGAAATTTGAATTGAATGTAAATTGAGGTGTAGAAGAAACAGCTGTCTAAGGGCATGTTGACACTGCCATTGTTTGAGAGATGCTAGATATGCACCTGGAGAAACTTAGTAAAGACGAACTTACTAACACAAATAAAGAGATGATTGTGACAAAAAGGTTGAAGATATCCTAGAGGAAAGGTGACACTGGCAAAATCTTCGCATGAAAGGAACTCCCAGAGATATTTCACAACACTGCAAGTGCAAAGGATAAAATGTTGGAAGCTGATCCAAACTTAGAAAGGATTATGAAAATTCATCAGGGTGTAGAAAAGATGCCGGCTCCACATGGTAAATTATAAGATGATAAGAGAAGGCAAGCACTCTTAAAACTATTCTTGGTAAGGTTTTTTGTAAAGAAATAAAGCACTTTAAAATCTCAATGTTGCAAGTTACAGTGCACAAAACAAATATTTTTATGTGTTGTTTTCTTTCCCTATATATATTTAATTGACAATAAGAGAGTTTTAAAGTTCTGGAAAAATAATTTTAGAGATCACAGAACAATTGTAATTTTTCCCATTAATTATTTAAGATCAGTGTGCATGGTATTAGTTTATATGCTCATTTTTATGGTCTGACATACTGTGCAAAGTAAGGACTGCCTGGATTATTAAATAAAGTCTTCCATTTTAAAGTCTTTGTGAAGTAAAGACTATTTTATCTAGCAGTTTTGAAGTAAAAGGTGTCAGAAAATGCCAGTTGTCTTTCCTTCACTTGAAGGAGATCATTTAGGACATGAGATGAGAATGATTCCAAAGCACCACTCTTAAAGTTCAGAACAATAAAAGTACAACACACAGTGACCAGATTTCTCATGATTTTTGTCTCAGGACCTGACTACAAAAATCAACTTCACTTTGTGGATTAAATCTAATTGGAATAAATAAGTGAAAGCTGAGGGACCTATTTTAGTGATCTCAAGGAAAGGAGACTAATTCATTATCCAAACCAGGATGTTACTGAGAGTAAAAGGGATGCTAAATTAATTAAAATTATTTAACTATTGAAATATTTATTGATTTTATTGTATTGGTAAATACAATAACTAATTTACTTTTTCAAGTCTTATTTTAAAATTTTCTCTAACAAAATGAAAAGTAACATATCTTTGTACATTAAAGAACAATTTTTTTAAAAAAACCCTCAGATTTAGTATCTAAACATTAAAAATTAACATAAGCAAAATAGTTTTACTTGGTACATATTCACACCTTTTTCTCAGTTTTTAGAGTATACCTGTCTCTAATTAGATGCCACCCTTCTTGATAAAGAATATAATCTGTAAATAAGTCAATTTTTTCATAAAATCAACAATCTTCAAAGTTAACTTTTTATGTAATACATTTGAAATTGCTAATACATTTAATGCACTTATCTATGTAGATTATAATATTTTAATTGAAAAAATACACTGCAGTTGTTGAAGTCCCTGATAAACTGAGAACATATGCTGTTAAATGGAGTTATTATAAACATTACATATTTTATTTAGATGTGTAAACATTTGATATGAAATAAGTTCACACATGCTGTCTTTTTTTCTTTATTCAGAGGAAGTTTCCTTGACAAATAAGACAAATAAATTCTTCAAATAAGCTCTTTTTTAAAATGATTCTTTACTATGTATTATCAAATTAAATTGCTGTAAAATCATAGAGCTTTCCATTTCATTCTATTCTTATATATATTATCAAACTATCCAATTGAAAAGAGAGAGAGAGAGAGAGAGAGAGAAAGGGAATTTCAACAACTAAACTGTAGGCCCCATTTATACTGGTAGTATATCATAGCTTTGGGAAGCAACTATGAATTATAACTACTGAAACTAATTTCAAAAGCATCCCTACTACGCAGCTTTTTGATTTAGAAATACCATTGCTTTATCTTGGCAATGTGTTCCATCAAAATTTAGATTCATATTTTTTTCCACAAAATATAATAATAAAAATAATCTTAACATTAATGTTTAACTTTTGAACTGAATTTATATCATTCATAATAATGTGAAATATTTATCCTTCAACTGAATACACTTCCAAATCTTTATATCGTATATAAAAATATCGAAACACTATGAGAATTAACTGATTTTCTATTTAAAACATCTGTCTTTGATAAAAATCTGTTTTTTTCCAACTCTGTATAGAATTCTTATGCTGATGGAGCCAGTTCATTAATAGTTATAGCTTTACTTACAGTATATGTACAAGACAATTTCAACTAAAAATGAAAAATTAATTTAGAAGAGTCATTTGATCTAAATGAAAATTTATGTTTGAGTGAGAAGTAAACATACTTTTTTAAAATACAGATGATAAATTATTTTTCATCCCAGACATCTTACATAAAATAATTACTACCTTTTGAAATAAAAACAGACAATTCTTTAGCATATTTGTGCCTTGTAACTTTTATGCCTCTGTATTACTATGGCTGTAAGAGGAGAGGGTAAATGTCAATAAAAATTTTGTGCATGTTACATGTTCATAATGATATTTCATGATAAATGGAAATTTAGTACTTAATTTTTTTTATTTGTTTTTTTGGCTGCACCACAGCATGCAGGATCTTAGTTCCCAGACCAGGGATCGAACCTCTGCCCCCTGCAGTGGAAGCATGGAGTCTTAACCACTGGACCTCCAGGGAAGTTCCATGTACTTAATTCTTTTTTGACTTGTACTTTTGTTTTTTTACAACTCATTGCTCATTAGAGTTCATTGCATTTCATTGCAAAATGAAAACATGGGACTAAAAAGGAACAAGGATAGTTTTAGACTTACACCATCTAATAAGTGAAAAGAAAATTGTAACAAGAGGTTCGAAATATTCTCTGTGAACTGTACAAAAGAACTGTTTGGCTTTCATTGGCTGCATATATTTCATGCACTACTAATTTACTACCTTTCATTCTAACCACTGGTAGTCTGAGCAGCTTCAGGTGTTAGAGTTCAGTACTTGAATGGGTCATGGAAGGAGAGCTGGTTTATCACTGGTTTCTTTCAAAAATAATATACTATATCTGATGCGGTTTACAAAAAAAAATGGAGTTAAAATTGTGATGGGGTTTATAAAGGAAAAGAACAAGTGTTAGGAGAGAGACTAAGAGGGGAAATAATTTAGAATAAAGATCAGAGCGTTCTGGGAGGAAGCATGATTAAAAGATATAAAATATTCCCAATATTGGGAAAGCTTGAATTGAAATTTTTAAAACTGCAAGTCACAGTGAAAGATATTTTTATGAAAAATGTTACATTACAATGAATATCTGCATGAGTCTCTATACTTCATAGAGTACAACTTCAAAAGAAATTTTTAAATTGTAGGAATTGCAATGAAGTGTCGGAGACATTGAAAGACTTGAAATTACCTCTCAGACCATAAAAATCAAGTTGACAAAAACATGTAGACATACAGAATTAGGAGAACGGTAATGAAATCTAAAATAGACATAAGCTATGAATAAGTCATTGAATGTTTTAATAATAATTTTTAATGACGGTTTAGTGTTCATGATATAAGTGAAACAAGCACAATCCACAATCATGCATGCAGTATCAACTTAATGATGCAATTATATATGGATCTATATCAAATAAATATAAAACATTTTAAAGAAACCAGCATCAAATTACCATGGCAATTTTCTTCGGTTGGAGTTGGGTGATTTTTTATTTTCTTCTCTTTTTTATATTCACTGCAATATAATAAATGACATTCATGATCAGATTAAACACTAGTTATTATTTTTTAATAGGAAAGATCACAACTGTTGGCTCTTTTAATAAAGCATGGGCATCAGAAAAAACTTACTAAATTTCTGTTTACCTATGTGGTAGATTGATTGTAAAAATGGACCCAATTTTCCATACTTGTCTTTGGCAACATCCTTCACAATCTGTCCTAGAAGCTCTTTTCATCATAGACAGTGTCTCCTCACATTCAATCTGGGCTGAGCTTTGACTAATTTTAGCAAACAAGTGACTAGACATTATTTCCAAGCCTGGGATTCCAAAAGCCTTAAATGATTGTAATTTTTTTTTTTTTCCCCCTTAGACCTTGGCTTTGCCATGAGAATGGACTGGCACATTGGAGGGATGTGAGAGGCACATGGAGAACAGTGACCCAAAATTAGCCAACTCCACAGATTTGAGAGAATCCAGTCAAGATCAGCAGAGCCTCCAAACCGACCCACAGCTCACTCGAGACTTATTAGTGAGCACAGTCAGGATCAGAGGAGCCACCCAACCTATTCATAGCACTGTGAGCAAGAATAAACACTTATGGTTTTAGGACAGTGAGTTTGGGGGTAGTTCACTACAAAATTTGATTATGGCAACAGATAGCTGAGACAGAATTGATACTTGACAGAGGGCACTGTCATACGAGAAACTTGAAATATGTGGCATCAGCTATGTGATTGGTTGCAGGTGGCGGTTGGAAAATGATAAGCAGACTGTTAACAAGGACTGGGGGCATGGTAGGAAACTGTAACTGGAGTCTGGAGAAGAGGATGATCCATGTAATGTCATTGCAAAATAATTGACAAAACTGTTGCTTGCAGTAACTTGGAAGATGGAAAATATATCTAATGAACTTTTAGATTTGCCTAAGGAGATCTGCAGGCAGAATGTTGAGAGCGTCAGCTGAATTTTCTTAATTGTGTGTGGTACAGCAAGAAAGTGATGAACTAAAGAAAAGCTGGCCCTTCCTAAGCAGAATTTAGAGGCAACATGAGAGGGCCGAACTTATGGGCTACAAAATAAAACATTTTCTCATCTCTAGTCCTTCTAGTCAGGAAAAGATTATCAAAGTAAACTATAGCCTAGGGACATAGATCAAATCATCAGTGTGTCTTAAGATGTGTTGTTAAGACCTCTGAAAGAGTTAAGGAAGTGCTTAGTCCGCTCAGGTAGGCAGAAGGCTGCTAGGAACAAAGGGTGGCTCCCGCAATTGTCTGATATGACCCAAATGAGTGTGATTAAAAATAATTTGTTGAGTGGAGTGGATGTAAATCAAATTATTTGAAAGTTCAAAAAAATTTTTTTAAATAGTTGTACAGGCAAAAGTGGCCCCATCATCCTGGCCTCAAAGGTACTGAGAATGTTCAAAATGCAAAATGGCCTCTGGGTTCTCATCCTTTTGAGAAAGCCAGTTGAAACCGATATTCAGAGGGTGTAAATTCCCCTGATCTCTTCAGAAGGGGTAAGGAGAGAGATGGGAAAGGAAGAAGGTTCCTAAAAAGTGGAGCTGTGGAGAACAGTCTGTCCTTGGGAGCAGAATGGAGGCCAAATCTGGGAACATTCTTTTCTCCCAGTGTCAGGGAACCTGGCAACATTTACCCAGTTGGATTTCAAAATTTTTAAGGTCCAGAGAGTTCTACATGCCTCCCATCCTTGCCTTTCTGAATGAGAGTTCTGTTTAATGCAATTTTCCTGTCCTTGTCATTATTGCAATTTTCCTGTCCTCACTATCACATGCAGGGTGGGATTAGTAAAGTAC
The DNA here is from genome assembly GCF_005190385.1 of Monodon monoceros. Classification (NCBI taxonomy): domain Eukaryota; kingdom Metazoa; phylum Chordata; class Mammalia; order Artiodactyla; family Monodontidae; genus Monodon; species Monodon monoceros. The sequence continues at coordinate 25,732,458 of NW_021703768.1, read as the reverse complement.
AAATACCTTGTTTTTTTGGTTCATAAGTCTTTGAATCAAAATGTGACGCATCTGAAGAGCCTTTTCTAGACTTCATGTAGATCACGAGATGCTGGACTTTGAAGACGATGCAATAATTGGATTTGGGCACCTTGGGAGGGGGTGAGCGTAATTTGTAATTTGTGATTGGTAATTTATGGAGCTAAAGCCAGAGAGAGGAATGGTAGTAGATCGATTGCAACCATTGCCCCCAATTCTTCACCCCTCACTGAAACCACACCCTTTTCAGTGTCGCTTCAAGCTCCTCGTCCAGAGGTGGAGTCAATTTCACCATTGCTTGAATGTTGGTAGGCCTTGTAACTTTGTTTTGCAAATAAAATACAGAATAAATAATTGCTGTATTATTTATGCTGTATTTTATAATTTATTTATGATGTGTTTATGATTGTGAGTCACCTCTTAAACTGGCCTCAGAGAGGCCTAGCTCACTTCTACTTTCTTTCTCTCTCTCAGACCTCAGCACTATGAGAACATCCTGGGCTAGTTTGCTGGATGGATATGACAAATACATAAAAAACAGCTAGACCAGCCAGAGTCCAGCAGCCACCAAACATTTGATCAGCCAAAATAAGAGGAATGGCCTGCCCAAGATACAGCAGATAGAAGGCCTTGAGTGAGTCTGGCAGAGATTAGAACTGTTCAGTGGATCCACTGATCTATGAGTAGATCTTATCGTTTTAAGGCTCTGGTTTATGGAGTGGTTTGACACACAACATTAACATAATAGATAACTGATAATTGATGTAACCTGCTATAGTAAGTGTGACTGCACTTAAATCAAGCATTGTAAATTTCAAGTTATAATCGTTAATGGAGGGGCTGGAAATTAAATAAATTAGTCTTTTTTTAAAAGAGGGAATTACTCTCCTCTGGTTAGAAAAAGACAATGTGATTCCCATTGTTCTTGTGTAGATGCAGGTGACACTGTATTCTTGTTTCTATTCTGAATTCTGTCAAATCGCTTAGAAGTGAAAAGAATGTAGGAGAGGCAGACACCCCTGGAGAATTGCTTTGGTAGCCAAGCAAGGAAGACACTGAGGTAGCAGACAGCTGCCACCGTGATAGAGGCATTAGGGACTTAATACCAGACTCTGAAAATCTTTCTACAAGACCATGAGTTGTTGACAGGTGAAAGTAGTATTTTCACTCTTTGTGTCTCTTAATAGAAAAGAATAGAAGAATTAACAGTTATAATAGTTTAGTCAATTTTCCCCAAAAGGAATATTCATAGACTTTATACAAAAAAAGGTTCTATGTTCAGGAAAGTTTTAAAAACATTGGGTCAAACAAAGTGAAATACATTTTTTTTTTTAACTGCAGGACTTCCCTGACTCTTACTATACCATTTGTATTGTGAATCCCCCAAAGGAACATACAGCATTCAATATTCTCCAAGTTTATTTGACCATGGGACTCTTTTTTTTCACAGAATATTTTGCAGGATTATATTTTCACCAAGTACACTTTGGGGAATGCTGAGTTCATGGTTTACCTCCTTTTTTAAGTTTTAAAGTATGTTCTATGAAGATAACCTTTCCACCAGTGTATGTTTTAACGTTCATACCCATTTGATAAAAAAACCTAAAAAGCACAAAGTGAAAAATCATGGCATAAATTTTATTGGTTCTAAGGTTCTATAATACGCCACATCTTTTAATACTTGTCAAATTGTAGGTCAAACATAACGGTAATCACTTTTTTTTTGTCTGCTTTGGATTTTAGTTGTGGTGCACAGGCTCTCTCTAGTTGTGGCGTGCAGGCTTCTCTCTAGTTGTGGCACACAGGCTTCTCTCTAGTTGTCGCATGCATGTTTTCTCTTCTCTAGCTGTGGTGTGCAGGCTCCAGGGCACGTGGACTCTGTAGTTTGTGGCACGCAGGCTCTCTAGTTGAGGCGCAGGAGCTCAGTAGTTGTGGCGCACGGGCTTAGTTGCCCCGCGGCAAGTGGGATCCTAGTTCCCTGACCGGGGATTGAACCCACATCCCCTGCATTGTAAGGTGGATTCTTTACCACTGGACCACCAGGGAAGTCCCAGTAATAACTTTAATAAACATTCGCATGTAGAAAAACTTACCACATGTCAGGCACTGTGTGAATTGCTTTACATATGCCGTACGATCATTATCAGAAAAATGCTGAGTCCAACACAGCTATACTATGTTTAAAAATGATGAAATTGAAGCTTATAGAAGTATGGCTGTGTTTCAAATTAACTTATTTAAAAGAGAAAAAAACTGAGATTCATGCAGTTCTATCTAATGCCAACACCTGCTCACTTAATGACTGGACACCACTAACCAGTAGGCATACTGTTGGGTTTTAGAGGAGCACAACTCTGCCTAGAAAACCACACTTGCTGTTGGAGAACTCTCAAGGAACAAATGCATCTTAGAGTAAGTTGGTGAATGGAATAGTGAAGCTGATGAAGAAAAGGATATCTGAAGACAGTTTGGAAACTCAGCAGAGTTTAGTCTAGACTGAGCATGGACTCTGCGATTAAAGAGTTAATGTTTAATGTGGAAAGATATCAGATGCTTTGATTCCACTGGAATGTGTTATTTTGCCCAAACTCAAAGTTTGTAATTTCTTTCCTTGTTTTTTTTTTTACTATGAATATTGGAATTGTGGTAAGAATTCTAAAAACATACTAAGGTTAACTATGTGATGAGTAAATAATCAGATTATCATTATCTGAGTAAACTTTGGGCACAGAAGCGAACATCATTTATAAGGAAAGAAAATAGATGTATGCATAAAATATTTTGAAAGATGTGAGCACTATTTGAGATGATCCATAATACACAACCAGTTAGTAACTTATTTTAACGAAATTGTAGACATAATTATGACATACAATAAACCATATGTATTTATACTGTGCAATCTGATAACTTCTGACCTGAGTATACATCCACAAAACCATAATCAAAATAAAGATAACAGGGCTTCCCTGGTGGCCCAGTGGTTGAGAGTCTGCCTGCTGATGCAGGGGACGCGGGTTCGTGCCCCAGTCCGGGAGGATCCCACATGCTGCGGAGCGGCTGGGCCCGTGAGCCATGGCCGCTAAGCCTGCACATCTGGAGCCTGTGCTCCGCGACGGGAGAGGCCACAACAGTGAGGGGCCCACATACCGCAAATAAATAAATAAATAAATAAGGATAACAAGCATATCTATCACCTCAAAAATTTCCTTATATTCTTTTATAATTCCTCTCTGCCACCTCTCCTCATCCCCCAAGTACTGGGGCAACCACTAATCGACTGCCACTGTAGATCAGCTTGAATGTTTTAGAATCTTATATAGATAGAATCATATAGTAGGTACACTTTCTTTGTCTGCCTTCTTCATTCAGCATAATTGTTTTGAAATTCAACCATACTGTTTATATTACTTTTTATTGCTGAGTAGTATTCCATTGTAAAATCATCAGAGTTTATCCATTCACTTATCAATGGACAGTTGGGTTGTTTTCAGTTTTTGGCTATTACAAACAGAACTGTGATGAATATTCATGTACAAGTCTTTTGTGGACATATGCTTGCTTTTTTTTTTTTTTCAGTACGCGGGCCTTTCACTGTTGTGGCCTCTCCCATTGTAGAGCACAGGCTCTGGATGCGCAGGCTCAGCGGCCATGGCTCATGGGCCCAGCTGCTCCACGGCATGTGGGATCCTCCCGGACCGGGGCATGAACCCACGTCCCCTGCATCGGAAGGCGGACTCTCAACCACTGCGCCACCAGGGAAGCCCCATATGCTTTCTTTTATCTAGGGTAAACTAGAATTGTAATGGGAGGATTATATGGTAAGTCATGTTTAACTTTTTGATAAACTGTGAACTGTTTTCCAAAGTGGTTTTATGTTTTTTACAGTCCCATCAGCAGTGTTTGAGAGTCCTCCTTTCTCCACATCCTTGCCAATGCTTGGTATGGTCTAGCTTTTTAATCTTAGATATTCTAGTAGGTCTCTAGCATAATTTTGTTGTGGTTTTAATTTGCATTTTGATGAATGATGTTGGGCATCTTTTCATGTGCTTATTTGCCATCGATGTATCTTTTTTGATGGACTGACTATTCAAATGTTTGTCCATTGTCTTTACTGGGTTATATGTTTTCTTATTAACTTTGAGAGTTTGTTATATATTCAGAATACCTGGTTTACTTGATTTTTTTAATAATGAAATGGGACTTTTGTTTAATGTTTAATTTTGATTCATATGCATGGCCTTACTACTCAGAGAGATAAGTCAGGTCCTAGAGCTCTGGCTTGCTTCATTTCTCCTTCCTAGTTACCAAAGTGTTCCTCAGGTCCTCAGCATCTGGGTCTGGGGATGTTGAGAATCGGTAGGAATTGCCTCAGAAACTTAAGATTACAGTGGAGATGCCTAAGATTCAGCTTCAGACCTAGCCTTTAGTTTTTGCCTTAAAATGGTCAAGGCAAAAAGTATTTCTAAGAATTAAAAAGTGTTTAAATTACAAGATAAGAACCTAAAAGTAATGGTGCTTGGTCCAAAGTAATCATCTTTAGGTATCCTTAAAAGTTGTTTTAGGCTCATTTATTAAATAAAAATGTATTTATCTTTTACATGTGTCAGACACTTTGATATCTGCTAGGAAAAAAAACATTGCTAGGAATTTGAAAGTAAAACTATCAGATACTTCACTCTAAAAAGGGAAGTATTTTATTTCAGAGCATCCTAACTATAAAGAATGTGCACTCTCTCTATATAAATAAATCAGAATTGATAATTACAATTTAAAATAAGAATATTAAGAAACAGATCTTTAAACACATAACACAATTGGTTTCTGCCCTTTCTAAGTCCATATAATCTTTTCTGTGGTTCATACATTTTATGTTTTTTCAGTGGAAAACAAAGAGTAGCTTATGGCCACCTTTCCTGCCTCTATAAGTTATTGCTTCTGTGCTTGCTGTTTTTGCCCTGATGTTTTTCTTACTTTCTACACTCAGACTCTTTTCCCTCCAGTTTATGGTTGTGGTATTGTTGGTGTTGTGTGTTTGTGTGTGTATGTGTTTATGAGGTGGTGGGGGGATTAATAAAAATTCTCATGTTATTTTTACTTCCTACTCAATCCCTGGTATTGCTTGTTGGGTGTGGGGCTGGAATTAGTACATATGCAGCACTATGCCATAACTTTCTGTTTCTTTCCTTGGCTAACAGTTTCTGTGGTTTATGGCATAGGGTTGAATGGTTATATGGTTATTAATGTTGAATTATGGGTTTTTATCCCTCTACTCTTCTGTTGTCCTTACTCATTTTTTAACAGTTGGAGAAGGGAAATTATTTGTTTTGGCTTTACTTTTCCATCTTTACCCCCAAAGCTGAGCTTGCTTATGAAATAGCCATTACATTTTTTAACAGTTGAATTGACTTGAATGTAGTAAAACATAGGTTTTGCAAAACATACTTATTCTTTTGATTATTGTATGTAAGGAATCCTCTGAGGAGCGTGGGCTTCAGGGGAGGGCAAAAGAAAAAATAACTAAATTTCTTTTCACCATATTGTGACATTGAAGCTCAAACACCACGTACTTAATCAATCAATCAGTCAAGTAGAATCATGCTGCCAACATTGAATTAGATTACATAAAAATCTATACATAAGACCTGGTAATTGTTTAAAATGAATTTTCTTTTTACTTAAATTTTTATTCAAGTAATGTATAATCAAATTAAAAAGTCGTCAGGGGAGAGGATCTTTACCCAAATCAATGAAAAGATGAGAATGAATTCTGGGGGCTGTTCCTTTGTATTCTCTCTCTTCATGGAGCTACATCATTCAAGGGTTATCTCTGCTTTTGAAATCTGATGTACCTTGGCTTAGAATTCCCTGCCAATTCACTCAATGCCACCATCAAAAATAAATTAACTCAACCAGCGTTCTTCTAAGAAAGAAGTGATAATAATCAACAGTCTGGGAAGTTCTTATAGAAGGGGTAAGGCTAAGTACAGGAATTTAAAGAATGAAATGTATTTAGGTGGCACAAATGGAAGTGACCATTCTAAGTTGGCAGAAGGGAAAAAGAGGGTGGTGATGAGAAAGCAGTCAAAGGTGCTGACATAAAGCAAGACACGTTAATTGTTTTGACTAGAAAAGAGGAACCTCTGAGGTGAATACAAGAAATACTATTTTGTGTGTGGTCGATTGAGTTTACAGTTAATTTCAGCTGCAGAGTTTCAGCTTGAGGCAATAGGAGGTAGACAATAAATAAATTAGTGAAGTAAAATTATGAAAGGCTAAAATACTTTTCAAATAAATTGGATGGATTTTAGAAGGTAAAGAGTGGATTCAAGAAAGCCAGCTGAGATTATGGTTTAAATATGTCATCCTGACAGAAGAAAGTCTTTCATTAGAACGATAGTAAGGCTAATTGAAAAATTTAGGATCTCATGGTCCTTAGATGAATCATGTTATGATTGGGGCAATTCTAATCACGCACACATAAACAATGGTGAAAAACAGGAAGAACAAGGTGACTTTTCCTCAGTGTTTGGAAAACAAATATCCTTGAAAGCAACGAGAGTCTTGGGAATTATGAATATTTAGGAGTTGCCTAAATAGCATTTATTATGGGACAGATACTCTACTAAATCCTTTACATTCATTATCTAAATTAAAAACCGAGGTGGTATATGGTGTTCTGCTGTCAATCAAACATGGATATGCTTACCAATCCTGTTGAGTCAGACCCCAACAACGGTCCTTCCGCCCGGTGTAGCTCACGCCAATAGAACGAAACAGTTTTGTTCAGAAGCGAAGGATAGCTTTACTCTTCGATCCGAGAATGGAGAGGTGCGAGCTCCTGCTCTAGAGTGCACGCCCTTCCGCCAGCAGGTGGGTGGGGCTGCTTTCTAGTTCTTCCTCGGAAGGGGAGGGGCAGAGTTCTCTTCAGGCGCGCACGGCTGTGCTGCTCAGGCTCCAGAGCGCAGTGCGAGGCGCAGCGTCTCTGCCGCTGGCCTGCCGCCGCCATTGTGAGTTGAGTGTGGCGGGCAGCGCTTCTGCGCACCGTCCGGAGCTGAGGTGTCGCCGCAGCCATTTGGCGCTTAAACTCTGGTCTGAGGTGCCGGAGCCAAGGCCTCTGCACACGACACCTGTGAGCACGTGAGACTAGACTAAGCACAAAGGAAGAGAAAAAGGTTAGACTTTATTTTATTACCCACATTCTATTTTTATTTCCTGGGAATTGTTCATGGGCTTTGCCGGTGACACTGGTACGTAATGTTCATTTTTTGTTTAAGTTTGTTTTGTTAATTGTGTTGAGACAATTAAATAAACTGTCTCAACACCATTTATTATCCATAGTCTTTGATTTAAAATATTGTTCCTAAAATATACTGTTTTACACCCAGGTTAGTTTATGGACCTTTCATCTCATGTCCATGATTTATCTTTCTGTTCTGTTTGTGTATTTACTTACTATTTTAAATGTATTGAAATTTGTTTTTTTTATTTCTAAGTCATAATTAGAAAATCTGACTTTTGGAGGTATTATACTGTCTTTAGTCTGCTTATAAAACTCTTAGTAATTATGATAATTTCTATTATTTTCTTGGGTTTTCAAAGCAGCATATTATATCCTCTACGAATAATGGTAAATTAATACCCTCCTTTCCAAAATGTAAACTTTATTCATTTTTGTCTCACTAGCTTGGCTAGAACTTACAAAACTGTATTGAATAGTAAAAGTATTAGTAGGCATTCTTTTAAATGAGAATATGTTTTAAAATTAAACATGCTGTTGGTTATTGATCTAAGATATGCATAGTAGTCTGTATATTTTTAATAATAAATTCTGAGATGTTAGAATGTTTTTTATTTTAAAAAGTTATTTACTTTTACTACATAACTTTGACAGTTTAAAAAGATGATTATGTTTTTCTTTTCTTACCTGCTGAGATGGTTAATAACAGTAAGTATGTTATATTTGAAACAACCTTGAAATAAAGTCAACTTAGTCATGGTGTTTTATTATTTTAATGTATTAGTTGGATGGGCTGGCTAGGAATGAAGTTTTCTGTCGCTGAGTTCCCTTTTCAGGTGATGGTATAAAAAGTCATACTAGTGAAATGAATGGCAAAGCTTATACTCTTCTTATACTTTCTGGAACTCTGGAAATACCATTCTTGAAGATTTTGAAAGAAGCCAGTGATAAAAGTTTTTGTGTCTAGTAACATTTTGGGGGCAAACTCATTGGTCAAAAATTTCCTAATGGCTTTTGAATTTTAGTTTTCTTATTGAGTTATTTTTGGTTGTTTATATTTTCTCAGGAAATATCCATTTCATGTTAATTTTTAAAAATATTAGTGTGGTATTCTTTCTGTCTGCAGACACAAAATTTAGTTTAGTTCCTTGTGTATTTATATTGTCTTTATTAGATTTTCCAAAGGGTACTCTATTTTATTGGTCTCTTCTATAATTGTATTTTTAACTGTTTTCTAATTCATTACTTCTACTTTTAATTAATGCTATTCTTGGAATTATTTTGTTTTTCTTATTCTAACTTCTTGAGTTAGAAGTTCAGCTCAATTATTATTTTCTTTCCAGTATAATAACTACAACATCAACAAATATAACTATTTAAGTATGGTTTTGTCTGCATTCCATATGTTTTAATATATTCTTAATTTTTAGAGTCCAGAACTGCAACTTTGATTTCCTCTTTAAAATTTAGATAGTACATTTGAAGTACTAAGTGATTTGATTTTTAAATTGTGTAATTTGCTATTTAATTCTGATACTATTTAATTGTGAGCAGAGGATGTAGTTTTGTGATTAGGAGTTTCCATTTTGAAAAATATAAAACATTCATTCATGTAAACATTCACCTACAACCATGTAGATGGGAAAAATAACCAATGATTCCCATGCTTTATTGAACATTAGAATAACCTAGAGGGCTTGTTAAAACACAGTTTTCTCTCTGCACCCTTGGAGTTTCTGACTCAGTAAGTCTGGAGTGAGTCTCAATAATTTTCATTTCTAAAAAGCCACCAGGTGTTGCTGATGTCCCCAGTGTGGGGACCACACTCTAAGAATCAAAATTGTAAAGAACTTTAATTTTAATCAGAGGATATTGTACTTAATAAAACTGGAAATTATAGTTATTGGAGATCTTTAGATGGAGGAAATAATTTGATGAAAGCAATTTTTTAGCAAATTGTTTTTGACAAGAAGTTAAAGAACAGGGTGTATCATACTGATAGAAACTATGTTTGGAATAACCAGCTATAGAAACTACTCACAGATGTGAACTTTTCAAGGTGGAGGCTAAGGTGGTCGTGGGAAGAGTAGGAAAAATGTGAAAGAAATAGAAATTAAAAAGAACACATCAGAATGTTATGTCATTGGATGTTGTCAGACTATAATGAGACAGTTTAAGGTAGTAAAAAAGGGGATCTTGGTCAGGGACTAAGGTGAGGAGGAGACACATAGGGCACACAATTTAAGGAAGCACTTGCTGTCTCACGCACATCTTTCTACCAGGCCTGTGTTTTATCAGGATGAAGGCAGTGACTACTTCTGAGGTTACTGCAGCGTATGGGAAAATGGAATTTCTATTGCTATTGAAATTATGAAAGTATTCTGCACATGTCAATTCTGGTAAAATTGAGATCCAAACACTAACTTTCCAGAATTTTGTCTTTAAACTCCTCAAGTAATGGCTGGATTTCTTTCATCAAATAGAAGAGTTTGGGAGGATGTGGGATTTTTAGTTGAATTGTATCCATCCATCAATGAGGAACTGACCGAACTGTCCTAAATGCAGATGGTGAGTGGTTTATTAGGTGACGAGAGCCTGTTATCCAAAGGTCCATGTCTAGTTGATCTCAGTGGAATCAAACACTGGGTAAGTGCAGCAAGTGAACATATACAGAGGCAGGCAGGGGGAAGGGAGTTTTAAAAAAGTCAAGCAGCCTGTGGGAATACCTCAAGCATTAACTGCGTCTCAGAGACAAAACAGGAAGGTGGCCCATGGAAAGGGGTCTGGAAGGAACAGAGCAGTGCTGGCTGTTCTAGGATAGGATGAAAATACTGGGCTTCTTAACCAGAACTAAGGGAAAAGCCTAAATACCCAAATGTACCATAAGGTCTGCTTTAGGATATTGGAAGAAACTAAGTATTATAAGATAACTGACACATAAACTTAACCACTGCCTTGAGCACAGACTTAACCACTTTTCACAAAAGACCAAAGGGAGGGGCAGTAGCTGAGACAGCAAAGCTGTTTTCTAAGTGCTACTTAGTAAATCATTCCTTCAAACATAATAATAAAGGAAAGCTATATCACTGAAAAGAAAGAAAAAGTTGTTATCAAAGGACAGGCCTGCCATGTGTTTTATGTGTGTGGGTTAAATTCTTTCTAGCATACTACCGTTTGTGTTGACATTATCCCTTAGAAATCTTTCACTTCTGAAAAATACACATTTGGTAAGAAAAACTGAGTCAGTGATTTGTATGTATATAAATCACTTCTTTCTTTTGGAGAAAATTTTGGTCTGAAAGCCTCCATTGGAAAAAATAAATTAAAAATAAATGAAAATAAAAAGGGGAAGGAGAGAAGTTAGAAAACATAGTCCAAATGACAGTAAATGTTAATGGTCTGATCACACACACAAAAATCCTCCTTCAAACTGAAGTGTGTATTAAATAGTAATGGATAGGTATACTTCTCTGTGAGATCTGATTTGTCTAGCAAATCCTTACTGACATATACTCTCATTTACTACTATATAGCCTTTTGAAATTGCCATTCCAGCAGAGCATAAAAAAGGTTATTTAGATTAAGTATAGTTACAAGATAAGCAGTATACTGAGTTCATTGGACTTCATGCACCCTCATTTAATTTCCACCGCTCCATTACTCTGAATCAAACTGTCCCTGAAAGAACAAGAGGAAGGAAAAGGGCATTAGAAAACACAAATCACAAAGCAGAGAACATTCTTCTTAAAAACGAAATGGTCTCCATGTGTTACCATTTAATACCATGGAAATACTTTCTTGACTTTTATAGCATGCAAAGAAATTGCACCAATCTATTAAAGAACGCAATAAAAGAAGTCTTTGAGGTGGGTTAACATTTTCCAGGTCTCTATCATTCTAGATGGGCTTGGAACTTCAAAACATTGTAAAATATTATAAATGGTATCCATTTGCATCTGTGCGCAGCTCATGGCATAATGAATGCACGACCACTTAGCCGTTTATTGAATACAGGCAGAAATACGATGAGACCTTTGGTAATATGTTTTAAAACGAGGCCCAAAGCCAGGCTTTAAAGAAAGACAGAGTGCCAAAACAGTTTATCTTCTTATTTTTCCTTTTAACTTTAGTGCTACTAAGTGCCAATATGAGGCTTTTTGGACTTCATTTGAAATGCAAGTAATTAATATAACCGGAGAAAGTAATTTTTAGAGGGGTAAGGTATTGTGATAAAGTATAAACAAGGAAGGCCTGAAGTTTAGAGGACAGAAAATGACAGTGCTAATAATAAAAGTTATACTGGGTGGTATATGTAATTGTTAAGACCTTTCACATGTTCAGTTCGCATTTGACAGTGGCTGAACTTTATTAGCCTCTAATGGCCTTCATTAAATTATATTTGCTCTCTAAGAGGCTGTGCATGGAATGGGGATCATGAGGACGGTCTCCTTTATCAGCATATATACCTCAACTAAAGAGGTATGACCCTTAGCATCTTGTTTTAGGGTACAGAGTGCTTTCTGTCTTATTTCAGACAGTGGAGAGATGGCAGTTTTTATAGATTTTCTCTCAGTGGGCTCCTCCCCAGTAACTTTTAAACATTCTCTATCTTAAAAAAAATTCCCTCATTGACTCTTCATCTTCCAACAGTTATTTTACTGCCCTAGTTGCTATCGTTCTTTGTATCATCCTCCTCACAAATAAGAAAGCATTATCTGCACCTTCCCACCTCTCTCTCCCCAACCCACTATAAAATGGCTCTTCACTGACCCTGCTCAGCTCACACCAAGGTCACTGGCAACTGCCATGCAGATGAAGTAAATTTAAACTTTAAGTCATTATCTAATGCATCTTCCTGTTATCAGTCCTTACTAGACCACTATATTTTGTAAAGGAAAAAAAAAACAGCAACCTTTTTTTTTTCATTATTTTTGCACATTGCCCATAAATGTGTAGGCTCCCCCAGGTTCCTTCCTAAACCTGATTCTCTTGTGAATCTGTGACATCTTTCTAGGAAACTCATTCCTTCTCTAGCTTCAGCTAATGACACGACAGTGTGTACCTACAGCCAGACTATAAATCCATGAGAACAGGACCCTTGGCTGTATCTACATAACACCAAACAGTTCCTGGCACATAGTAGGCTGTCAGTAAACATCTGTTTCCTGGCTAGCTGACACATCTTCCTTCTGTTCACTAAGCCCATATAGCAAACTGCCTAGAGGACATTTTTCAATTGGAGGTCTCTCTGTTACCTGGAACTCAGAATTTCCTAAAATAAATTTGTCATCTCCATGAACTACTCCCAACCCCCACCCCCATGTTCCCTTTTCAGGTGTTGGGAGACAGAACCTCCTTCTTCAGTGTGCTTCCTAATTTACATCATGGTGCCACCAGCCATCTAGTTACCCAAATGAGCACCCTGGGAGTCCTTAACTTCTTTCTTTCTCTCATTTATTTCCCAGTGAGCCACAATGTCCTGTCTTTCTAATCCTTCCCTTCTCTCCATCCTCATCACCACCATCTCAAGTATCAAGAAACAGTTATTGTTATAGACTTCAACTCCTTCAGCAGCCTGCCAGCTGCTTTCCCAATCTTCAGTCTTAATCCAAGATTTTTTTTTTTTTTACCGGGTAAATTTCTTTTCTAAAATCTAAGGCAACCCCATTAGTGAAATCCTTACAATTTCTTTTTACTGCCCTTAGAGGAAAAAAAAAATGCCTAATTTTTTAGCATGGATTAAAAGGTCCTAATTTACACCTCTCCAACCTTAACACCTATCAGTCCCCATTGCAATAATAAGCCCCAGTCAGAATAAAATTTTATTCCAATCTCCTATCTAGTTTGGAACGTACATGCACTATTTCCATCTACTGGAATATTCTTTATTATTGTTTTGATTTCAGTTAAACTTCACTTGGACCAGGAGGCCAACCCTGTTCCACATGCCCCACTGCTCACATTCTCTATGCTATATACGCCTATACTTCAGTCCTACTGCATGATGTGCCTTTCTTTTAAGACAGTAATGCTATAAGGGAAATATAGTAAAAACAGGTATTGTAATTTCTTCTTGATTAGCTTTCTTCTACACATAAGTTCAGTTAGTACAGGAATCGTGTATGTCCTGCTCACTGTACCTAATACAGGAATAATATATTGCACATGCTCAGTGAAGATTTAGAGTATTAGAAAATATTGAATGCCTTAGCAGTATTGGGAATCCCTGGGGTCATAATGGTGTACCCTATGGGTAATTTCAGCCGGATTTTGATTCCGTTTATAATGCTTAGTCTTTCATAAAAGGAGGAATCCTAGTTTGTTGACTAATTGTAGGGGTATGAGAATTGCTATATGTGTTAACATTAATTTTCTCCACAGTTTTTTTTGTCAAAAATGATTTCGAAATTACCCTTGAGCCCCGTCCTGCCCAGGAAATCCTGCAGTTGTTTAAAAGGTTTTATATATTGTCTGGTAATTTATCATTCAAACATTCATTAATTTGCCCAAATTATTTAGTTTTCATTTGTATTTATGACTACAACACCTCTTCCTTATGGTAATATATCCTTTTGTTTATCGTAATTCTTCCTTATTCAAATTCTAAGGAGCTCTGCCTTCTACTTTTATTTTTGTGCTTGATGAAAGAAAACACGAGTCCCTGAAATAGTAATACACAAATTTATATAGTGTTTAATATGGTCCCTCTTCACTTTCCAAAATTGAACAACCCAGTGATTTGTTTTGTTTTTATATCAAAGTCCGCAGTCAACTCATTCTTGCAATTATTTAGGTTGTCTTTTTTTTTTTTTTTAACATCTTTATTGGGGTATAATTGCTTTACAATGGTGTGTTAGTTTCTGCTTTATAACAAAGTGAATCAGTTATACATATACATATGTTCCCATATCTCTTCCCTCTTGCATCTTCCTCCCTCCCACCCTCCCTATCCCACCCCTCCAGGCGGTGATACCCCTGTGCTATGCAGCTGCTTCCCACTAGCTATCTACCTTACGTTTGGTAGTGTATATATGTCCATGCCTCTCTCTCGCTTTGTCACAGCTCACCCTTCCCCCTCCCCGTGTCCTCAAGTCCGTTCTCCAGTAGGTCTGTGTCTTTATTCCTGTCTTACCCCTAGGTTCTTCATGACATTTTTTTTTCTTAAATTCCATATATATGTGTTAGCATACGGTATTTGTCTTTCTCTTTCTGACTTACTTCACTCTGTATGACAGACTCTAGGTCTATCCACCTCATTACAAATAGCTCAATTTCGTTTCTTTTTATGGCTGAGTGATATTCCATTGTATATATGTGCCATATCTTCTTTATCCATTCATCTGATGATGGGCACTTAGGTTGTTTCCATCTCTGGGCTATTGTAAATAGAGCTGCAATGAACATTTTGGTACATGACTCTTTTTGAATTATGGTTTTCTCAGGGTATATGCCCAGTAGTGGGATTGCTGGGTCATATGGTAGTTCTATTTGTAGTTTTTTAAGGAACCTCCATACTGTTCTCCATAGTGGCTGTACCAATTCACATTCCCACCAGCAGTGCAGGAGTGTTCCCTTTTCTCCACACCCTTTCCAGCATTTACTGTTTCTAGATTTTTTGATGATGGCCATTCTGACTGGTGTGAGATGATATCTCTTTGTATTTGAGTAACTATCAGTTCCATTCTAATTGATTTTTTCATTTTTCTGCTTCAAATTGGCAATGGGATAAGAGGACATCATCCATATCTGTATTTTTGTCATCATGTTAAATCCTTATGTGGTCAACCCATGTCTCTTCTGATGGCCTAGTTGTTTATTGTGTAGGAATATGACTACCTGCCTATTTCATCCTCGTGCCTTTTCTTTTACCATCCAAGGGTATTTACAGTTTAACATAGATTCCCTACAGAGGACTGTGATAAGCCCAAATAAATGACTCTTTAGTTTTAAGCACTTTAGCACTTAGATGTAGGAAATTGTATTTTCTCAGTGGGACTTTCCTTGGAATATTTCAGTCAACACCATAGGAGAAATTTCCTTTTGCCTACATATGAACATGGCTTTCCTGAGATTTCATGTTAGTCAAAGACAATGTGGTAGCATAGGTAGAAAGCATCCATGCTTTAAAACTGGTTACGTCCTTCTAGAATTGCCGGTTCATTGTAAAATTGGGAAGATTGGGACAAGATTTCCCATGTAAAATACTTATAATTTGGGCTTCCCTGGTGGCGCAATGGTTGAGAGTCCGCCTGCCGATGCAGGGGACACGGGTTCGTGCCCTGGTCCGGGAGGATCCCACATGCCGTGGAGCGGCTGGGCCCATGAGCCAGGGCCGCTGAGCCTGCGCATCTGGAGCCTGTGCTCCGCAACGGGAGAGGCCACAGCAGTGAGAGGCCCGCGTACCGCAAAAAAAAAAAAACCCCAAAAAACAAACAACTTATAATTTAAAGACCAAGGCATTTTAATGTAATAAATATAACTGAAATCTGAGCCATCTGGATGCCCCCCAAGTCCTTGTCTTGCTTAAGTAGACAGAACTTTTAAGCTCTGTATAAAATTGTCTTGAATGCCTATTTCTCCTAAGGTGGTCCACCTTACCTCCCAGCATCTCTAGGGATTTTGGGTGGAGGCTTAAATTTCCCCTGAACTTCTCCAGATCCAATAAACCTATCCCACCAAACTCATCTTCACAGTGTATGTCACCAAATGCATATGCTATTCTATTTCCATAGTGGATCACCCTACTGCACACCACCCAGTCGCTCTTAAGAAGAACTGAGTCCACGAGCAGCAGTTTTTACTAAACTTTTAGAACAGTGGAGAAGGGTTACTATCTAATAAAGAATCCAAAACATTTTTGAGCGAGCTTGGTAATCACTGATTAGGCAGTAATCTAATCTAATATAGCTTAACATGTCTGTTTTTATAACCACAGAAATATTGAGTTTATAATTTTATCATCTGCTGACTTTTTTTTTCCTCAGAGTATAACATCTGGAATTTCCTAGATTTTAAGATTAAAAGTTGGGATGAAGTTACTATTGTAGTGGAAGTGGGAGGGGGATCAACAATAATATTGTCTAAACAGCATTTACCAATATATGAAGTATTTGACGGACATTATTGAATATGGGGACTATTTTGGAATAGAAAAAACTTATTGTTAAGGATAGCTATATGTGGTGTATATTGTTGCTTATTCAATAGTCGGTAGGTAACAGGATGTTCAAGATCACATTTCATGCTTTCTGGATACTAATTTTCAAAATAGTGACAGCATGAACATTTTCATGATGTAATACATTTAAGAAGAAATTCAGAATTTCTTATGAACCTATAGGTTCTCTTTTAAATATACATGAATAAAGTGTAAGAAACGACAGATTCTCTCCAGGAGCATGTAGGAATCCCAAGCTACTCTCGCCTTTGTGTTTGCCCAACTATATAATGCATAGCGCTGGAGAATCATCAACAAAATGTGTACAGCTTAGTGACAAAGAAATATCTCAATATACAAAATAAAGTGTCTGTGCAGCATCTCAGCATCAGTGTTATTAAAAAACGTTAAAAAACCACCAGTATGCTCATTGTTCTTCGGAAAAAATATAAAAGACGCAATACAATCTTAAATTAGTTGTTTTAAATTTTAAAGATTAGTGGTTTCAGTATTCAAAAACTTTTAAGTCATTCCTTTGCTATGTCTGCATCTTCAGTTCCTGTCTTTCTCTTAATGACACATACACAGACATAGTATTGGTCACATTTGAGTCATATAAGAAGTTGAGCTTTATTTTTAAATTAAGATTTTTTTCCCTAAACGTGATAGAAAGAAACAGCAGCATCATTTTTTAAAAATGGGTGTGTATTACTCTTCATTTAATTTGGAGACTTAAACATTTGCAAATACTGGAATTAGTGATTAGTAGAGGCTCTGAACAGTCGTATTACATTTTTTTTACAATACGAGAAAGGTGAACTTACTATGAAGTTCCTTGAGTTTTATTTGAAGGTTTAAAACATAAAAAATAACTGAGATAACATAGTATATACACTTGTTTACTCTTCATCCTGTCATTTTTGTTTCAAAATTTTATACAGTTATTATTAAAAGTAAAGTTGAATTTTCACTCCTTTCTGCAATCCCATGAGCCTCTATTGCCCTCCAAAGGTAACTATTGTATTTTTAGTTAATCCTTGACTACATGTGTCTTCATGTAGTATATGTCTTACCTGTATTTCATAAAATACTTGCAAATATGACTATATAAGTTTAACATTCTGCTCTTTTCACTCAATATATTTCTGAGATTTGCCAGTGTGTTCTACAGCTTTAAATTAATCTATCATATGAATAACTATGGTTTATTTTTTCTAATTTTTGCTGCAAACATTGCTATGGTAAACATCCTTGTACACCCTATCTAGTACACACATGCAAGTATTTCTCTAGGGTCCATACATAGGCATGGAATTCCCAGGTGAGAAGGCATTCACCAGATATTACCATATTGTCCTCCAGGGTGGGTTTTAACAATTTACAGTTTTACAAGCAAAAAAATGAGTGTTCCTTTTTTCCTGTGCTCACTTCACTAACACTTGATATGTTTATACTTCTTGAATTGTCCTCACTTTCTTGTTTTCTTTGATTTTCATTTTAGATTTACTCTTATATCACAGAGTTCATACAGTTTGTTCTATGATGGAGATATTTGCCTTTGGCTTGGTTTTGGATAAATGTTGATTTCAACCAAAATACTTATATGGTGTATCTGTTAATATATAATTAAATTCATATCTTTACACTTAAATATGTGTATTGAAAATAAATACAAAGCAAGAATTTGAAGGAAGTCATCAATCCTACTCACTGAGAATTGAAAAAACAAGCAATTGTGATCTGGTATTCATTCCTTTATTCACTCTTTTTTTTACTCCTTGGTTCCTCTTTTGAATTCAATGACATTCATATCCCATGCTGCTCACCAATAAAATAGTCAGAACCTTGCATCAGGGTATATAATACAAATTGTGGGGCAGTTCTCCATTCCTTTTTCTGCAATTACCTAAAGATCATTTTGAATTTAGTGTGTTTAACAAGTGCTTTTTAAAAAGAAATGTGCTTTTCTTTAATTAGCTCTTAAAAACACTGGTGATGGCCACTTAGCATAAAACAGTATTTAACTTTTCGTGTCAGTTAAGTGTCATTTTCTGATGAGAATTTCTCTTAATAGCATAATTCTATGGAGGAGTGTCTGTTGATGACCGTTCCACTTTTCCCATGTCCCTGTCTACTGAGACAGGGGAGCAGAGAGAAATAGGCAGCATCATAATTGCTTTCTATGGCCCCATAATTAGTATGACTAGAAAACATTTTATTCCAAATACTCTAGATGGAATTGAACCTTGGATTTTTACTAAATTCCAAGTGCTACTGTGGGTTATTTTAAAAAAACACTTCACTTGGACTCATCACCAAAGGAACACAGGAATTGGTGGAAGGACGATTTTTTAAGTTTTCTATATTCAAACAAAAATGTCAAGTGTTTAAACATGTACCCAATGAGAAATGTGCAAAATCTTTTCTGAGGGGTATAAAAATAATAATGACAGTAATAAAAAAAGAACTTGACATTTATTAAGGGGTCTTTCCATGGCAGGCACTGCAGTTATCACATGTATTCATTACAACTCTTAGGAGGTAGAGGATATTACTATCTCCCCACCACCATTGTGGAAACTGCTTCTTTGTACTAGTTGATATAATTGCTCAGTGACAGATTTGACATATAGATCTATCTGACCCCAAAGCCAAATATGTATCTACTTTCATCTACTGCTTTCCTTTAAATTGATAATACCCAGGAAACACATTTGTTAGCTTATTAAATGCTAAAATGTTTTTACTGTATTAGGTACCATAGAGATTAGTTCAGTCTCCTAGTTTTATATAATAAATTGAAGAGACTAAGTTATAGAGAATGGCAACGATTTGAACAAAGTCCTACACAAAGTTAACAAAGGGCCTACACTCCAGTGCCTAATCCATCATGCAGAACATATTTATTTTTATTCAGCATTTTCTGTAACTCTACTTTTTCTTTATTGATTTAATGGAATCTTACCACAAAGTTAACTTAGCTGCTCGTTTTATTTGCACAACAGTCCTCCTTCTATTCTTCTGGCCATAGCACTCCTTCTGCTCTGGAGGCTATCTCTTTTGTGTCAATGGGGTTCTGGTCTATGTGGTTACTAATCACAGTTTTCTAGCTCCTGTCAACATATAGGTGGACATGTGACATATGTGAGCAATAAATGTTCCGTTATCCTGGTTGTAGTAATTAGCTCAGAATTTGGACACAAAACCAAAGACAAGTAGATCTCAAGGATTTTGTAAAAAGGATTTGGGAACTATAGTTTTTTTACTCAGTAGTTCTAAAACAGAGTTGGTGTAAGTTTAAATCTGTTTTTGGTCATTTTCTTCAATTCTTCAGTAGTAGAGAATAAGATCAACACACAGAGATAAATAGTGCAGAAAAGGAGGAGAAGCTAAGCAGATAAAAGAAACACACACACACACACACACACACACACACACACACACACACAGATTCAGTCATCCCTAAGGTAACTCTATCTCCCAGATTTATTGGGACTAATGACATGCCTTTTTGTTTAAACTAAGTTTTGTCAGTAAAATATTTGGATATGAGCTTTAACTTGATAAAGACATAGATTATGCTCTTTATTTCTTAAACACTTCCTCTCACTTTTCTTCTAAAGGTACTTTAGGAGGAAAGGGTAATGGCAATGTTATGTTGTTTAATGTTGTTTATACAAATTTTATCCAGTAACTTTTTAAAAATAATGCTAGAAAGTTAGTTTTCTTTCATGTATTTTATTTAATATTAAAACCAGTTTCCATGAGTGAGCATAGAATTGAATTATCATATTAATGTAAGAAATAATTGTTAAGTATAATAATCAGTGAAATTTATACAAGTAACATGATATATATATATATCATAAATGTAATTTTATTTAATTTTTTAAAGCTTTCTCATATTTTTAGGAATATATATTTGCCAAGTACAAGAATACTCAAAAGAGAAGAGACACTTTCTGAAGAGATAATAAAGATTCACTGTACTGTTATGTAGATTTAATGCTTAGTGCCATTTGAACATTGTCATCAAAATTAAACAAATGATAAAATCCCTTTATAAAATAGATCATTTACAAATGCAAATAGGTCAAAATTTGCACCAAGAAAGATACATGTATAACAGAAAAGTTTAGCATAATAAATACATAAGGCAGATGGTTGTTCCATATTTTGACATTACCAAAGAGTGATGGTATTTTATGAACCTTGCTTTCCACAATTGCTTGTTCACGTATCAATACTTGGGATCAAAGAAGCATTGCATTGAAACTATTAACAGGTAATATAATAATTTATATTTATTGAGAATTTACTCTCTGTGTTAAGCATTCTATATGCTTTATCTTATTATTCAAAATCCCTGTGATACAATATGGATTCATATCTCTGTTTTACAGTTAGTAGATGAGTTTATAGATGATACCTAACTTGACAGGGGCAGAGTCCGGCTTGCACTAAGGTCTCTCTAATGACCATATTCTTAACTCCTAAACAATATTGTAACTCAGACATTATTTCCACCTTTATTATGATAGATCGCAGTTTTAATCACAACTTCTTGTCAGATTTGGAAGGGAAAGAGGCAGCTATTTTCTCTTCAAGCACTTTACCTAATTAAAAAATTCATTCTCTAATATTTGTATAGGTGTAAATGTATGTGCATGTGTAATGGTGAATACATATCCTTGATATACGTGCTTAACATTTTAAAAATGCATATCAAAGAGTTCATCTCTTGTATAAGGAATAAAAATTGTGACACTGGCCATTATAAGGTATTAAAAAATTCATGGCAACTTTTGAAAAAGGAGGAATGTTATTAACCTTGGTGTCTTGACCAAATTACAATTCGAGTAATTACATTTGTCTTCCCTAATCTCCTTTTCAGTTTTCAATTGGGTAGTGTATTCTTAATGGATTTCATTACCAAGCTTCCCTTAGGATTTAAAATAGGACTTATCTTCTAAGACTTGGTTCACTCCAAATTTATGTTCTCTAACTTCAACTGAGCTGTCACTGAAACTCTTCAATTGTGTGTTTATGTCTTCAATTCATTCCTCTTTTTTTGTTGTTTTTCTTTTTTGTTTTTTGCTTTCTCATTTTGACTCTTCCAAACCATTTCTATTCTCTTCAAGACCCAAATACAGCAATTATTTTTGAATGCTAACTATGCAACCACTCTCCTATTTGCTGAAATACCAAGATCAATTGGGTGTTGTTTGCTTGTTTCCATGAGCTTCCATATCAGAAAGTATTGCTTTTTTACCCTTTTAGAGATGAATTTACCTCCTACCTCACAGGAAAAAAAAAAAAAAAATCAGTCATCTAGGGTGTACTGCTGCAGCTATCCCTTCCCTGTAAAAATATCTTCCTATAATCACGTCTTTGACTTTTCAAAACTCCACCATATCATTCTTTCATTTCTTATTACTTCATTTCTGCCTGTATTAAAGAAAAGTGTGTGCCTTCTTTCCTACATAGGTGCCTTCACCTGTGCTCTTGATCCCTCCCTTCCTTATTGCCTTACTTCCCTCACTCTTAAATCAATCAGTTTCACTAACAACATTCCATAAACATTTAAAACATTTTTTTCTTATTAATGGGGAAAAATCCATTTCATCTTGCTTTCTCTAGCCCTTAGGCAATCACACACTCTTTTTTTATTCTTTTATCACCATGTCATTACTTCTCATTTTTTCATCAATTCCACACAATATGATTTCCTTTTCTACTATTCTGTTGAAACTGTTCTTCAAAGAAACTAGTAAATTTCAAATTGCAAAATCAATACCCTTTTCTTAGCACTCAAAATTTGTATTTCTCTGTTGGCCTTAATGTTGCTGACTGCCCCTTATTCATAAACTCAATGCTTCTTCAACTTCTCATATGTTGTTTTCATCTGATTTTCTTCTCCTGCCTTTATGTATTCTTTAACTTTCTTGCTTGTTTCCCTTTAGTTTTAAAATTTTAGGGCCTTACCAGTGTTGTGTCTTTGCCTTTCTTTTCTTTCTATAATTTTTTTTATTAGTGATCAATTTTAATTAACTAGTCAATTGAAGGAAAAATAAGAAAGGTAAAAATGCAGCATTTGTATACTTACTTTGTGCTAGCCACTAGACTAAATACATAAATAATTTCATGTATTCAGGAAATCAAAACCAGGGATAATATCAGCATTTTAAAGATTAAAAAACTAAGACTGAATATGACCTAAATATATTTTAAAGCCACTTCTTATATACCTGGTTTTGTATTTTCTTACTTAATTCAATTCATTCAGTAACCTCAGACTTAGATATTATCTCTAGTGGTTAGTTGCAGTATTTCAGACAAAAAACTATGAGTAAGCTATTCAATGTTTCATAGCTAAATTTTATAGTAAGTCTAGGCTACAAATTCAGGCATATTCACATCCAAAGTTTATGTTTAGCCCTTTACAACATCTTGCTTCAAAATGGATCACTCTGTCATATATATACCTTCATTTATAAACTCTCTCTGGAATAGCCATCCCATGTCCCTGAATATGCATTAGTTACATTTATATGGGTATCTGGCTATCATTATATATTCCACACATGTAAGTAACTTAATTTTAATATTTTCTAAAAACTCATTTTTCTATCTGGTATTGTTGACTTTCTAATTCTCTCAAGGAGGGCTTGATTTTTAAAACATTTGATTGAAGTATAGTTGATTTATAATGTTGTGTTAATTTCTGCTGTACAGCAAAGTGGTTCAGTTTTATATACACATGCACACACACGCACACACACATTCTTTTTCATATTCTTTTCCATTATGGTTTACCACAGGATATTGAATAGGGTTCCCTGTGCTATACAGTAGGACCTTGTCATTTATCCATTCTATACGTAATAGTTTGCATCTGCTAATCCCAAACTCCCAATCCATCCCTCCCCCACCCCCTCCCCCTTGGCAACTACAAGTCTGTTCTCTATGTCTGTGAATCTGTTTCTGTTTTGTAGATAAGTTCATTTGTGTCATATTTTAGATCCCAGATATAAGTGATACAGTATGGTATTTGTCTTTCTCTGTCTGACTTACTTCACTCAGCATGATAATCTCTGGACCCATCCATGTTGCTGCAAATGGCATTACTTCATTTACCTTTATGCCTGAATAATATTCCATTGTGTGTGTGTGTGTGTATATATGTATATATATATATATATATATATATATATATATATACCACATCTCCTTTATTCATTCATCCGTCCATGGACATTTATGTTGTTTCCATGTCTTAGCTATTATGAATAGTGCTGCTATGAACATAGGAGTGCAGGTATCTTTTCGAACTAGAGTTTTGTCTAGATATATGCCCAGGAGTAGGATTGCTGGGATCATATGGCAACTCTATTTTTAGTTTTTTGAGGAAAGTCCGTACTATTTTCCTTAGTGGCTGTATCAATTTACATTCCCACCAGCAGTGCAAGAGGGGGTTCCCTTCTCTCCACACCCTCTCCAGCATTTGATATTTGTAGAATTTTTAATGATGGCCATTCTGACTGGTGTGAGGTGATACCTCATTATAGTTTTGATTTGCATTTCTCTAATAATTAGTGATGTTGAGCATCTTTTCATGTTCCTGTTGGCCATCTGTATGTCTTATTTGGAGAAATGTCTGTTTAGGTCTTCTGCCCATTTTTCAATTGGGTTATTTGTCTTTTTGTTGTTGAGTTGTATGAGCTATTTGTATATTTTAGAAATTAAGCCCTTGTCGGTCATATCATTTGCAAACATTTTCTCCCAGTCTGTAGGTTGTCTTTTTGTTTTGTTTATGGTTTCCTCTGCTGTACGAAGGCTGTAAGTTTGATTAGGTCCCATTTGTTTATTTTTGCTTTTACTTTTATTTCTTTGAGAGACTGACCTAAGAAAACATTGGTAAGATTTATGTCAGAGAATGTTTTGCCTATGTTCTATTCTCGGAGTTTTATGGTGTCATATTTTGTATTTAAGTCTTTAAGCCATTTTGAGTTTATTTTTGTGTATGGTGAGAGGGTGTTCTGACTTCATTGATTAACATGTGGCTGTCCAGCTTTACCAACACCACTTGCTGAAGAGACTGTCTTTTCTCCATTATATATACTTGCCAAGGAGGGCTTAATTTTTATATCAGTGTTTGTATTTCCATTTTCAGTTCTTTACCCTATAACTTCATTTAGAAACTCATGTGACCAATTATCACTGACACACTGGTCCAGAAAAGGAGCTGTGGAGTAGTAAGTTAAGAATTATGGAATATTTAACTTAGTGGTTTAAAGATATACATCTTCAGTAGTATATTGTGTCAAATAGATGGATGTGTCAAATTGGTAAAATCCATGTTGCTTACTAATATCTTACACATTGATAGATTGAGAAGAAATATATTACAGGCTGAGTGACTTAGATTCACATTTCTTCATACTTTGCACAAAGAAGCAAGGTGCTATGGGCTAAGTTGTTTCCTCCAAAATCATATGTTTATGCCCTAACACCAATGTGATTTTATCTGGAGATAGAGTGTTTAGGAGGTAAAGTTAAATGCAGTTGTAATGTAGGGCCCTAATCTGATAGGACCCTGGTCTTAGAAGAAGAAAAAGAAGATGAAGAAGGAGAAGGAAAAAAGAGAAGGAAAAGAAGATCTTTCTTTCCCTCACTCTACTCCCTACCATGTTAGAACACAGTGAGAAGATGACCATCTGCAAGCTAGGAAGAGAGCTGTTGCCAGAAACTGACCATGCTGGCTCGCTCCCTGATCTTGGACTTCCTGCCTCCAGAACTGTGAGAAATTAAATTTCTGTTAAATAGAACACCTAGTATGGTAGTTTGTTATGGCAGCCTAAGGTGACTAACACACAGGGCAAGTGGGTACATTTCCAGAGCATTTTACAGAGGAAAAAAGAGAAAAGTTATGTAGCTAAAGAGCTAAAATTATGAACACTGAAAGAAATGCATCAGTAACATGTAATCTTGGGCATTGGTATATTTCTGCCTGAGGTTGTGCCATTTTGTTTGTAACTCTTAGAAAAAGATAAAGAACTCAGTGCTTTCTATACCTACTATTCAGAAGAGAGCATAATTGCTACATTAAAGATTAAGGAGAGTTCTAACATTCTAGTTCATATTCAACTTAAGGTAAATGTCAAAATTTCTTGGATAGTAACGACTCTTAACATGAATCATGTGCTTATTCTTTGCCAAACTCTGAGCTTTCTTGCATAATATTAATAAAACTAAAGATTTCAGAGTACTATTTTCATTTTAATGCCCATTTTAATAACATGGTGGGCTAGATGCCTGCATAGACTTGCCTGCTGAAAAACAATAATATTCTAAAATGCAATATGTGTTTAAAAAATCTTCTTTTAAGTATCAGTGTTATCTCAAGAGGGTAAAATGTTTTTCATGCTAGGAATTAAGTGAAAGAATCCAGGGAGTAAACAGAATAAGGATGCTTGTTTTTGTCCTTAGGCATTTACATATCTGATAAATCTGAGCTTTGGATTTCATTGCCTAGGTTCATACCAAAAGTATACATTAGGGGATAATATTTTCAGTTATCTGAGATCCAAAAGGACAATGCTCTCAGGGTGGATTTAGATCAAATCTACATCCTGTTCTTTTAGAGGATTACATTGAAAATAACTGTCTTGACCCAAAGCAGGAGAGGATGAATAAGGAATATTGCCAAGGATTTGAAACCACAAAATGCCCCCATGAAGATTTGCTGTCTCAATTTACACTCTAGTTTTTTTTTTTTTAAAATCCTCTCTGGAAAGCTCCCCCTTATATCTCAGTCTTCTTTTCTCTCTCTCTCTCTCTCTCTCCCCCCCCCCCACCCCTCGGGAAGAGGAGTAGCAAAAATAACTAAGGATAGAAAGAAATAAGGCACCATGAACAAAAGCCAGCAAGTGGCAAAAGAAACTGATGCAGAAAATTTTCGGTAATAGAATTATACACAGAGACTTTTAAATGACTGAAGGTTATGCTTAACGACATAAAATCCAAGCTTAAAATATGTGCAGCAAGTAAGAAACAATAAAGAATGATCAAGGATATTTGAAAAATAACTCAATAAAAATTTTAGAAATTAAAACCTGAGTAATTGAAATCAGAACTTAGTGGACAATTATTACACAGATTAAGTATGGAATTAGTGAACTAGATGACAGATAGAAAGAAAGAATATAATAAAAAGGGGGAAAGAAAGATAAAATTGGAAAAGTGTTGATATATGAAGAACAGAGTAAGAAGATTTAACAAACATGTAATTTTAGTTCTAGAAGTAAGGAAGAAATAATATGACAGAGAAATTATTTGAAGATATAATGTAAAAAAAAAACCAAACAAACCCAGGACAGATGAAATCACAAAACTACCAATTTAAGAAGCTCAACAAAACTCCAGGAAGATAAACAAAAAATACCCACCCCTATACACACATAGGGAAACTGCAGAATGCCCAACAAGAAGAGATCTTAGGAGGAACCAGAGTGAAACAGATTTGCTCTAATGGTGCAGTGGTTAGACTGACAGCTGTCTTCAGATATGTGGTAGCGGAAACCAGAAGATGGAGCCATCATATCTTCAATGTGCTGAAAGAAAATATCTCTCAAACCAGTATTCCATGAGCAGTGGAAATTTCTTCAAGAGCAAGAGATGACAAGTAAAAACTAAAAGATTGCCATCAGAACATTCGCAGCAAAATAAATTTTAAAGAACATGCTTCAGACAGAAGGAAAGTGATCTGAGAAGGAAGATTTGATATTCAAGAAGTAATAAATACAGAAGATGATAAATATGTGAATAAATTTTAAAACAACAAAGACTTGGGAAACAATAATAAAGTCTAATGGTCTATTATTATTTTTTTTTTTTTGCGGTACGTGGGCCTCTCACTGTTGTGGCCTCTTCCGTTGCGGAGCACAGGCTCCGGACGTGCAGGCTCAGCGGCCATGGCTCACGGGCCCAGCCGCTCCGCAGCATGTGGGATCTTCCCGGACCAGGGCACGAACCCGCGTCCCCTGCATCAGCAGGCAGACTCTCAACCACTGCGCCACCAGGGAAACCCTAATGGTCTATTATTATCCATATTTTACAGATGTGGAAAGGGAGTGAGGGAGAGCCTGTGTAATTTTCTCAAAATCATATAACTATTAAGTGTCAGACTTAAATTCAAACCCAAGAATGCTGGTACCCAAATTCTCTGATTATATTCTCTGTTCAACTATATTTCTGAATGAAAGGATAAAGGACCGATAGAATCCATCTCACAGAATTAGTGAGTTAAAAGTTAGATCCTGGTAAAAGAATAATACAGGGGAAACAAAGAGTTGAAAAGTCAGAATTCAGAATTCGTGGACCCACAACGAAATTACCCCCCTGGGTAATCTTGTGTAAGTCCCTTATATAGCTCACCTCAGCTTCATACCTGTAACATGGGAATGATATTTGTCCCCTCAGCTAAAGTTTTGTAGGAACAAACTACAGAATGGTTTTAGGAATTGAATGAGAAAATAAGGACCAGCTCAATCCCCCCTTATATTTCACACATCAGTCAACTCAAGGCATCACTTCAAAAAAAGGCAAGAGCCCTGTAGCGGGAGGGGTGGTGCTATGGACACAGTAGTAACAAAAGGCAAAGCAGCAGTTACACATTCCCCCTTCCCATTCTGGGTTTTCTAAGAATCTTTGAAAAAAAGATGTGGATGATTTTGAACACAGTATTATCAGCCTTTGTGGGGGTCATGATTTACTCCAGCCACCAATATTTTAATGTTCCGCTTACTCTTAAGGGGCTATCATAATAACTGAATCATTGTGATAAAAGTGTCCACTGTGGACCCAACCCACCCACTAACAGGCCAGAGCCTACCCTGAGACAGGCTGGGCCCTGGCCCTGCCCACCAGTGAGCCTGCTCTAGTCTTGGGACCAGTCTCACCCACCAGGGGGCAGACACCAGCTACAAGAAAACTGCAGCCCCACAGCCTGTGGACCTGGCCAACCCAATAGCAGGCCAGATTCTGCACTGGGCCCAGGTGGGCCCTGCCCTTACTGCCAGGCCCACACAAGTTTCA
This sequence comes from Monodon monoceros, assembly GCF_005190385.1. NCBI lineage: Eukaryota > Metazoa > Chordata > Mammalia > Artiodactyla > Monodontidae > Monodon > Monodon monoceros. The sequence goes on along the minus strand of NW_021703768.1, from coordinate 25,703,947 downwards.
GGACATCCTGGCCCTGCACCCAACTATGTCAGGAACTGGCCCTACCCACCAGCAATCTGATACCAGCTCTAGGACCCTTGGACCCTGCAACCAGACTCCAGGACCTGGCTTTGCCTGGCAGTAGGCTGACACTAGCCCCAGGACCTGGCTTCACCCACCAGTGGGTGGGGAGCAGCCCCCAAGAGTCTTGAACACTGAATCTGCCTACCAGTATGCCAGCACCAGCCCCAGAACCCCCTTAGGGTTCTGCAGTCAGCCACTTCATGACCTGGTCCTGCCAGCCAGCTGCCAGCACCTGCCACACAAGGCAGGGTTTGGCAATCAACTATCACTTATACGGGGGATCTAAAAAACAAACTAGTGAGTATAACATAAAAGAAACAGACTCCCAGATATAGGGTACAAACTAGTGATTACCAGTAGGGAGAGGGAAGTGGGGGAGGGGAAAGATAAGGGTAGGGGATGAAGAGGTACAAACTATTGTGTATAAATCAATAAGCTACAAGGATATACAACACAGGGGATGTAGTCAATATTTTATAATAACTATAAATGGAGTATAGCCTTTAAAAATTGTGAATCATTATGCTGTGCTTCTGAAATTTATATAATAATGTACATCAACTATACCTCAATAAAAAGTAAAAAAATGTTGGTGTCCAGCACCCACTGGCTGTGACAAGTCTTCTCAAATTTTAATTTCCCCTCCTCTGCATTCTTTTTTTTTTTCTTTTCCTCATGTGTTCTTGATCTTCAGAAACAATCATCCTCATTTCTCCCTCTCTTCAGCTGCATTGGTTGGGGCTCATTTCTCCCTAGACCTTGGCAGAGGAGAATGGAGTAAATCATTTATCTGTTTATTCAGTACATGTTGAGCACTGACCTTGAGTTGTTCCAGGTGACCCATGAGGGGACAACACACAGATCTCCACCCTCTTGGAGCTTGTATTCAAGTAGGGCTGACTGACAGTTAACAGAATATGTAATGATTAGCAATGTTAACAGACATATATTAGTAATAGTAGATGGTAAATGGACCAAATAAAAGAAAAAAATGTGAGCAGTAAAGAGAGCCAGGAATGCTGGGATTGGGTTAGGCCTCAAGGACAGAGTTAAAATGCTTTATTTTACTCATTGGATCAATTTTTAAAAAATAATTAGCAATTCACAATTATGTATTGCCTCAAAATCAAATTTCCTTTCTGACTCATCTAAAAATTTTAAGGTGTAATAAACTCAAAATTAATGCAAATATCCTCAATATGATTTCATTCTTATTTTCTGAGGAGAAATAAGCATATCTGTTGTCTGTGGGAAATTTCCCACTCCCACAGAGACCTGCTTCCCTATTTTACTCATTGCAATGAGGCTAGATAATCACAAATAGAACTTGAAGAAAATTTGTATATATAGCATCAAAGGAAATAATGTGGGTGCAAACGTGCTTCAAGAAAAACCTATAAATAGCTATAAAATGAACATGCTTATTTCAATCTATAAAAAGATCTCCATATATTATATGTATCTCTTAAAAATTCATTCAGAGCGTTTTGATATTATATATCTTTTGGAAGTTGTATTATTGTCCTATGACTGCCATAAGAAATTACCACAAATTGGGTGGCTTAAAACAACAAAATTTATTCTCTCACAATTCAGGAGGCTGTAAATCTAAAATCAACATGCCACACTCCACCCTAAGGGCTCTAGGGGAGAAGGCTTCCTTGCCTCTTCCACCCTCTCATGACTGTAGGTATTCCTTGGCTTCGGACCACATCACTCCAGTCTCTGCCTCCATGTGCCTGTGTCTTCTCTCCTGTCTGTGTGTTTCTTATAAGGACACGTGTCATTGTATACTATTTAGGCCCTACCTACCCATATAATCCAGGAATATATTCTCAAGATCCTTAATTTCATTACATCTAAAAAGACCCTATCTCCAAAATAGCTAACATTAATAAATTCTGGCATTGGCATCTGAGCATATCTTTTGGGGGGCTAACATTCAACCCAGTACAGGGGGTTTGATTTTCATTTTTGTAATCACATTTTTATTTCAATTGTCTTATAGCTTAAAACATTTGCCATGGTTCCTAGTTATAGCCCATCAATATATGCAATGAAAATATTTTAGAAAGTAAAATACAGAGTAAAAATGCAATTTTATAAACTACAACACAATCTGACGATACTGACTGGACCTTAATCATATATTTTGGGGGGAATAATTGGTTAATTTTGATGAAAACAGAAATATATCTTATATAATAGACTTGATTTTCTTCGCTACTGCCGTGAACCCCATTAGTTACTTAGACAATCCTGTGCTTCTGCATAAAATTAAATGTTGTAGAAAATTCCAGTAGGAAGTAAAATGTCAGAGCTCTACCTTTTTTCTTTTGTGCCACAAAGGACAGAAAAGAGGAAAAGGACTGGAAAAATTTGAAGTATTGATATAAGAAAAGATGAATGAAAAAAGAGAATTTTAATAAAATAAAAACGAAACATTTATACAAAACAGCAGAAATAAAATTGAAAAATGTCATTAAAGGGACAAGGCACAAGTGGAACACGCATTTGAAAACTGATGAATACGTAGGCTGTATCTCAGATTTTCTGGTATATTCTGCTTCTCTCCTGAAATTCATATATCTGACCTAGCTGCCTCAGAGAATGCTGGATGTTGTAAAACTCTTGCCTCTCTGGACATTACAGACCACTACACTCCTCAAGGACAATGACCTAGTAGGTACCAATGGCAAGTCAAAATGGCCATTAGTAAGAATACAGAAGACCCTCTGACAACATTCACTTACCTGCTGTTGCGCTGCTCTGAGCCGATCATTTACCTTCACACTTAAAACTTGCCTTTCAGTGCTGCACTGAGGCCTATTTTCCTCTCTAAGTAAGCAGTAATGCGTTTGATTGAGTCTCCCTTTCTCTGAGAGTGACCAGTGTAGGTTTATCTGTTTCCTCTCTTCCTTCCCCTGTGTAGAGTTGCAAAACTTTTCTGCTTCAACTACAAAACTGCACTGGGGTCCTTTGGTTCTCTCTGTTCTTGAACAATAAAGAAATGTATTACCTCAATTCAATAACAAATTAAAGACAGAAGAGCAAAAGCAAATTTGCTGATTTAAAAGTCATCACTTATCCTTGTTCTTTTTTACTTCTTTCCAAAGAGAAGGAAAGTTCTCTGGCAGAAAATAGGTGATCCCAAGGGGATGGTGGGCATGTTTAATGAAACCAGCACTGTTTGATCAATTGCTTTTGTATAATTGAGAGGAAAAGATTTGCTGTCCATCCAGCTTTTATGATGGCTGAAAAATATCTTCATAAAAATCAACCTTTGAAACTTATATAGCCAAAGCCCTAGCATCCTACTTCCTTGTCTTTATTCAATAAAGGTTTTAAAGACAAATGAATTGATAATTATTCAGTTTTCATTCTCACCTGAAATCGTTTGCTGGTGGTAAAATTGGTCAGTGTGACACGGATGAGTTCTAATGGAAATTGACATTAACTCACTGTGAGGCCACTAAATCAGAAGTAACCAATCAACTATGTTCTGCACCTTGAGTTTGATTTTTTCTACTTATATGTTCTGTATGATTATGATTGTCACTCTTACATTTGTCAGTGAGTACTGGGTTGGAGTTTGGTAATATGAGAATATAAAACGTGCAATACTCTGAGTGGTCAGAGAAAGCTAGTGTAACTTGATATCATATTTCTAGGAGAAATGTTTTTCTGGGAGTTTGGGAGAAAGCCTGTAAGAAGATGCTATGACCTTTGGAGGAAAAGCCCAATCCAAATTTAAGAGGTGTTATCTTGGGCTTGAAGCTCTTTGCAGATCTACTTTAAAGATTTAGCTATTTATTAGGTAATATGAGTATTACAGTTTTAATCTCTGCTGTGATTTAGAAAGGAATAAAGAAGTAGTGATCTGTTTACAGTACGTATTAACTAAATGCATTCATTTGCATAATACCTCTTTAGGGATGGACTACATTATACAGAGACTTCTATATGTAGAACTGCAGGGATATTTTAGGCTTCAGTGACACTGAGGCCTTAACTCAAAGTGTATTAGATTAGCACGACAACTTTTCCTGATTAAAAATTCCCATTAGTGGTGAGACGACTTCTGAGAAGCACTTTTCACCTTATGGTGCCAGCCACAGGGTAGAATAAGTTTTCTTGTTTGAAAGTGAATTCCAAATAGTAAGGCCTACAGTTGCTTTTAAAGATATGAAAACAATCACTTTTTGATGCTGGAGGAATTTAAATGTCCTGGAGAAAAAAAATCCACCACACAATCCCACAATTTAAAAAATATTTAAATTCCAAATTTCTAATACAAGTTCTAAGGGCAAAAATGTAAAAAATGCTGATTCCATGGCAGATTTCTATTTTGACATGTTCATTAAAAAAATGAAAAAGTCTTGATACTTGTTCTTTTTTTTTTTTTTTTTTTTTTTTTTGTGGTACCCGGGCCTCTCACTGTTGTGGCCTCTCCTGTTGCAGAGCACAGCCTCCGGAAGCGCAGGCTCAGCGGCCATGGCTCACGGGCCCAGCTGCTCTGCGGCATGTGGGATCTTCCCAGACCAGGGCACGAACCCGTGTCCCCTGCATCGGCAGGCGGACTCTCAACCACTGCACCACCAGGGAAGCCCCTCTTTCCTTCTTTAATCTTTTAAAAACACTTCTTGCAGTCAAACTTTTACATGCTATTATCCTATGAAAATAATAGAATTAGATTGTTTTCTCTCTTTTTCTATGTCTGTTATGGAAGTTCTCTGCTCCCACTTTCCTCAACTCAGTAAAGCCCAAAGCTTCGGAATAAGGAAGATATGAAAATGTCTGGCAGGTGAATAGAAGTACCAAAGAGAGTAATTCCTTGGGCTCTAGAATTCTAGTGTGAAAATGTTCCTAAGAAGGCACAAATTGTCTATATTTTTGGCTTTATGTGTAGATACCATGCATAAATGGAGAACTCCATTAGTTTGGAAGGTATATGAATAGAAATAAACATTCACCGTAGGATGCTTTTCTTTTTTCTTACTGTGTAGCGCAAAAGATATTTAGTTGGGTTCTTCTTTAGGTGTGTAGTCTATGAATAAGGCTAAAGTTTTAATAAAGTACAACTAAAAATTACTGTTTGATGCAATTAAATATAATTTTCAGCATCTGGAGTAAAAATTGTTGTTGAACCCAAGTTCATGTGCCTGACAGTGAAGCCAAACAAACCAAAATGGAGTTTGGAGCAGAGAAAGGTTTATTGCAAGGGCCAAGCAAGGAGAACAGGGCAGCTCATGCTCAAGAGGCCCAAACTCACCTATGGGTTTCAGGGAAGCATTTCTAAAGACTAGGTGAGGGAGGGGAGTTGCAGGGTATGTGATCAGCTCCTGCACAATTCTCTGATTGATTGATAGTGAGGTAGCAGGGCGGTGTCACAGGGGTTAACATTGATCTGCAGGCTCCAGTCAGTCTGAGGGCCACGTGCTCATGGTCATCATGTAGTTAACTTCTTCCATTTGGTGGGGGCTTTGGTATCTGTAAAACAATTCAGGAAGGTGTATCAGATACTGTTATCTATGTATTTCAGAGAGGAACTAAAGATTCTATGACTGCCATATGGCTGATTGTTTAAATTGTTACCAGTTCTTCTGGCCCAACTGCTACTTTTGTCGCTACATGTTCACATCTTTTCAATCACTGATTCTTGAGCCAGGCTTTTGTGACTCAGGGGAGGCCTGGGAGGCTACAGTTTTTCCACAGACAAGAGGCAGGCAGAGGACATGAGGGGAGGGGTCTGTCCTGGGAAGGTGCCAAAGATTCCTGCTCAATTACAAAATAAAAACCTTCTTGGGAGAAAAATGAAACAGTGGTTATGAGAGTGAAAATAAAACATAAGCCATAAGAAGTTGCAACAAGGTATTGTTGGTATTATATTGCTAATATGAAGATAAGATTGTTTTCTTATATCTGTCACTAACCTTGAAAAAGTACATATGAAATTCTCTATTTTGGCTAACCAAATTTTAAAATTTTGCTGTTGTTTTTTTAAATTTTGTTTTATTTTTTGTTTTTGTTTTGTTTCTGCTTTTTAAACAGAAACTGTGAAATATGAGCTATGGCAACTTTACATCTAAAATTTAGTGGGAACAAAAATTATACCTCATAAATAATAGTGCTCCCCGTGTCTATTACTTTCAATGCAACCGCTGTATGGTTAGTATTAATCTCTCAATCTAGCTCATTACTGTCCATTAGTCAAAGAGCATAACACTGGCTTAAGGCAGGTGTTTAAAATATCGCCAAGGATGGTGACATTAGGGCTCAGAGCAAGCATTTGTATTTGTCAAATGATGGAGTCACCTTCCATGTCTTACTGACTGCTTGGAATTTTCAGTTATTTATAATATATGTATATTTATTTGATGTATTTGATAAAGGTTTTGACTCTTATAGGATATTCTATATTAAAGACATGTTTATAGCATCAAAATTATGTTGCTCCAAAGTGAAATAAAAATGAAGAAAATCTGCTGTGAGGAAGAATTAGAATCAGTTATATTAGACAGAATGAGGAATGAGCATTGAAAGGGAATAAAATCAAAGAAAACAAGAAAGAAATGAGAAGACCATGCAAAAAGAAAGAAAAGGAGATGATTTTAGCCGTAAATGCCTTGGTCAGGAATTTAGAGTTTTCTAGCAACATGATTTATAAACAAATGCCCAAAGGTTAAATAGATGGATAATTTTGAGAACATAAAGAAAATAAATTCAGAGAAATTCAAATTAAAAATATGTATGTGAATATGGAGACAATGAGAGAAAACTGAGAAACCATACCTCCTTCTCCCTCATTCAGATCTACTCTTTCAAGGCATGATCCTTGGAAGGATTTGAAGGTGATGTGCAACCTGTGAATGAGTCTCTGTACTCAGAAACATTCAAAGTATGCTTTCCAGTGTTATAGAATTCAAGGTGGGTCCTAGAGAGAAACTTGCAGTCATTTTGTCTTGTCTTACCTCAGTAAGACAAAATTTCATAAAACAACATTCAGAGACATTCCTGAATAAGTTAAATTGAGCACACTCAATTGTGCTTTCATTTTCTACTTTTTGTTCTTCTACTGAGAAAACAAAGTCCATTTGGCCTTGTCCGTTTTCAGGAATAAAAACATTGCAATTTTTCACCTCTGCTTCTGACTGTAATCTGCTGCCCCACCTACAAGTGTGGGGTGTGAAAGTGAGAAATGAGGAGTATGTTGAAAAACACTAATGACAAGACAGGGGGTAAAAGTTTTGTTTTTTTTGTTTCTGCGGTGCGCGGGCCTCTCACTGCTGTGGCTTCTCCCGTTGCAGAGCACGGGCCCCGGACGCGCAGGCCCAGCGGCCATGGCCCATGGGCCCAGCCGCTCCGCGGCGTGTGGGATCCTCCTGGACCGGGGCATAAACCCGTGCCCCCTGCATCGGCAGGCGGACTCCCAACCACTGCGCCACCAGGGAAGTCCGGGGTAAAAGTTTTAACTGGCCTGGAATAGGCAGTGACCAGTCAAAACAGGATGGTGCACAAGTGCATTGGAAGATCTGTATGAGTGCTTATGAGAAGAAAATCAGTTCTGAAATTGTCAACAAGACCACTGAGTTGCGAAAAGCTCAGAGAGATTCATGAATACAGTTACAGTGTTCTCATATAATTTGCCTTAACTCTTATAATTCCTGAGTAAAAACGTCTTTGTGTTCTTTCTCATCAGCCTGCTTTCCCTGTTGAATCAAAATAGTAACGGGTACAAAGTAGTATAAAATTTGCATCATTTATATGTTAATGCAATTTCACACTTGAACTGGGTTATATTCACCTGGTGGCCTGTGCACAGGAATCTGAAAGGCCAGAAAAACATCAATAAGAGGAGGAGTGGGCAACTTCCCTGAGTAAAAGCCAAAACCTATGATTGTCCTGCTGAGGTCAAAGTGTCTCTTCTCTTGGGAAGCAATACATTGTCATGGTTAAGAGTATGAACTATGAAACTAGAATGTCTGTATTTGAATCTGCCAATCTGTGTTGACCTTGCCAAGCTATGTAAATAGTGTGCACCTCAGTTTCCTCATCTGTAAAATGGGAAATACTCTATTATCTACTCCGTAGGGTTTTGGGGAGAATTAACTAAGTACATATGTAAACAGTTATAAAAGTGCCTGGTACATACTATACATGTGAGTCACTATTGTATTAGTAGTGATAGAGGTCTAGAGTCTATTTCCCCTGTGTTTTCTCCCTAAGTCTCTCTGTTCTAGCTTTATTCTCCACTTTTAGTTGTGGTGAAAATATTCTCACCTGTGGACTGGCCATCTCCAACTCCTGTCACCCAGTATCCTTAGCCTGAGCTTTTCTAGAAATTAGGGAAGGGCAGAAAACCGACATATGTTCTATTAAATAATTTTTAGAAAAAGGAGTTCAACAGGTAGAGGACTCATGGGAGACATCTCAGTTCTGGGACATTCTGGGGACAAACAGTAAAAAATCCAGGTGAAATTGGATATTGTTAGAGTATATATGTGTATATATAGAGTGAGTGTATCCATTAAAATGAAATTAAACTGCACATAGAGTGAGGAAAATTATCAATGGCAGAGTTTATTTTAGAAACTGTAAAACTAAAATAACAAAAGAAGACTAGAAACTTAACCTAGATTTTTAAAAAATAATTTTCATAGAATTTTTATATCTATTTTGATTACATTATGACTCAAAAGTTTGTGTCATGCTGTCTTTAATGTAACTTGGTTAGTAAGACACAGGCTGTCATGAATGTTTGATTTTTTATTCGTAACACACCTTTCATGAAATGAGACTGTTTACTGTGTTGGTCTTTATGTTACCAGGGTGTTGCCAGTTTCCATCCCGAAGCACATAACACCCAGAATGACTCGTCCTGTTACTTCTTTTAGAGACTGGTTTCCTACTTTGGCAGGAAATATAGTCAAATCCATATGACACTGGAATATATTTGAAGAAAGTTATTTTTGAAAGAGGAGGCATATGACTTAGTAAAATTTTCTCTCTTTCTAAGATTCCACTCCATCTCCTTACAAGGCTACATTGCTGTTTATTTTATATTCTCCTTTTATTGGTTTCTTTTCTTCTGCTTCCCCTTTAATATTAATGTTCTTTTAGATGGCCCAGTACTTCTTATTTTATTACATACACTTCGTATGTGTTACCTCATTCAACAATGCTCCCACTCTCCTTATGTTAATGAAATAGACCAGTTCTTTCTGAAGAATCATTCCAAGATATTTGAAATGTACCAAAAAGACTTGGAGTCATTTTTATGGGAAACAGAAGGTTGATAAATCCATAGCAATAGAGACTCAAATATATGAGTAAACTCCTGAATGCCGAAATAGTATGAGGAAATTCAAACGACTAGTTATGGAAAATCTTGAAAATAGTTTTCCTATTATTGGTAAAAATAGGTTTTTTAAAAATCAATTTATGATGAGTTCTCCAGTTGAGTCATTTTATTTAAAAATCTTTAGTCTGTGATGAATAGGATTTTAGTGTATTTAAATTTCAAGGACCACCTAATCTGCATCAATGGCTAAAAATATTTGAGGTAAAAGAGAAAATGAGAATTTTATTACAAAAAAAAAAAGGAGAGGGAGCGGTATGGGAAAACTTGGTGAAACTGCAGAGGAAAGCCAAAAGATGCTCTCAGAAGCTTCATGCTGTTAAGTAAAGTATTACTCTCAAGTTGATTCAGCTTGATGGGGAGTGTGTGAAGAGTAATTTGAATGGGTAGATGACATACAGCTTCTAATTGATTCGTAAAGACATATATCTGCTCTCCCTTAATTATCTCTTAACAACTAAGCAGGTTGAAGAGATAGAATCAATCATCAGAGATAATGCTAAGGATAAAAGCAGTACAGAGGAGGACCTTTCTCTGCCAACTGTCCTGAGGTCCTAGACATGTTAGTAATCCATGGGAGTATCTACATGTGATTTAGAAAGACTTATGCCTAAAGTTTGGGGATGCACCAAACTCAGCAGCAGTTAAGAATATTTTAAAATATACCCGATTACATCTAGGCATATGGTTCTTATCTATTATTGTAGAGGCATATGAATGTTGATACCACCACTGAACATTTTTTCAACTTGAATAAGTTGTTTTGTGCTTGGGAAAGCAATCCAAGACCCTAAATAACTTCCCTAAACATGGCTGACTCTACACAGGCAAGCCTATTTACAAAATGTCCTGATTTTACATGTGAGCTTCAGTAAAGAAACGTGTATTAACAATGACAATGGACTGGAATGGGAAATAGAAATAGTATTCATGAAGATAAATAAAGAAAATAGGGTTTTTAAAATAATTCTTCCCCCATCCAAGTCCTAATATTCCCTGCCATTTTAATTGTCAACTAGTAAAATATGTACACTTTGAGGCATATAGACAAGAAACTTCCCATGTACACTGGTTGCAAAATATATTTTTGAGAACCACTGAAAAGGGTCCAGTTCTCCAACACTAATCATCTAAGAAATTGTGCAAATAACCATTTTCTTTGTAAATATGAATCAGGGAGAGATTGAACATGCATTTATTTTAGTGTGTGTGTAGTCTACACATTCAGTCACCTCGTGTATTTTAAAGCTTTCTAGGTATAAGTATTATATTCTTAAGGATATAAGAACATAAGAATATGAGTGTAATAACATATAACACCTAAAAGAGGAGTCTGGACTCAAATGCACATACCTAGGATATGGTATAAAATGTATATAAGAAGCTTTATAATTAATTGAAGTGGATAGAGTTAGCAAAAGTTTTGAATCAAAACTTAACAGTGAAGGACATTTATTTAGCCCAATAAAAGATTCTAGACAAAGGAATAGAATAAACAAAGGCATAGTGGAAAGTGGATGGATGGATGGATGGATGAATAGATGGATGGATCAATGAATGAATGTATAGGGAATTTTAACTTTATTTAATAGAAAATCAACACCATTGAAAATAAGTAAGGAGAAAGTATGAATGGGTATGGGATGCTGTGGAATGAACAGCATGTTCAGAGATGTTCTTCAGAAGCATAAATATATGCACAGCCTAAAATGAATCAAATGGAGAGAAGAAAGTGAAATAGTGTTCCAACATTTTTGACCAGGTTAGTTGGAAAAGGAGAAAGACTTTTAAAAGAAATGTTGAGTATTACTAAAGATACGGATTTAGAAATCATCTCTGTATTTGTAATATCAGAAGCAATGGGAGGTAATCAGATCATTTACGATAAAATTAACTGCCATTTATTAAACCTTTATTACGTTCCACTTTGCTTAGTGCTTTACATCTTATTTTATTAATTCTCATAACTCTTTGAAGCAGGTATTATCATTCACAGCCCTCCTCCATTTACAGAGGTAGAAGTGGTGCTCCAGAAACCAAATGACTTGTTAAAATTTACGCAGTCGGTAGGTGGTAGGCTGGAGATTTGAACATGTCTGCCTGGGGCAAGACTTGAATTCTTTTTGCTACTGCTGTTTGCTTCTCTCTGAAGACAAATAGTTTAGCAAGATAAAGGAACAAGGCAAAACCATGGGGAGTCTTCATGTTTAAGTGGGAGGCAGGGGTTTAGATGAAATAGGGAAGAGGCAATTTAAAGTTAAAGATCTAGTCACAGAAATGAGAAAAGAATCACATGTTTTATCCATCATTTCATGGAAGGAGAGAGAGAAGCTATTTGGGGGAGTGGGGTGGTAAGGGGAGTAATCACAGAAAGGCCACGAGATACAGGTGATTGAAGTGAGAGAGAAGTCCATAGACGTGTACATGTAGGGTTTTTTTTTTCCTTGAGGGGGGGTTAGTTTTAGAAGCATTAACATGATTATTATGAAAGCAGCCATTTCCAAATGCCCTGATGTGTTATCATAGGGTCATTAGAAACCTGTTGAAGTTTTATCACTTTCGAAGAAGGCTTTTAGTTATACAAATGCCAATTTTAACCTTTCTTGATAGAACAAACCAGAAAGAGATGGACTGCAACAAAGTATGGACAATATGGTATCGAAATCTTGACTATGATGACGTTTAAAAGCAGAAAAACTATAATGAACATTTGACAACTTGAACAGGTGGTTTTGTTATTTTCAAGTGAGAAACCTAAGATTCTAAATAATTTCTCCAAAAATGGCTAACTTTGCACAGCAAGCTTATTTATAAAACGGTTGGTTCTGAAATGTGTACTCCAATAAAAACACACACACACATACACATTTTAAAAACAATGATAAATCTCTTAAGTTTTACTGATATTCTAAATATTCATGGCATTATCAAAAGCTGAGGCTGTGCTGAAATTATGGCTGGTTTGTGTAATCTGTAGTACTCTTGCCTTATCTTCCAAACTGATGTGGAGAGTTTGAACTGACAACTAAAAAATGTCATTTGCCACCTGGTTCTACCAGGATTTGGTCACTAGCCACTGCAGGCACTGACCTTTAACTCACCCTGAAAGGAGTTCAGGGTGGAGATCAGGGATGAGGCACTCTGTGCTCTGGTAAAACTGGCAGATTGGGCCTTCAGATAGATATTTTCAGGAGACAATTTTATGAATCTGGAATCTTGCATCTTCCTACACTTAGAAAAGCACTAAAACCATTAACTAAGATATCTGTTCCTTGTGACCAGCAGCAACCCTCTGTGGAGATAACTGCTTGGTTGGTACTTTTTGGCAAAGTACCCTTTGTCAAAATCACATATATGCCTCTTCTGAGCAGTTCCTCAGCTATTTGAGAGGCTGTCTTCTGGGCCATAGTCTTTAGTAAGTCTACAGATAAAACTGAAACTCACAGTTCTTGCTATGTGTGTTTTTATTTCAGTCCACAAGACCCAAACAACAGATGGATTGTAACAATGATAGCAACCATGCAGTCTTAGAGAAGATCTGGGCTTGACACTTTGCTTTTTTCTTTACTAGCTAGTGACTGTGGGCACCCGCTTAAATTCTCCATTGCCCAGTTGCTTCATTTATAAAATTGGAATGATATTCCCTATACTGGAATGGAGTTGTGTGGTAATATTTGTGAAAATGCTATGTAAACTGGGAAGTGTTTTAAAAATCCAAGCTTTTGTTATTGGTTGGGCAAACCACTTTCTGCTTTTTTTGGTTGTTGTCTGTGTAATCAAACGTTGGTCTTAGAGTAAGTATTTGGAAAAACAAGACCAACTATGAGAAAGTCCTTTTCTAGGCCTTACTTTTATTTTGCTTATGTAGTAGACAAAATTTCCGCCAAAGGAAAAATAGGTCAGTTGGAGAACACAGATTTTTATTGAAGCAATAATATATTATAGGAAAAAAAAAACTTCAGGGTTATGGGATCATTTTTCATTCTCAATTGAGTTTTAATTTAAAGGTTTGTGTGTTACTTTTTGATTATTTTCTGAATCAGCTACTCAATAAGACTAAATTGGACACATTACCCAAAGTTATAAATAAAGAGCATCATTTAGTATGAATTTTCTTCTAAATTATGCATGAATTATATAAAATTAAAAAACACACCTCACTCCAATCAGTGTTTTTCTTATGTCAGGGAAAGAAAGAAGCCCTTGTAAAGTGCACCTAGCATTTTACAGTTTCCTTCTGGCTCCTTGACACTTGTGTTGCTGTTAATGTTGCCATTGAATATTTCTCCTCTGTGAAATGCAGATGGGAAATTTCATTGCTTGACATTCTATAGCACCCTACTAAAGACAGTACACTTAATCATGGTATTTTGCCGATTAGATAAGGCTTCATCCTTGCTTTCTCTTTTCCTCCAGCAATTTAATATTGTGGTTGGCTTGCATACTTGTAATTAAAAAGTAACTTATGAAAGTGCACTACAAACAAGACACCTGCACCCCTTAGCAACCAGGGCTGGTGACTAGATGCAATAATAATGCATACAATGTCAAAATGATATGATTGCTCCAATGATTGCTCCTGTTTTTCTTGTAAAAGATTGTTTAACGTGCAGTTATGTTTGATATTCCAAGAAAAGTAGTACCTAGAGCAGAAGAAGGGTGAATCAGCATTAATGTGCTCTGCAGCTTAAAGATGATGGGTCAAAAAGTATATCCTTTCTGTACTTATATCTACACTTATTTCTCTGCATATGTTGCCATTTTGTTTATGAGGCTTTTTAAGGTAAACTATTTCTCTTAATAAATTTGGTTTCTTATATACTATGGAAGTGCACTGAACTCCAAAGTAGTGACTCTTCTTTAGTGAGAATTGTATAGCAAATGCCAGAGCTGTCCTGAGTCAGTATTATTGATTAGGTAAAGTTTGTCTTCAGTATATTCAGTGCACCATAAAAGATTCCCAGCTTCGTGGACTTCATCCTCAGGAAGTAAAATTTCTTACAATCTCTCTTTTTGTCTCTTTGTCTCTCTCTCTGTTTCACTTTATGCAGTCAGATATGTATAAAATTTATTACAACCTGCAAACCATTACTGCACACCTGTACCTCTGCCAGGCATGGATAGGATACTGGGGGTAAGTGATAACAGCAGTGGGGAAACAAACATGTGAGAGATGGGGATGTTCGGATAGCTGGGAAATACACGATCTATTAGGACCTGGAAAGGACAGGATGAACTCTTTTTTTCTCTTAACATCTTTACTGGAGTATAATTGCTTTACAATGGTGTGTTAGTGTCTGCTTTATAACAAAGTGAATCAGCTGTACATATATCCCCGTATCTCCTCCCTCTTGCGTCTCCCTCCCACCCTCCCTATCCCACCCCCCTAGATGGTCACAAAGCACTGAGCTGATGTCCCTGTGCTATGCTGCTGCTTCCCACTAGCTATTTTACATTTGGTAGTGTATATATGTCCATGCCACTCTCTCACTTCGTCCCACCTTACCCTTCCCCCTCCCCGTGTCCTCAAGTCCATTCTCTACGTCTGCGTCTTTATGCCTGTCCTGCCCCTAGGTTCTTCAGAACCATTTTTTTTTTTTAGATCCCATATATATGTGTTAGCATATGGTATTTGTTTTTCCTTTTCTGACTTACTTCACTCTGTATGACAGACTGTAGGTCCATCCACCTCACTACAAATAACTCAATTTTGTTTCTTTTTATAGCTGAGTAATATTCCACTGTATATATGTGCCACATCTTCTTTATCCATTCATCTGTCGATGGGCACTTAGGTTGCTTCCTTGTCCTGGCTATTGTAAATAGAGCTGCAGTGAACATCGTGGTACATGACTCTTTGAACTATGGTGTTCTCAGGGTATATGCCCAGTAGTGAGAATACTGGGTCATATGGTAGTTCTATTTTTAGTTTTTTAAGGAACCTCCATACTGTTCTCCATAGTGGTTGTATCAATTCACATTTCCACCAACAGTGCAAGAGGGTTCCCTTTTCTCCACACCCTCTCCAGCATTTATTGTTTGTAGAATTTTGATGATGGCCATTCTGACTGGTGTGAGGTGATACCTCATTGTAGTTTTGTTTTGCATTTCTCTAATGATTAGTGATGTTGAGCATCCTTTCATGTGTTTGTTGACAATCTGTATATCTTTTTTGGAGAAATGTCTATTTAGGTCTTCTGCCCATTTTTGGATTGGGTTATTTGTTTTTTGGATATTGAGCTGCATGAGCTGCTTGTAAATTTTGGAGATTAAACCTTTGTCAGTTGCTTCATTTGCAAATATTTTCTCCCATTTTGAGGGTTGTCTTTTCTTCTTGTTTATGGCTTCCTTTGCAGTGCAAAAGCTTTTAAGTTTCATTAGGTCCATTTGTTTATTTTTGTTTTTATTTCCATTTCTCTAGGAGGTGGGTTGAAAAGGAACTTGCTGTGATTTATGTCACGGAGTGTTCTGCCTATGTTTTCCTCTAAAACTTTTATAGTGTCTGGCCTTACATTTAGGTCTTTAATCCATTTTGAGTTTATTTTTGTGTGTGCTGTTAGGGAGTGTTCTAAATTTCATTCTTTTACATGTAGCTATCCAGTTTTGCCAGCACCACTTATTGAAGAGGCTGTCTTTTCTCCATAGTATATTCTTGCCTCCTTTATAAAAAATAAGGTGACCATATGTGCATGGGGTTATCCCTGGGCTTTCTATCCTTTTCCATTGATCTATATTTCTGTTTTTGTGCCAGTACAATACTGTCTTGATTACTGTAGCTTTGTAGTATAGCCTAAAGTCAGGAAGCCTGATTCCTCCAGATCTGTTTTTCTTTCTCAAGATTCCTTTTGCTATTCGGGGTCTTTTGTGTTTCCATACAAATTGTGAAATTTTTGTTCCAGTTCTGTGAAAAATGTCATTGGTAGTTTGATAGGGATTGCATTGGATATGTAGATTGCTTTGGGTAGTATTGTCATTTTCACAATGTTGATTCCTCCAATCCAGTAACATGGTATGTCTCTCCATCTGTTTGTATCATCTTTAATTTCTTTCCTCAGTGTCTTATAGGTTTCTGCATACAGGTCTTTAGTCTCCTTATGTAGGTTTATTCCCAGCTATTTTATTCTGTTTGTTGTAATGGTAAATGGGAGTGTTTCCTTAATTTCAATTTCAGGTTTTTCATCATTAGTGTATAGGAATGCAAGACATTTCTGTGCATTAATTTTGTATCCTGCTACTTTACCAAATTCATTGACGAGCTCTAGTAGTTTTCTGGTAGCATCTTTAGGATTCTCTATGTATAGTATCATGTTGTCTGCAAACAGTGACAGCTTTACTTCTTCTTTTCTGATTTGGATTCCTTTTATTTCTTTTTCTTTGTTTGCTGTGACTAAAACTTCCAAAACTATGTCGAATAATAGTGATGAGAGTGGGCAACCTTGTCTTGTTCCTGGTCTTAGTGGAAATGGTTTCAGTTTTTCACCATTGAGAGTGATGTTGGCTGTGGGTTTGTCATATATAGCCTCTATTATATTGAGATAAGTTCCCTCTATACCTACTTTCTGGAGGGTTTTTATCTTAAATGGGTGTTGAATTTTGTTGAAAGCTTTTTCTGCATGTATTGAGATGATCATATAGTTTTTATTCTTCAATTTGTTAATGTGGTGTATCACATTGATTGATTTGCGTATATTGAAAAATCCTTGCATTCCTGGGATGAACCCCACTTGATCATGGAGTACGATCCTTTCAGTGTGCTGTTGGATTCTGTTTGGTAGTATTTTGTTGAGGATTTTTGCATCTATGTTCATCAGTGATATTGGCCTGTAATTTTCTTTCTTTGTGACATGTTTGTCGGGTTTTGAAATTAGGATGATGGTGGCCTTGTAGAATGAGTTTCACAGTGTTCCTCCCTCTGCTGTATTTCGGAAGAGTTTGAGAAGGATAGGTGTTAGCTCTTCTCTAAATGTTTGATAGAATTCGCCTGTGAAGCCATCTGGTCCTGGGCTTTTGTTTGTTGGAAGATTTTTAATCACAGCCTCAATTTCAGTGCTTTTGATTGGTCTGTTTATATTTGCTATTTCTTCCTGGTTCAGTCTTGGAAGGTTGTGCTTTTCTAAGAATTTGTCCATTTCTTCCAGGTTGTCCATTTTATTGACATAGAGTTGCTTGTAATGATCTCTCATGATCCTTCGTATTTCTGAAGTGTCAGTTGTTACTTCTTCTTTTTCATTTCTAATTCTATTGATTTGAGTGTTCTCCCTTTTTTTTCTTGATGAGTCTGGCTAATGGTTTATGAATTTTATCTTTATCTTCTCAAAGAACCAGCTTTTAGTTTTATTGATCTTTGCTATCGTTTCCTTCATTTCTTTTTCATTTATTTCTGATCTGATTTTTATGATTTCTGTCCTTCAGCTAACTTTGTGGGTTTTTTTTTCTTCTTTCTCTAATTGCGTTAGGTGTAAGATTAGGTTGTTTATCTGAGATGTTTCTTGTTTCTTAAGCTAGGATTGTATTGCTATAAACTTCCCTCTTAGAACTGCTTTTGCTGCATCCCATAGGTTTTGGGTCGTCGTGTTTTCATTGTCATTTGTTTCTAGGTATTTTTTGATTTCTTCAGTGATCTCTTGGTTATTAAGTAGTGTACACTGTTTAGCCTCCATGTGTTTGTATTTTTTACAGATTTTACCTGTGATTGTTATCTAGTCTCATAGCGTTGTGGTTGGGAAAGATGCTTAATATGATTTCAGTTTTCTTAAATTCATCAAGGCTTGATTTGTGACCAGAGAGATGATCTATCCTGGAGAATTTTCCATGAGCACTTGAGAAGAAAGTGTGTTCTGTTGTTTTTGGGTGGAATGTCCTAAAAATATCAATTAAGTGCATTTTGTTTAATGTATCATTTAAAGCTTGTGTTTCCTTCTTTATTTTCATTTTGGATGATCTGTCCATTGGTTAAAGTGGGGTATTAAAGTCCTCTACTATGATTGTGTTACTTTCAATTTCCCCTTTTATGGCTGTTAGCATTTGTCTTATGTATTGAGGTGCTCCTATGTTGGGTGCATAAATATTTACTATTGTTATATCTTCCTTCTTCTTGGATTGATCCCTTGATCATTATGTAGTGTCCTTCTTTGTCTCTTGTGATAGACTTTATTTTAAAGTCTATTTTGTCTGATATGAGAAATGTTACTCCAGCTTTCTTTTGATTTCCGTTTGCATGGAATATCTTTTCCATCCCCTCACTTTCAGTCTGTCTGTGTCCCTAGGTCTGAATTGCGTCTCTTGTAGACAGCATATATATGGGTCTTGTTTTTGTATCCATTCAGCCAGTCTGTGTCTTTTGGTTGGAGCATTTAATCCATTTACATTTAAGGTAAGTATCAATATGTCTGTTCCTATTACCATTTTCTTAATTGTTTTGGGTTTGTTATTATAGGTCTTTTCCTTCACTTGTGTTTCCTGCCTAGAGAAATTCCTTTAGCATTTTTTGTAAAGCTCGTTTGGTATTGCTGAATTCTCTTAGCTTTTGCTTGTCTGTAAAGGTTTTAGTTTCTCCATCGAATCTGAATGATATCCTTGCTGGGTAGGGTAATCTTGGTTGTAGGTTTTTCCATTTCATCACTTTAAATACGTCCTTCCACTCCCTTCTGGCTTGCAGAGTTTGTGCTGAATGCACTAATTTTTGGAGTAAATTCATATAAATAAGGAGTGTTTTCAAATTAAACTCTAGTATTATAATCAAAGTTCTTGCTAAACAGTAACAAAAATTAATAGGTATGTCTAATACATTTTATAGCTTATTAAAAAGTAAGTTTCTGTTCTGCTTTTCAATGTGGTGTTCAGTTAGAGCAGATGGAAAGAAGAAGTTGTAACATGTAGTGTGACTTCCAAGTGCTAGGTTAGGACAAAGGTTACAGGCTCGTATCTGTTTTCAGTGTGTGGTTCTGGCGTTTAAACCTGATAGGTAGATTTGACCAAAGATGGAAACAGGTTGCAACATTCTACAAATGGTCTATAAAGGTGCTTCCAATTTTAGAGAAGGGGGTGAAGCACAGGAGTTAAAAATGTGAAGAAGTAGTGAAAACTTGAGAAAGACTAGCTAGCTGATTTTCCGTGTTAATCCTGATTCTAAGCCATCAGTTTTGAGTGTTTGGCAAAGCTTGGGTGACTGTAATATCTAGATACTAAACTGGAACACCCTTCTAGGGTTAAAGGGAGCTCTATTAATAATTGCACCAGGACAAGAGTAATAAACAGGAAATGACCCTGGGTAAATCGGGACAGATGGTCACTCTAAATAACTCCTCTTCTAGGACCAGGCCCAATGTCAAGCCTTATGACATTGGCTTTTCTATCTCCTCTTCTTATTGTCCTTTCTGCCTCCTCTCAGTGATGATAGAGACCATTTCTGTGTGAAGCACACCTCTATTGCCCTGGGGAGGGAGAGAATAATGAGCTAAGACTGTAGTGGCTGGCTGGTCTTCTCCTTCATACTTCAGGAGACACTGGCCTCTGCTTTTACCACTATGTCTTCAAGCATGGAATTCTGTACACCTTCCACAGCCGAGCTAATAACAGCAATTCTTGTTTTTATATTTAACTAACTACATTGAGATATAATTTACTTACAATTAAATACTATCATTTTAAGTTTATAGTTTTGTGAGTTTTGACAAGTACACTCACCTGTGTATATACTCACCACTGCCAAGAAGATACAGAACATTTCCAACATCTCAGAAACTTAATTCATCTTCTTTGCACTCCTTTTCTGTTTTCTAAAGCTCACATTAGTTTGCTCTTCTAGACTTTCATATAAATGTACTCCTTTGATTTGGCTTCTTTTGTTTGGCATAATGATTTTGGATTCATCCATGATGTTGCCAGTGTCACTAATTCACTCTGCATTATTGCTCAGTGTCATTGAGTTGCATGGATATACCACGATATGTTTATCCCTTCACTAGTAGCTAGACATCTGGTTTGTTTGAGTTTGAGGCTTTAATTATGAATAAACTTACTATTAAGATTCATGCACAGGTCTTTATATGGATATCTGTTTTAATTTATCTTGGTTTAATAGTTTGAAATAGAATTTTGGGGTTGTATGGTGTAAGAAACTGCCAAATTGTTATCGAAAGGGGTTGTACAATTTTATATTCCCACCATCAAAGTATAAATGTTCCTGTTACTCCACAACCTTACCATCACTTCCTGTCATCAGTCTTTTTAATTTTAACCATCCCTGTAGCTGTGTAGTGGTATTTCATTGGGGTTTTTTTCCCTTAATATTTATTTATTTATTTGTTTGGTTGTGCTGAGTCTTAGTTGCGGCTGGCAGGCTCCTTAGTTGTGGCTCGCTGGCTCCTTACTTGCGTCACATGGGCTCTTTAATTGTGGCATGCATGTGGGATCTAGTTCCCTGACCAGAGATCAAACCCAGTTCCCCTGAATTGGGAGCGCGGAGTCTTATCCACTGCGCCACCAGGGAAGTCCCTCACTGTTTTAATTAACATTTTTCTGATGACTAATGATGGTGAATATCTTTACATATGCTTATTTTGCATATTTCCTTTTGCAAAGTCTGTTCAAAACCTATGTTCATTTTGCTAAAAATTTTATTATAAAAATTTTCTAATGTACAGCAAATTTTAAAGAATGTTACAGTTAACATGTGTATATCCAACACTTACAACCTATCATTTCAGGGCAGGTTTTAAAAACATCATTTATCTGTTCATTTGTCCTTACTTCTATCTGTCCATCAGTAAATATTATTATTACTTTTTTGTTTCAGAGTAAATTGCCGATAATGGTATGTTTTTCCCTCAAATACCTGAATGTGAAATTCATTAACTGGATTTTAGCATGCTCACAGTTTTAGATGTGATTTTTGTAAGAAAATTGCATATACTTCTGTAACACAGCCATATCAATATATAGAATGTTGCCAGAATATTCTTTTAGGTCATTTAATCCTAACTGCAATCACCTTTCTGATTTTTTTAAAATCATAGATTAGTTTTTCATGTCCTGGGATATTATTTTTTAATTATGGATCAAAATATTCTATATCTTTAGCTATTTAAGATATTTTAAAATATAAAATATTTTATATTTATCTTTTAAAATATTTTAAAATTCTTTTAATATTTTAATTTTATCTTTAGCTTTTTTCCTCCACATATTTTTTTGAGATTTATTCATGTTTTTATATTAGCTCCTTTTTATTAGTGAGTGACATTCCATTGAATATCAATTCTCCTACTGATATTTTTTTTCCCTGCTTGAGTCTTTTAGGAATAAAACTGCAGTGAACATTCTTATTCAATGTTTTTTGTGAACACACATTGTCATTTCTCTTAAGTAAATTCCCAGGAGTTGGATTGTTGGATGATAGGATAATTTAACATTTAGTTTTACAAGAAACTGTCATAAAATTCCCAATATTGTACCAGTTTACATTTTCACCAACAGTGTATGAGAGCTCCAGTTTCTCCACATCCTTGCCAACACTGAAGTTGTCGGTCTCTTTATTTTTAGTCACTCTGAGGTATGTGGAGTGGTATCTTACTGTAGTTTTAATTTGCTTCTCCTTGATGACATTGGGCACTTTTTCATGCAGTTATTGGACATTTGTGCATCATTTTTTATGAAATGTTACTTCAAATCTTTTTCGTATTACAAATTGGTTGCTTATATTTATTATTGACTTGTTCTTTATCTCAGTCTGTGACTTGTCTTTCTTTGCCTTATGGTGCCTCTTACAAACTAGACATCACTGACTTTTCCCTGTGCAGTAGAAAACTTGAGATTTCAGCCAAACCAATACCCAGTCTTTACTCACATATTATTGGTAAATGTGGTTATGTAAGCTTATTTATACTGTCAAATGATGACAACGAAATTATGCTTAATGTAATCTTTATTTCTAATTTGTGGAACAATTACTGAAGGAAAAGACAAATACTAGGAGGTATAACTTTTGATTTATTTTATCACTGAGTGTTGCATCATTCAGAGTGATTCGCTATAGCTTAATAAAAAGAGTAAAGAATATTAATGATTATTGAACTTGAGCTTTCTGATCCAATGAAATCATGTTAGATTTATACTCCATTAAAACTCTTGGACAGGGCATGCAGGGTACTTATTTTTTTCTTTAAAGAAATAAAAATAAACCTTCATAGATTCATGTTTTCTACTGTGTCTGTTATATTAGCCATGTGTGAATTGATCCACCTGAATCTCACTTCAGCAGATAAGTATGTATATATTTATGTTAGTATTATATAGATATATAGTATATGTAAAATGGTATTATATAGGTATCTATCTATCTATCTGTCTATCTAACATGCTTGGCCATGCACTTGAAGTCATCATTAGGCTTTTTTGTCAAAAGGACATAGGCAGTGTAGGAGTCTGGTTCTGGCCTAAGGAGTTCTTTAGTAAATGTGATTATTCCAAAGTTTCTAGGCCTACAGTTTTTTAGGAGAAAGAATAACTCAGGGAAAATATTGCACTGGCATTGAATAAGAAGGCCAAATATTCCAACCCAAATGTCCAGATGTCTCTAGTTGTTTATTTTCCTTGGTGCGCCCAAGCATCACAGTCCATGGAAAACCTTTATCTGAATATTCTTGGGTACTTCTCTGAAATATAGATTCATTTGCCACACTCAGACTCTGAGTCAGAATCTCTGGGTAGAGATGCTAGTATCTGTATTTTCTAGCAAGCAGTACTGATAATTTTGTAGTCTGCTAGATATAAAAGATTTTGCTCAATCCTTAATCCTAGCCAAACAGCATCATGAAGAGGTTAGAGGTTTACTTGGCATGAGGTATCTTGGCTAAGGTTAAGGTTTTCCAGTTGCTAGAAAGGTTAAGGTTTTCCAGTTGCTAGAAAGGTGTAGGTGTTGGTGGGATGAAGGAAGCTCATTTAAGGGCAGAAAAATCATTAGCTGATCTATAGGATTAATCATGTTTTCTCTGAAGGAACTGAGGAGGCTGTTCAGGGATAGCCTTTATCTTTCCTAAGATAGAGGTGGATCACATATTGTTCCTTAAGGAAAGAAATATCTTTGTAGAGTAGTCAGAAATAAGAGAGATATGAGCACATGTGCCCCTTAATTTTGTATCAGTCAGATCTATACATAAAACAGAAAATATTCTATAGATGTAAATCTCAGATAATTTAGGACAAATGATTTAAAAAATAACTAAGGAACTGGGCAGGACAATAGGACAACTAAGATAGTCACAACAGAAGGACACTGTAAATCCTAAATCAGAGGGACAAAGAAGGGAGATATTAACAGAGCATAAATGTTTGAAGTCACTCAGAAGAAGCAGAAATAGTGGTGGGTCTTCCCAGTAGCAGCTGCAGCCATTGAAAAAGCATAGACACGCCAAAAGACACTTCCAGAAACAGAAAAGTGCTACCTTCCAGTCTTCAGACAGAATCTTAATTGGCCAAACTGCAACTTAAATGGGCCAGTCCCTCAGTGGCACAGAGTAGAGGAAGGATGAAATGGATCTGAGGGCAAGCAAGCCCAGGACTGATGCAATCTTCATTTCACCTGGTCTAGAGAATTTGGACTCATTATCCAAGACTTGTTTTATTCCTAATCATCATTCTCTTAATTTAGAATTGCCATTTCTTTTTATAAATGGAACCATGTGAAATTGCTGAAATTCAATCACTCTTGAATTACAAAACCACATTTTCATATGGTTCAGTTTAACATCTTCCCCTGTTATACATGATACACACTAATAAGGATTCATAGGGAGGATATAAAACAAGATTGTCCTTATTTATACACATGTCCCTCTGCTAAGCTGTAAGAGCTTTGATGGCTGAAATGTGCCTTACTTAATTTCCTGTCCTCAGTGCCACACACAGAATCTGGGACAAAATTGGTACTTAAATGCTTGTTGGATGAAAGAAGGAAGAACAAATAGTTTTGCATTACAACCTAAATTATCAAACTAGATAACATTACATAAGCAAAAATCCAGCATTCAATAAAACATATCTCAAAATAATATATTTTTTCATGTTAAAAGTTCAGAAATTTAGAACTATGGTTTTGCTAAAAAAGTTGGACTTCAGTTGTAGATTTGTACTATGTACTCAAGGAAGTTTTGAAATTATGTAGGTATTAAGATGGAAATAAATCTAAATTTATATATGTTATATACTGTTGACCATTGAACACACGAGTTTGAACTGTGCTTATAGGAAGATTTTTTTCAGTAAAAATGTATTACAGTATTACATGTTTTTTGATTGGCTGAATCTGCAGATTTGAAACCATGGATATTGAAGGAGGGCTGTATATCTGTATCTATATCTATATCTATTTTCGACTGCGTGGGGGCCAGTACCCCTAGCCCTCAAGTTGTTCAAGGGTCAACTGTATATCATATTGCTCAGCCATGTTTGCTGCATACTCTCCAGATATGTTAATTTTAATTTTTGAACTCTTTCACACAATTTGGCATTCTTTGTATAAAAAAAATGTGAAGTAAGCTTCTTTTGTTCATGAGCCTGGAATTTGAAATTTGTCTTCTAAGTAAAATTTTCATATCATATCATAGCTAAAAGAGGAAGGAATATATGAAGTCTTAGTACATATGGATTTATTTTACCTTAATTTGAAACTAAACTAGTTAATAAACAAAACCCTAGAATGAAACTACTGATAAAACTAATAAAATTGTATATGCTTCTGTAAAATAATTAACTCAGTAAAGTTGTAAATAACATGTTCTTTAACAAAAATATTAAAACTGAGACAACTCAGACAATGATAAGGTTTGTTTTAATTTTCACAAAAGTTCATGCTTTTTATGCTAAAGGAAAAAAAAGCATGAGGTGGGATTTTTCTGTGGAAAAAGGCGAGAAGATTAAAAGACAAAAGCAGGGCTTCCCTAGTGGCGCAGTGGTTGAGAGTCTGCCTGCCGATGCAGGGGACACGGGTTCGTGCCCCAACCCAGGAAGATCCCACATGCCGCGGAGCAGCTGGGCCCGTGAGCCATGGCCGCTGAGCCTGCGCGTCCTGGAGCCTGTGCTCCGCAATGGGAGAGGCCACAACAGTGAGAGAGGCCCGTGTACCGCAAAAAAACCAAAACCAAACAAACAAAAAAAAAACATAGGGCTCCATGAAAAAGTGTCAGCTAATATTTTTTTCCTGTGGCTAGGAAATTCGTGAGCTCATCTCATATGTCTCAAAAGATTCCAAAGGATGAACTGGAGGATGAGTAAATGCTATCCCTTGATTTGATTCACTCACTCATCAAAAATTTATTGAAAGCTCCTATATGTAAAGCTCAATTGGAGGTGCTCTATAAAAGGGAAAAAATGAGCCTAATGTAAATAATACACTTCCTCAAGGAGATTACAATCTTGATAGGGAAGAAAGACTAAATGATACCTATACCAGTAAATGGTACCTGAGATGCTGACGTTATATTTCTATGTTATATGCACATAGAAATAACTAACTCAAAGGTTGAAATTCTCTTTAGCTACAGAAATGAAATAAGCATGAACTAAGGATAGGTAAGAATCAAATCTTAATATATGGAAGATGGAAGAATAATATATTAGTACATGACTAGAAAGGGGTGAGATGGGTGGGCTGGGGTATACAAATCATGGAGGGGAATGGGAAGAGCTAAAGCTGGAAAGATGAACTGACTGCAGATGGTTACAAGTTTGCATAGTAAGGTCAAATGTTTGAACTTAATTTGTTATGTTAAAGAAAGTAATTGAGAATTTTTTTTTTTTTTTTTGCTGTACGAGGGCCTCTCACTGTTGTGGCCTCTCCCGTTGTGGAACACAGGCTCCGGATGCGCAGGCTCAGTGGCCGTGGCTCACGGGCCCAGCCGCTCCGCGGCATGTGGGATCCTCCCGGACCGGGGCACGAACCCGTGTCCCCTGCATCGGCAGGCGGACTCTCAACCACTTCGCCACCGGGGAAGCCCCCAGTAATTGAGAATTTTGAGCCAGATATTAAGGGAGACACAGTCAGAGTTTGGATTTAGGAAAATATAGGAAAAGCCATGGGTTAAATCTCTTAGACCCTTTAAAGCTTTAAAACTGCATTTTTCTATGATTCTGTGAGTGTTTTGGCAGAGGATATAGAAGAGTTGGTCTAAAGAAGGTCTAGCTGCTAGAGGTCGCCTTGATGCTATTCAAAGGGCCTAGGGGTGAAGGCAGGAGCATGTGGGGTTCTTTCAGGGAGAATGGCTAGAAAGAAGCTTTGTAGCAATATAAAGGGAAACTGAAAACTGCTAGCATGGGAATGAAGGAAAGAGAAGAAGCTAAAGAGGTTTTGAGTTTTTTTGGCTGGATTGTGTCATGGAGAATTGAAAGTTTGAAAGAAATGGGGTAAGTGATGGCACATTTTGAAACTTTAAATTTCGATATGTTAATTTTAAATACTGACAAGACATGTGCTTATGAAACCTTACCAAATGCACTTGACTCAGGTTTTAAAATGTGCACACAGCCAACATGAGGTCATTGACTGGATGTGCAGAACACAGAGCGGGGTGTCTATGAGGGACAATCAAGATGAAAGATAGTCCTGGTAATTAATCAGGTGCCAAGAAGTGAGTTGTTTTCTCTAAGTGAGAATCAGAATGCAAAACTCAATTTGCCTATATCACTGGAAGAGCATGGAACCGAAAGCAAAGGAAATAAATTTTAATATATAATTATGCAAAGAATTTTGAAGGCATTATTTCCATGTGGTCCTTTTCAAAGCCATATCATGCATCTGCTGTTCTTAAAGAATCATTAACAGAATTTTGGAAACTGGAAGAAAGTTCAAATATTAGAACTACTGCAGACAGGATTGTTGAGTTAGGAAGACATTTGATCTAGATTAGTGATAAAGACCACAATGAGGTGTTATGATTTTAGAAATTCTTAGTAAAATGAAGAGTCAGATTGAAACTATTCTGATAAAAAACAGCCTCTTGTCAGAAAGTAATTATTCATTTTAACCAACTGCATAGATCGATTATTCATAGATAAATGCTAGTTTTAATTTTGTGATGATCAAATGGAAAAATGGATGGGAATACCTTTGTATATTACATGGAAATATACTGTTTTAAGTTAATAGAAATGAGCAATTATGATATTATCATCTATATAATCCAAGGCCTTCTAAAGTAAAGGTACATATGTTCAGGTATTATATTGTGGAACTAGCAAAATTCATCTTATGAACAGTGTTCCTTTTACTCTGGCTGGTCATTATTTAATAATTATACTAGAAAATGTAGGGAAAATTATATATTATAATTATAATATATTATGATTGTATATTATAATTATATAAACATATAATTATATATAGTTTTGAAATCGAAGATATAATCCCAATTTCATGGGATTTAAATAGAATTCTTTAAACTCCTTCTTCAACAGTTTCTTTCATAGCAATTCATGTGTATTCCGAAGGTGTTATCAAATAGATAGGAAAGGTGACAATACTGATTAATAGTGTAATAGTACATAGTAAACTTTCACTACATGCTCTTTACCTATTATAATCATTATTATCAATATTATTGTTATTTATATGTTCACACAAAATCTGGAAACAAGGGATAGGGAAAAGTATCATTTTAAAATTTATGAATTAGAAGGAAATAGTTGAGAAGAGAGCTTCCTGCAATGTTGAAGAATCTTACTTATGATCTTATTCACTTTTCCTGCTATAGTCTTGTGATTCCTACTTACTTAAATGAATATATTTTAATAAATTGAACATTTAAATTCAAATTACTTTTCTTCAAAACAAACATATTACTAAAAGCTCGAATGTATGATAATAGAGAAACCAGTGGAATTGACATCAGCAAGATGCAGAGCAGGAAACCCTGGACTCTTTTTTTCCCCAACAAACAGAAAGATTCAGCAACAACTCATGGACAAATTCTCTTGGTGAGAACCCCAGAAATGAATTAAAAGTTTCCTGCTCCTAGGAGAATGTGAAACCAGACTCAGTGAAGCTAGTGGTGAGATTTGGGACACTCCAGAATCCCTACCCCTGGCACAAAACCATATAATCAAGGAGAAACCCACTAGTTCCCAGATTTTCCCAGGTGTGGAAAAGGTTTAATTTGTACATCCAGCACCCCAACTTTTCTGAGGGGTGTCCCCAGAGGGCTGGATTCTGTCTTTCCAGTCTTGGAGCTCTGTAGGTACTGGCACAGTCTAGCCACCTGGAGGAGAAAGGAGATGGCAGCTTGGATCAGTAGATTCTTCCCTCTGCCCAGAGTGAGTGGATGAAAAATCCAGCTCTCAGCTTCTTCCGAGGAGGAGAAGAGTTGATCAGTGTGTCAAACATCCCACTTTTTCTGGGGCTGCCAAATAGCTAACATTTATCTTGTCAGTCTTAGAGTTCTGAAGGGTCTAATGAATAGTTAACTCAAGAGTTCAAAATAGTCATCTCTGGGTGGCATAATTATGAGTGACGTTTGTGTTATTTAAATTTTTAAAAAATGTTTTCCCATTGTACCATATTTGAACATGGATTTTATAATTATAAAAACCACAATAAATTTTGTTAAAAAGAATGCCATACATCATGTCCAGGCAAAAGGGAGAGTTTTTGTTTTCATTTATAATATTATTTCAGTTTTCTAATTCTCTGGGTTTATGTGTGCATCAAGATAACTTGAACACAAGTTTTATTTTACAAGTTATTCTTACTATACTATGACTATCATTTGCTCAAGGCAGATTGTAGAGATTAGGATCTATATGTATTTAAATCTATGATAAAAATTAAAAACCATTTAAATGATCCCTGGTACACTCTGATCACTGGGTTGAGTATTAAAGTGCAATGTTTTTGAATTCTAGTCTTGCTACACAGAGGATGTTCCTCATTATCCAAAACAAATTAATCCATGCAAAAGCCCATTGATGTGAACCTAATTTAAAGCATCCAAATTTATAATATATAAACAACAATCTAGCTCTACCTCAAAACATAAAACTAAGGGTCTGAAAATATTGTCATATTTAATAAAATTTATTTTATAATAGCAACTGTGAATAAGTACATGAATAAATGATAATTCTTATATAATAATATTCTCTCATTTTTTAAGCTCCCAAGATTTTTCTGTTAGTGATAAACACCATCCTTTACTTTTGATCTTCGCATAATCAGAGCATGTCACCATGCTGATAGAACTTTGCCACCAAAATAAAATTCAGTGGAGGAAAATCCACACTGCACCAGTGAGATTTCTTATAAAATTAGCTGGGTGATATTGGAGACTTAAAATTAATTGGCATACTGGGGACTCTGTTCCTCTTTGCCTCTGCATACCCAGCTTTGTTACCAGCACTGAGGGACATTAAGGCACTCAGTTTGCATTCTGAGTGTTCTTGTGATGTGAGAATTATATTCTACATTACTCCTGAGTTACTGCTTGATCATCAATGCAGAGATGGACAGCTATCCAAGGAAGATTTCTGCGTGATCATTCAAATTGGTATTGATCTTGTCATTTTAGAATAATAGAGATTATGTTTGTTTCTGCTTTCCTATGCTATTTCTAAAAGTATCCAGTGGCTTACACTAGTGGCAAACCAAATACTAACCAAGACCATTATCCCAAAACCCCCTGTTATTATAGGGCTGAAGTTGGTCAAATATAGACATACCTTTTAATTTTTAATTACCTCATGATTTTTAAGACCTCCAATAGACTTTAGCACATAGCAGGCTGATAGTTTAATGATAAAACAAAAGTTCAGATTAATATACAGACATTAACACTTTAGGAGGACCTTGAATGCAACATGTTGCAACAGTTTTATATTAATAGAGTCATAACATTTCTTTAGAAGACAGGCATTTATTATAAATGGGTTAATTTGAAGCACATAATTAAATTCCTTGCCAAATGGCAAATAGCCAATCAGAGGTAGAGCATGATCTCTGACCTTCTTTTCTCCTTAGTCACCAATGAGAGTGACTTTCAAACTGTTTGTGAATATCACAATTTCACACTTCATTAGCCCTGTATCTGGGAACAACAAATTCACAGGGATTATAGATTCCAGTTTTCCTATATTTTAAACCAATTTATTTAATAAAAATTATGTAATATTTGCATGTTGAAATCCTATCTTTAAAAGCAGAGTTAAATAGTAAGAATCAAATGATTACAGTATACATCAATTGTGTAAAGGTTAAATTTTTAAAGTTTCCATAACTTTCATGACATGAAAAATACTTATTCTGCCATTTAATCTAAGAATTTGCCTTGATTTACATAATCCCAGTATTTACATTACTTGCCCTAATCCTTTCTTTTTTAAACATTTTATTTTATATTGGAGTATAGCCGATGAACAATGTTGTGAGAGTTTCAGGTACACAGCAAAGCGTCTCAGCCATACACATGCATGTATCCATTCTCCCCCGCCCTAATCTTTATTTTGTTGTTGTTGTTGCAGAGATTCTTGGTCCTGAAGAATTAAATATTAACATATTCAAACATCATTAACTGTCTGATTACAAATAAAGGCATTCTCACCTCCTTATCATGACTTACTTCTACCACACTTACAGATATGACCATCTTAAAAAAAAAAAGGCTTAAATAAATCAGGAAAATTTCAAATATACAGATAAAAGTGAATTTTAACATACATACATAATTTCTTTTGCTTGTGGATGCAGAGTTAAATACGTAAGATAATCATGATATCATCAGTCATAAATTTATATACCATTTCCCAAGGAACATTGATTTGGACATGAAACTAAACAAGATGCTGATTTCAGAACATGTAGGAATCGTTTTTAATGATAAATATATACTTATCTGCCTTTTAATTTTTGTAAGAAAATTTATAAACACACTATTAAAAACTAAAAAATATACATTAAAGTAATTGTGAACTAGCCCTAAAAAAGAAAAATCTTGAAAAGATCTTAGGCTTTTGAGATCTAACTAGTAAGGCTTTATGTAAGCCTAATGAAACTCCTAAGTATGACATTACATGGCAGGCAAACTGCTCTTTCTCTAGAGAATGTTACAAAGGACATTCATTATCTATTAATGGTGTCAGATTCATAGTGAAGACTGTAGCTATTTCCCTGAAACAAGGAAACTATTTCAAAATTACATAATTTGGATTTAAGATAAAATGTCCTATTCTGTTCACTGAGTACCCATTTTAAATATTTCTTTCAAAAACAAAACATAAAATAATAGAATTTAAAAATAGATATTATTGCATGTCAGAACAATTTGGGAACTTTGTTTATACCATAAAACAGTTTTCTTTCTTATTTCTAAACAGCAGTAAAAAGTTTTAATAGCACTTTTACTGCTACTAAATTATTTCAAGGGTTAATGCAGGTGTTTCTCAAGCTGTGTTCCAGGGAACATTTGTTCTGCTGAATACTACTAGGTATTTTTTTAAGTGTCCTGTAATAAGTAAGTTTGAAGAATGCCAAATCGGAAAGGATTTTGGATTCAGAATTTTCAGACAGCCACTATGATTATGTATCTTCTTCAGAAACTCTCTAAAGTTTGTTTTTTGAACTGGATAGAGAGGAGAAAGTGTGGTAGGGGAAACAGAGAAAGCTGAGAAATAAAAGCAAGGAGAATCTGTGTCCTAGCTCCATGAAAGCTCCAGAGAAGTTTGTTTCCTACATGATTAAGAGCAGCATGGACCCAGCACTAAGAGCTGGAAGCCCTGAGCAGGACATAACGAGGCCGTGTGGGGGTGGCCGCGTGGCCTAACCATCAGACGTGAGAAAAGGAAAAGGACACCTCGGAAGATGCCGCTTTCATGGACAGTGACAACTCAGACAAGATACCGCCTGTCCCCCAGGGGCTTTGAGTGACTGAAATTGTATTTCCACAACAGGCTGGAATGGAAACCCAACTTAGAAATTATGCTCAGTGAAAGAAAAGTATAGAAAATCGCATTCCTTGCACATTTGAGTCTGTAGCTTGAAATTTATTCTGACTGTAGGAACATTTCTTTGGACTAGGATTCCTAGGAATATACTTTAGAAAGCAGTAATCAAGCTAATTAATTCCTGGCAGTATATATATTTCATACTCATTAAGCTGAGCAAGTTTATCTTCAAAACACAAATTACTTAATAGGTCTGATCAACTTAAGCCTCATACTAGATGTATGAGGTATGGAATATTGATAATTAGTCAATGAGGAGAAAGAAACAAGTTCTGTCTAAACGTTCTGTGACATTGCAGTCTTGACCTCGGCTTACCTTAGACTTCATTCAGTTCCTACTGTTTTTAGTCTGAGGATATTTTGTGTGGCTATAATTTATGAAAAATAATTATTTTTCATCTAAGAATTTTTTCTAATCTAAGTTGTCCTTTAAAACAATCCTTTCTTCCTTCAAAAAATTGTTGCAATCCTCTCCTTCAAGCCTTCCTGTCTTCTGGAATAAAACTTTCACTTTGATCTAAAAAGAAAACTGTTGCAATCAAGCAAGACAATGTAGCACATTTTAAAACTTTCTTTGGGGTTATTTTACAAGCTATAATCAAAACTCATTTTATTACTTTAACTTCACATGCACTTTTAGATCGTACATAGTATTACCTAAACTCATCACTATGTAGGGTCTGGTGATTTTGAAAAGTTTAATGAACCATATTGAATCTTGAAAGTCGAAGATTTGCTGCTATTAAAAATATCTCTGGTTCATAGTAGGGGTGCATTAAATACTTGTTGAATAAATGAAAAAAAATTCTGAGAGTATACTACAGGTTCTTCATAGCTTTTCAAAGCCTAGTTTAATTGTTACCTTCTTATAAGGCATTCCCTATGACCTTTCTCCTTGGCATTCTTCTATTATTTTTATGTTAAAGGCTACCTATATGTTAAAATTAATATAATAGAATTATTTATAGTTTTTATTTATTTTATTTATTTTACTCTATCTTTGAAGAAAAGGATATTACTAAATTTTAATCCTACACTGTATCTAGTTCTGTATCTATTACATAATAATTGTTGATATATTTGGTAAAGATTTGTAGCATTCCCGTTGTATTTGAATTGTTTTTATTAGTTTTCCCATTTAACCAAGAGAGATTCTCAGTTATAGAAACAAGTATGGGCTAAACATTGAAAGATACTATATAGAATAATGTCAATCATATATGCCAAAAGGCTAATACCAATATGTGGTTGTACAAAATTTGACAATTAAGAAATGAAAGAAAATTCCAAAAGCATGAAAATATATTCCATTTATAACAATGTTACATTTCTATTTGTTGTTAGAAATATCTATTTCATACGATTAATATTTTGGCTTAAAAACAGCTGTCTTGATTTCCACTTTTACACTCAGATAATCAATAAACATCTTGGTTAATTATAATGGGTTCGTCCCTAGGTAGGTGCTGAATAAGATCAAGGGTACGTGCTTTTAAGAAATCACAGTTTAAATAGGGAGGATAAGGAAATGCACACTGAATCAATAAATGATAAAACAGTATAAACTCACTACAGTCAAATTGTGTTCAATCACATCAACTGCTAAATTGTGCAGTGAAAGTTACAGATGATGAGAGTTCAGAAAAGTGGTATCTCTGTAAAAGTGTGTAATCTGAGGAGGGCTTTACAAAAGAGGGGAGACGAGATGGACAAGTGTAAGTTTATACAAGATCTGTATAGGAACTGACTGAAATAAGGAGAGAAGCTAGAATTAACTCTGTGTTTCCCAGCCAAAGAAAACTGTCCTTTTTTTCCTCCAAAATATTCTGATTTCAGCTTTAAAATAGCACAGAGTTGAATTTCTGAATATACAGTATTTTTAGAAGTCACAGTCATAATGTACTACAAGTTGAAAACACCAAGAAAATCAGTATTCTGTTATTATTTAAACTACTCATACTGTGGTTTTAAGAGAATTTTGATTGCTTTACTCTCCTATAAACATTGAAGTTATTAGGTCATCGCTGTTAAACTATTTTCTTATTGCCGGTATAGATTTGCACAATGGCCTAGAATGTTTAGCAGGGCCTAAACTTTTGACTAAATTTGTATGAAAGAGCCTTAATGTTTTACAAATGTCAACAGAAAATCGATTCCATTTGTGATGTCTTTTTTCTTTTTTAGTACTTCTGTCAATCGATTCTTTTTGCAGGTGTTTTTACAGTAATTTCTAAACAATCAAAGCTGTGAAGAAGATTTTCCATTCCAAGACTTTTGTCATTTTCTAAAAGATACACAAATCATTATATATAAAATTAGTAAAGACCATTAATTATCTGAGATATTGTACGTTCTTCATTAATTATAGATTTCCATGATGAGTAATGCTGTGTAACAAAATGTTAAACAAGCTCCTTTGCTGGGTTTTCCCAGATTTTATTACACCAAAGTGTATGTAAATCACGAGGGGTGGATATGTTATGCAGCATCTAATATTTAATCATAAAATATCTATTAATACTTAATGGAACGAGTATTCCGAGGAACATAGTGAGGGAAATGCTAATTTAAGTCAAATACCTGAACCCCCTTCCGTTTTATAGATGGAAAATTAGAAGCCCAGATAAGTTGTATGTCTTGTTCTAGGTCATCTAAGTGGTCACTTGCAGAACAAACACAGCCTCTCCTTCCTGAAACTGCATTAAAATGAGAATAAAAGAGGTTTAAAGTGTAACAGTAGAACAGCAGAAGACAAATGCAAGTGGAGTGATTGAAGGAAGAAATGGAAGTGAGAAAGTGCAGCTAGAATGTGAGGCCTGCTTAGCAAAATCAACACGGGTTCCTGAATCAGATGGATGATGGGGAGCAGCCGTGAGAAGTTAGGCAGGAAAGAGAAGACTAATTGAGGGTACATGACAAAATAGTTGACGCTCCAAACACTGCATATGAAGGGAAGGGAGGCCAGATACGTACATGCTCAACAAGCAAATAATAATTCAAACCCACATATATAAAAAAAGATATTTCTTGCAAAAAACATAAGCAACTACGACATGATGTTTCAGCTAGTGGGTATTGCTGCCTTCTGTATTCCCTTTGGGATTACCTGTCTAACATCTAATCCTAAACATTTCCTGCCAGTCAGCAGTACCCACTCAGATAGTGAGAGATACCAGCAGCCTTTTTATTGCCTCATTCTTAAATATGGGTGGATTAAAAAAAAAATCTATGAAATAGTTGAAGCAAAAATAAACATCAAGATCATCAGAAAGGGGCTTCCCTGGTGGTGCAGTGGTTGAGAGTCCGCCTGCCGATGCAGGGGGCGCGGGTTCGTGCCCCGGTCCGGGAAGATCCCACAAACCGCGGAGCGGCTGGGCCCCGTGAGCCATGGCCACTGAGCCTGCGCATCCGGAGCCTGTGCTCCACAACGGGAGGGGACACAACAGTGAGAGAGGGGCCCGCGTACCGCAAAAAAAAAAAAAAAAAATCAGAAAACCAGCCCTAGTGCAGACAGACATACTTAAAAGAGCAGAAATAAACTTAAAAAAAAAACAACAAAAACCCTCATGATCTCAGAAAAGTTTGAGATGCTATTTTTGGAGAAAAAGCAAATATTAAAAATAATCCATATAAAATATTGTATAACTAAGCTACTTAAATCACTATATAAATATGGTAAGAGCAGAAATACAAAATACTAAAAAATTTCAGGAAAAATATGTAGTCGTAGCATACTGCTTGACACTACATTGAATATTATTTATATATTTGTAACAATGCATATTCTGATTTATTGAGTTTTCAACATTTAAAACCAACTAAGGAACAAAGAAGATCTAGTTATGTTATGCAGCAGAATGTAAATTTTATCCCTAATGTTGTAAAATTATGACAGAAAAGATAACGATTGTGAACGTCTTTCTTTTAAAAATCTCTCTAACAATGGAACATCAAGACAGGGCTATATCAGCATATTATTTTAGAGACTTGAAAATAGCCATCAGACAAATGAAAACATGTAAACAGTTAATGGTGGTTCTTTAAGTGAGAGTAACAGAGAGCGAGCAGTAGAGAAGGAAACCACTGGCTTTTAAGCCCATAGGATTTAAAATTATGTGCATGTATGTATTACTCTAATAAGAATAATAAATCAATTTTAAAATAGCATTTAGGAAATAAAATGTGGATCATTTCTTAATAAACCTTGGAGAGAGATATAAGAAGCCTTAATATCTTTTCCTTTTAGAGATTGAAATTGTTTAATTCCATCTTTCTAATACTTCAAATTTAGTAAGGCTCATTATGTTATGAATTTTGAGAGCAGGCATATTCTCTAATTATCTTTGTATCCCCAGCCTCTAGTAAGTACTTTCTATAGAACAGGTATTCAAATGTTGGTACTTTCCATAGGCAAGGAACTCAGATATTGGTAATGCATCAGAAAGATGTGATTGAGGGCTTCCCTGGTGGCGCAGTGGTTGAGAGTCCACCTGCCGGTGCAGGGGACACAGGTTCGTGCCCCGGTCGGGGAGGGTCCCACATGCCGCGGAGCGGCTGGGCCCATGAGCCATGGCCGCTGAGCCTGCGCGTCCGGAGCCTGTGCTCCGCAACGGGAGGGGCCGCAGCGGTGGGAGGCCCCTGAACCACAAAAAAAAAAAAAAAAAAAAAAAAAAAAGACGTGATTGAGATCACATTAATATTCATTAAAATTTATTTACAAAATTAATACTAAAATAATTGAGGAATAGATGGCTAAGGTGTGTACAGTGTTCTCTATGAAGTTGTTTCCTTGTAAACAGGCATATGCACAATATGCACATTAGTTCACACTCATATGTATTCTATATGGATATGGCTTTTAAATCTTATATGTTATTTTTCCATATATTGAAGTCAGTCGTTGATTTTTTTTAAGTTCAAAGAAGATAACTGAGCTTTCTATAGGAAGTATGTGGAATCTTATCAGCTCTCATTCATGCAAAGTAAATATATTGTCTGAAGTGTACCAAAATTAATTATTAGCATTGATCTCTTATTCAAAGTACAGAGATGAATGTATCAATAATGATTCCAAACAAGAATTTTTAAGCCTAGATTCTCTCAGAAGATTTATTTTTGCATGCTTAATAATGCATGCAATCTGATATTTTTTGTGTGCTTAAATAAGAATAAATGTATGCTTATTCCCTTTATTTTGAATTCTCTGTTTTGGGGAATGCTTGTATTATTCACAATTAATACTGATCACTTACCTTTTTACTTATGAATCCTAAAGAGAAATGGTCATAGTCTTCCTGGACTATTGTCTTTATATTATCTCATATTAGAGGTCAGTGTCTGCCAAATTTTAAGCTATCATTTATTATAATAAACAGATTTGCATATGTGAGATCAATTATAGATACTTCTGTCTTTTAGTATAAACACTGTATTTGTTCAGGATTCCACCAACAGGACATATTTTAACATGGTGAGATTAGGAAGGATAGTAGAAAGAACATACTGTGAGGCTTTAAAGGAAAAATCATTTTCTCACTAAGCCAACAAACCTAGAATTGTTTGATAGAATGTGGATGCAAATAAGGTCACTTGCTATTAACTTTGTTTCTCCTGAGGCCTTCTTGTTTGACTTGTAATTCTGTATTCCTGCAAGGCAGTGACTTTCAGGAGGGAATTTCTGTCTCTTGTTTCATGGAAAGATTGAGGTAGCAAAATATTTTGTAATAAGGAAGAAGTCAACCTTTGCCCTGAACACAAAACAAACCTTCAGCATACTTTCCAAAGCTCAGCAAAACTTGGATACATTGTTTAAAAGTGTATGTACAGGTGAAACCTGTAACTTTTAATTCTTCCTGGGTCTGGAGACAATCAGTGTGAAAAATGAGTAGAAAACCTGTTCTGGAAGAAATTTTTAGTCTCTCTAGATGTAGGAATGGCTACCTGAACAGAGACTGAACTCATGTTTACATTAAGATTCTTCTAATTTATTGTGTATTTAATAAGAGACCTAAATAGCTCAGAACATAATGCCAACTTTTTCTTTCAACCCAAAACATGTTGAAGAGATGTGAAAAATGGTTACACACTCTTAAATTTTTCACTAAACAGACTTAAATAAAATTCAAATATTCACATCTACTCTTACTTAGCTTCTATTAGGAAAAAGAAGTCCAAAGGAATACAATGTTATTTTATTATAATATATATATAATATGTAATAGTCTCAAATGTAGGTGTCATGTAAGGAAACATGACATATGAGAATACTTGCAAATGGGCAGAAAAATAATATGCATAGAAAAGCTTAATCTGAAAAATCTATTTATTTCTTAATGCACAATTTCTCATTTCTTGGTATTTTTCATTCATGTATATTATAATGGCTTAATTTAGTAAAAATGGGTTAGTTTCTATAGTTAGGACCTTATATAGAAAGAAAAGAAAGACATTCACTAGTTAGGAGTGGAATGGTATAACAAAATAGTAGGATTATTTTAAGGTAAATAAATACAGCCTAGCAAGAAATTAAAAATGTAAATAGATGGAAAATTAATAACAGTTTCCATCAATTAATAGAATTTAAAATTCAAGGTGAATTGCTAATCATCAAGTTCAATTTCTTCTGTCACATTTTTAGAGTTTCAAACATAAAACCATATAATATACTCTCTTTGGGTCTGGTTAAACTCAGTATAACACTTTTAGATGCATCATGTGTCTTTTTGCAGGGTTAGTAGTTTGTCCATTTGTACTGCTGAGTAGTATTCTATTTTATGATTGATCTACACTGTGTCCATTTACATGTTGATGTACGAGTTTGTATGAAATTTATTATTACTTCCTAACAATATTTTAAAGAATTCATGTAGGTCTGAGGGCTTTCTCTGCATGCATTTTTCATTAGAAAATTCTACTGATAAATAATACAGCCATTCAGATTTTCTATTTCATTTTGAGTCAGTTCTGGTAAGTTTTGTCTTGCAAGTAGTTTGTAAATTTCATGTAGCTTGTTGAATTTATTGGCATTAATTGTTCATAATTTTCCCTCTTTCTGGTAACGTCTGTAGGATCTGTGAATCTCTTCTTATATTCCTGTTATTAGTAATTCATGTTTTTTGTTGTTGATGATTCTGAGGTATATAAATGTTTTTAATATTTTCAGAAAATTACATTTTGGTTTTATTGATCTTTTCACTATTTTTTCTCTGTGTTTTTGTTTTCTATTTTATTAACATCTCTTATTTTTATTTTTTGTTCTTTCTACTTGCTTGGATTTAATTTGCTCATATTCTTCTGGTTCCATGTGTTCTTTTTTTTTTTTTTTTTGCGGTACGCGGGCCTCTCACTGTTGTGGCCTCTCCCCTTGCGGAGCACAGGCTCCGGATGCACAGGCTCAGCGGCCATGGCTCATGGGCCCAGCTGCTCCGTGGCGTGTGGGATCCTCCCGGACCGGGGCACAAACCCATGTCCCCTGCATCGGCAGGCGGACTCTCAACCACTGCGCCACCAGGGAAGCCCTCCATGTGTTCTTAAATCATTGATTTTAGTTCTCTCTCAATATCTGGTAGAAGCATTTAAAACAAAACATAACTCTAATTGCTATTGTAACTGCCTCCCACAGATTTTGATATGTTGTGGTTTTATTTTCACTCAGTTCAAGGTATTTTCTTATTTGCCTTGTGATTTCTTCCTGGACCTATGATTCATGTACAAATTTAATGTTTAATTTCAAAATATTTGCAAATTTTCAAAATATCTTTCTGTAGCTGATTTTGTTGTTGTTGTTATTCATTTTCCTTCTATCCATCAAGACCCTGAGCTCAAGGGACTTGCAGTTACAAAGAGCAACTATAACAGTGGTTCATATTTGCTCAAGATTTTCCTTTCTCTTTTTTAATGGATCTTATTTGTTTATTTATTTATTTTTAGGTTCTCATTAGTTATCTATTTTATACATAATACTAATACTGTATCTATGTCAATCCTTATCCCCCAATTCATCCCACCTCCCCCTTCCCCCTTGGTATCCATACGTTTGTTCTCTACATCTGTGCCTCTGTTTCTGCTTTGCAAATAAGATCATCTCTACCATTGTTTTAGATTCCACATATATGTGTTAGTATACAATATTTGTTTTTCTCTTTCTGACTTAACTTCACTCTGTATGACAGTCTCTAGGTCCATCCATGTCTCTACAAATGACCCAATTTCGTTCCTTTTAATGGCTGAGTAACATTCCATCGTGTATATATACAACATCTTCTTTATCCATTCCTCTGTTGATGGACATTTAGGTTGCTTCCATGTCCTGGCTATAGTAAATAATGCTGCAGTGAACATTGAGGTGCATGTATCTTTTTGAATTATGGTTTTCTCTGGGCATATGCCCAGTAGTGGGGTTGCTGGGTTATATCGGAGTTCTATTTTTAGTTTCTTAAGTAACCTCCATACTGTTTCTTAAGGAACAGTTTGGAGGTTACTTAAGAAACTAGTGGTTGTATCAGTTTACATTCCCACCAACAGTGCAAGAGGGTTCCCTTTTCTCCACACCCTCTCCGGTACTTATTGTTTGTAGATTTTTTGATGATGGCCATTCTGACTGGTGTGAGGTGATAACCTCATTGTAGTTTTGACTTGCATTTCTCTAATGATTAGTGATGGTGAGCCTCTTTTCATGTGCCTCTTGGCCATCTATATGTCTTCTTTGGAGAAATGTCTATTTAGGTCTTCTGCCCATTTTTGGATTGGTTGTTTGTTTTTTTGATATTGAGCCGCATGAGCTGCTTGTATATTTTGGTGATTGATCCTTTGTCAGTTGCTTCATTTGCAAATATTTTCTCCCACTCTGAGTATTGTCTTTTCATCTTGTTTATGGTTGTAGCTGATTTCTAATTTAATTTTGTTGCAGTCTGCATTCTGGGCAATTCTCTCTATATGATCTCAATATTTGGGAATTATCAAGACTTTTCAATTCTGTTGAAAGATACATTTGCACTTGGAAAGAATGTGTCTTACACTGTAGTTGGGTTGTTGTAACAAATTACCACAAACTGGATGGCTTAAAGCAACAGAAATTTATTCTCTCACCATTCGGGAAGGCCAGAAGTCTGAAATCAAGTGTTGGTAGGGTTTGTTTTTTCTGGATGCTCTGAGGAAGAAGCCATTCCATGCCTCTCTCTTAGTTTTTGGTAGTTGCCAGCAATCTTTGATATTCCTTGGCTTGTGGAAGCATCTTTCCACTCTGTACCTCTATCTCTACATCATCTTCTCTGTGTCTTCTTCTTTTCAGTCATTATAAGGACAGTGTCATTGGATTTAGGGCTGCCCTAATCCAGGATGATCTCATTTCAAGATCCTTATCTTAATTACATCTGCAAAGACTCTTATTCCAAATAAGTTTACATTCTGAGGTTCCAGGTGGACATGAATTGGGGGACCATTATGCCACTCACTATTACTGTGGGTGGGTGTTTCATAAAAGTCAATTAGGTCCAGTTGGTTGATGGCGTAGTTTATGGTTTTCTCTTTCTTTATTTTTGTCTACTTGTTCTATCAGTATTAGCTGCTGAGAGGTCTGTTAACATCTTCAACTACAATTGTGGATTTGTCTATTACTCCTGTCAGTTCTTTCAGTTTTTGCTTCATGTATTTTGAACATTTAGGATTGCAATGTCTTCTGTGTGAATTAATCCTGTTATCATTAAGGAATGTCCCTCTTTATTCCTGGTATTATTTCTTGTCCAGAAGTCTCTTTCTGATGTTTATCTCACCACTCATATTTCTTTTGATTAATATGTGCATGTTATATCTCTTTTTATTACTTTACTTTTAACTTCTCTCTCTCTTTTTTTTATTTAAGATGTATCTCTTTTTAGACAG
Organism: Monodon monoceros; assembly: GCF_005190385.1. Lineage (NCBI taxonomy): Eukaryota > Metazoa > Chordata > Mammalia > Artiodactyla > Monodontidae > Monodon > Monodon monoceros. The sequence goes on along the minus strand of NW_021703768.1, from coordinate 25,661,664 downwards.
CAAGTAATTTTGTCTTGCTCTTATCTGATCTGAAAAGACCTACCTTTTAATTGATATATTTAGATTATTTACTTTTCATGTAATTATTGATATTTCCAGGTTTAAATCTACCATCTTAGTCGGTATTTTCTACTTATCTCATCTGTTATTTAGTTTATATTTCCTCTTTGCCTTAATTCATTATCTTTGTCATTTCTGGCTCTTTCTCTTCCCCCCACCCCCACCCCAGTGCTTATGGGTCATGTTTTCTTTCTTTTTTTTTTTTTTTTTTTCTTTGCATATCTGGTGTTTTTGGTATTGCCATTGTGTACTTTACATTGTCAAATGTGTAGTTTGTTGTTTTCTTTAAAAAGTCTTGGACTTTGTTCTTGCCTTAAGTTAGGTAGTTTGGGTGCCCTTTAACATATTTTAACCTATTAAGAGGTGATCTGTTATAACCTTTACACTTGGGCTAAATTAGCCCCACAGCTAAGGCATGGCCTTCCTGTGGGTTCAACGGCTGCCATCATGTAGTCACCAAGGTTTCTACATGCCTGCTAGTTAAAGCTTGACCACTCATTGGATTTTAGTGTGTTCTGCTAATTATTTAGCTCACAGCTCTCCTATAATTGTTTCCCTAAAAGTTGTTCTTCATTCAGCATCATGGAATTTCCCTTTACATATGTACAGACTGATATTCAGAGAAAGATTCAAGATTGCTCTGTGCATATGTATAGAGGTCTTTGCCTGTTGATTCCTCTTTTCCAGTGTTCAGCCCTACGAATTCTACTCTTTGAGTATTATGGTTTTAGCTGGCATTTCAACTTTTCTCTTCATAACTCCTACCAATTATCTTCTCTTCATTACCAGCTGATGGCTTCATCTTCTAGATTATTGAGAAGTTTTGAAACAATAAGAAGGGACCTTTGGTAAACTTTGTCACCACACCTATCTTCCCTCAGGCAGCTGAGCACATACACACTTGGATGTTATTACCTTGGATGAATGATTTATGCTATTGACAGTGATCCATGCCTGCACATGTATAGTAGGAATCATATACTCTCACCTACTCGAGGACATTGCTCCTGCAGTTCTTCCATCTTTCTCTTGATTCATTAGTTCCTTTTTTCCAGTATACAGATATCCTATAATAACTTCTACACCTAAACAAAAACAACCCAGTCACCTTCTCATCAGTCCAAAATCCTCTTCATCAATTGCTTCCATTTCTCTACTTCTCTATGGAGAGAAATTCCTCCAAAGGTAATTTATATTCTCTTTCTCTGCTTCCTCTTCACTCATTTTCCTTTGGATTTAGTCTAATCAGACTTTTATCTTTACCATTCTACTGAAACAGCTTTCTCCAAGTCACCAATAACCTCAAAATTGCCACATCGAATCTAATCCAGGATTGTCTAGTCTAATCCCTGCCCCCATGCTACTCATCCAGTTGTCAGAATTTGGAGCAACTGATCAGCCTCTTTTTCTTGATATACCTCCTTCACTTGGCCCTGAAGTCATCATTCTATAGGCTCCTACCCCACCTCACCACATGTTCCTGTAGTGTCCCTTTTGCTGGTCTCTTCTCTCCTCCTCAGACTTTCTTTTCACCCTTAGAATGCTCTGTGGTTTAGTTCTTGAACTTCTTCTATAGACTCACTATCTAAATTGTATTATCCTCTTTTATGGATGTAAATTCTATCTACATGGTGATGAATTCCAAATCTATATCTCAAAGCCTGACTATTCTGTAAGTTCCAGACTTTAAAGCTGACTGTCCAAAGGATTCATTTTGATGTATAATGAATGACTTTAAAACCAAAGTCCTAATGTTGCTTCTCTCATTTTATCATCTCATAATTGGTAATTGAACATTTCTAGTTCCTGAGACCAAATACCCAGGGAGTATCCTTGACTTTCCTCTTTTCCTCACAATCCACTCAATATATCAGCAAATTCTTATAGTTCTACTTTCAAAATATACTTCAAATCTATCTCCTTTCTTCTGCTTCTGCTGCTGCTTCTTTGCACCAAGGTACCATAATTTCTCTCTTCTTCAGTTGAAATAGAGCATAACTTGTTTCCATGCCTCTTTTGCTTTATCCCTCCTTCACCACTATTTCTCGCACTGTAAACAGAGATACACCTTAAAAATGGAATCGTTCGTCTGTTATATCAGTCCAATATCTTCCCTCTCAATTCACAGTAAAATCCCAATTTGGTGTACTTGTTACCTCTTGTTCTTCTCTGTCATCACTTCCCTTTGATTGCTCCTCTCTACCCACACTTACCTCCTTGATATTTTTCAAACATATTCTGCCCTGAGAGCACCTGATATTCTCTCTGCTGGCATTATTAAGTACACAGTAAATATTAACTAATTAAAGTGAGAAACTGAGATAGATGGATTATGTAACTTGGCTAATAAAATACACCAAGTTTAGGGCAGAATAAGGACTAAAACCTAATCTCTTTTTCCACAATGTTTTTTTCTCTAGAGATCTAGAATTTAAAATTCAAACAATGAATGCACCTTCACAGTAGAAACATGTTATATATGCAGACAGACATACAGTTTATTTATTTATACTTTCTAATTTTTTCTACCTTGCAACCTATTTCTTTTCAAACACTGTCTGTATACTTTTAGTATAAATAAGTGTTTCTTGTGTTACCATGAATGTTGTTGAAGATCTTTCAGTAGATTTCTTCTGGTTGTAGAGAGAAATTTAAATTGTGCTAGTTTCATATTAAAACAATCAGCAACAACAGAACAATCTAGGTATCTAAAGTTTTACTCAGAAAAATACTCAAAAAGGAAATATGTGTAGATTACTTACAATGTTGAATTAAAAAATAAACACATCCAAAATGACTACTATAATTTTGTCATGTGAGCTATAAAATGTTTTATTCTTTAACTTCTATAAAAAGTTAGCAGTAAAGCTCTGTCCATTTGGATGGTGCCATAGTTATTTCATTGAGCAATTTTCCCTAATTCCATATTGCCAGCTGAAAAACCAAATTGTATTTCAGTAAGAAAGAAATGGCTACACTCTTCCTCAATTCTGCCATAATTCAATTTGCTTTACTGGCTGCTCCAGTCCACCCCTGACTGATGGTAGGAAACAACATATGGCAACACTGAGAGAATTTATAAAAGAAATCTGCTAATGGCAACAAACAAATAAACAATCAGGAAGACCCAACAGTCAGGAAGAATTAATAAAGCTGGCGAATGCTTGGTTAGTAGAGCTGCTCACAGTGAACAAAGCCAAGTGTCTGCACGTATCTTGGTTGAGCTTTTCTCTTGTCAGGCCGAGCATATTAATTTCCAGGGCTGCACTGAATTTAATATAGTTGCAAATATAAGTACATTGTTACTAAGGCCTTTCGTATTGCTTGGGCTCTGAACCTCCAAAAACCAAGTAGGCAAGCTTTGATGATCTTAGCAGAATGCAAAATCTAATTATTTCTGACTTACAATTCAAAACAAACAAATAAACAGCCCCCTCAAAACAAAACAGAAACCAAACAACAACAACAAAAGATGCAAACCTTCCCAAAACATGGCTAGATTTGTGCCTTTTATGTCTTATTAACAATACTGAAAGGAATTTTAGGCTTCAAGGATAGTTTGATGTACAGTAAAAAATAAGTGTATGCTTTGAAAATTAATTTGCTTTTCCTAAACTAGTTGCTAAGTCCCTCTTTTAGTGACAAGTAACTATTTTTCCATTCCAAAGATGAATTTCCATTCCAAAAGATGAAAGTTTTTCTAATCAAAGAATACAAGAAAACAAAGGAAAATATCAATATTTTAGTAGACTAGATTTTCCTCCTTTGGTTATGTGCCTTTGATTTCACTTTTGTCTAATTCTTCTAGACTTTACAGGTGAAGAAAACTGCTTGTATTTTGGTCCCAAATTAGAATTTTCATCTTAAACATGCCATATAGATCCATTTCTTTTTTAAATTGTGATGCTTAGCCTCATGTAGTTCTTTGGAATGCAGAATTGATTGTTCAACTTTCTAGGTTTTTAATGTAGTTTTGAGTCTATTTAAAATGATCAGTTTTCAATTTTATTCTTCAGTGACTATATTCATGCTCTTTTTCTGTCTCTAAGATATGAATTTACCTCCTCCATTAATGATGAAGGGATGGATTATCAGTGGGTCTCAAACTTAGATTCAGACACTAATCACCAGGAGGAATTTAAAACAACAACAACAATGAAAAACAAACAAACAAAAACTAAAACTGAGCTCTAGATAAGTAGTAATAGACTTTAGATGACTTAAAATTGGAATCTTTTGAGACTGAAGTCCAGATAACAGCGTTTATTAATATTTTTAAGTCTCCAGGTGATTCAAGGGTTAAAACAGCCAGTGTTGAAACCACTGCATTGGAGATTGTAGCCAAAGCTCTACATCCCTTTCTGTATCTATAATGAGGAATCTTCAGAGTTTGGGTCTTTTCAAGCTTCACGCGGTACAACACAAGAAGCCCAAAACTTCCTAGGACCCTACCCAATTTGGACTTCCTTAAGTTAGTTGTCCCCCACCCTCATTAAGGAAAACCAAAGCAACTCACCAACATTCATAGGAATTCCTGGACAGTGTTCCACAGTTTTGGCCTTAGCAGATCTGGTGCCTTGAGCTGAGCCATTTGAACCTTGGAAGATACTTAATCCTGCATGTCATTCCATCTCAGTTTTCTCCCTTATAAATTGTACCTCAAACTCCTCCATTCGTCAACATTCTCCTATACTCTCATCTTCATGTTGTCCTGTATTTCATCAGCAGCAGTATAAACTGTCAAGTCAAATATTTTCAGGTAAGAAAGACCAGTTTGTGATTTTTTTTCCTGAAATGTACATTCAAGCTTTATAGAAGAGAAAGCAGTGCCTACTCCTTGAGCTTGCTTCAAGGACCATGCAAAGTAATGTATGTGAAGTGCTTAATAGAGGGTTTGATGCCTAAAAGCTACTTCCTTTTCTAATCTGCTGCATCCTCATACATCCTCAAGAATACAGGCCCTTTGGAAACTAACTTCCATCATTCTGAACTTTTTTTCCTGGTAGGCTCTTCATGGTCCCAGCTGCCACCAAACTCAAATTCTTCTCTGAAATTGCAATATCCCTGTGGTCTTCCTAAAAGGAGATACTCAAGCTCACACATTTTCTCTATTATTTTCATATTACAGCCCCTTGAATGAATACTTAAGCATATTAGAAAGTTTATGATTCTAAAAAATAATGCCATTGAAATGACTAAATGTATACTGACCACTTAGTCTTTCCCAGGCACTGTTCTGTGCAAAGAGGAAATGTGACTTGCAATCTAGTAACTGGCCCAGGGACTAAAGTGCTGTAAATGATCAGCACTCAGATGCAGCTTGTGGTTACTGATTATATTCTGCTTAAAACCTAAGTATGCTTTTTTTTCCATGCCTATATTTGAGTAGATTTCCTAACCAGCTAGAAAAGCCCTTTTGGTGCTGTGGATTTAATGTACTAATAGGATTTGATGCTGTGGATTTATGTACTTCTAACCTTTAATTAAAAAAAAAAACAACACAGCTTGATTCTTAGATGAATAAGACCACAATGGGTGGAAATGACATGATCTACTTCGTGATATATCCCATCCAGAAAGGTGGGCCAAGGGCAGCTAAGGATGCTCAGGGCAAATCTCCCAACGGAGTAATTCTGCAATGAGTAGAAAAGCCAACTGTACACTGAGTCAGAAAACTTACAATTAGATTTGGTATTTCCATTACCTGGCTATGATCACTCAAATCAGTTAACTCTCAGGGCCAGATATTTCTCACCTGTAAGCATTCATGTAATGTGTACTTTGTGTCCTAAGTTCCATTAGACACTATAAAGTATAGATACAAAGCTTAAGAACTTTATGGTTTTGCTGGAAGGAGAAGATCTTCAGACATTTCATGAAGAGCAAAATAAAATGTTATATTTGCATTCTATGTATTTGGTTACAAACTAAGTAATATTATTAAATCACCATAAAGAGCAAAATTATTGCTAGCCACTGTAGTCAGTGATGACCCATGTACTACTACGAAAGGTTGTTGGGAGAATTAAGTTGAGAAAAGGGTTGGTATGCATTGTAAAGTGTAGGTGTTCAAAATAAAGTATAAGATCTTTACAAAGGTCTTCATATGATTAAGTGCTATTATTCTTTGAAACCAGAAATCCATTGCTGAGATTTTTATGTTAGATCCATAGTTATTTCCTTTGAATTGAAAGCATATGAGTAAATTCACCAGTGAGCTAGTGTGATTTTATTATCTGAAATAATCGCCTAGAAAGCAGGTGGCTTTTATGCAGCCTTATAGCCTCTTCCAGTGTTATGTGATGTGCTTTCATCATTCACTTCCTGTTACCACCAATCCATCTAGATTCTGTTTCTTTGGTGTAAAATTTTTTATCTTTCCCCTTAAACAGCAAAGGTCACTTGACAACAAACTTTTGGACAATACCCAAATACCATTCCAGGCAAACTACCAACATCATGGGAAAGGCACTGAGGGTGTGTAGGTCCTTCATAATGGGCAAAGTCAGATCTGTGATGGAACTGATAGTAGTTTGCATTTACATAGAATCTTTTAACACTGCAAATTCACAGACTTTGCAAACTACCTGTCATGAAAGTGAAGAACAAACTAGAACATAGCAACCATACATTGGTACATAGGGATTTGATAGACTGAAGTGTTATATTTAATTGAAAATGTAAGGGAATGTTAAATAGGGAGAGTGCAATTATGTGAAATGGAACGGTGCCAGGCCTTTTACTCTGTCCTGGGGGTATTATGGACTCCCAAGAAGTGACCAGATTGTCGGTACTAAGGCTTACATGTGAAGGACACCACAGGAGCAACTGGTCACTGGGGACAGTTATAAAGTGAGAGTGGGAATTTTATTTCTTACAGTGAAATAGCCCTTGTCTGGATGACAGTACAATCATAGGGTGAGGTGACCTAGAGAAAAGTTCCTTGCATGAGCACTTTTTCTGTTTTAATTTTTTGTGAAAAATCTCAGAGCTGAACTTAGAATTTGGCTTACATCTTACAAAGTGTATTATTATCCAAATAATGATACTGTGTAGGATTAAGGATAGAATACTATGTAGGATTAAGGACAGAATTCTGAAGAACTAACCACTTCAAATGAATCATACGTATTTCCAGCTAGCTGCATGTATTTTAAAGGCTAATTACTCAGGGGAGAGAATAGGTAAGTTCATATTATGTTTTGGAGCTGAAGAAAATACATATAAAAGAGCAAAGGAAAAGGGCAAGGGTATGAAGAAATCCCTTCATGTAGACCATGATCCCAAAGGCAGTTTTATTTTTATTAATATTTCATAGCATTTTTCCATTTTAACATTTATTTTTACATATTACTGTTTCCTTTTTCTGCTCTCTGACATGACAACTTGACATGAGTTCACATGTACTAGGTGAAAAATGATTGTACTGATACAGCTTTATATTTTATTTCCATTTCCTTCATAATGAGGCAATGGAAGCAAGAAGTTAGCTGGCAAGTGACACTTGTATGTCAAGAACGCTAGGCTAGCCTCTGGTACATTTCCACTATGCACATTTCTTTGAGTTGTATTGAGAGGCATTTTCTATTTACAAAGTTCTTTACATTCTCAGATATGCTTTCAAGACATAGCCCTTCATCTTCTCCCAACTTTACATCTGTTTGCTAGAGCACTAATCTGAGTCTTTCATGAATTCTCTTCTTATTTCTTACTTATTCCTACTGCTTGTTGCAGCCCTAACCCCCATTGTGACTGTGTTTGGAGATAGGGTCTTTAGGAGATTCATATGGTTAAATGAAGTCATCAGGGCGGGGTCCTAATCTAATAGGACTTGAGCATGCTCAGAGGAAAAGCCATGTGAGGCTAAAGAGGCCATCTGTAAGCCAGGAAGAGAGTACTCACCAGAATCTGATCCCTGCCAGAACCTTGATCTTGGATTTTCCAGCCTCCAGAACTATGAGAAAATAAAATTTTTGTTGTTTAAAAGACACACAGTCTATGGTATTTTGTTATAGCAGTCCAAGCAGACTAGGACATCTGTTTCACACATATTCCTCCCCACCTCCATCCTTAACACTGACTGTGGCTATTTCCAAAATCAGAGATCCCATAATTCTGGAAAATTGCTAATTAAAAGCAAATATGACAATCAAGATGTGAACTCAGTCGGATACAGAAATTTTACCACAGTGCTTACTGCTGGGCTGAACTTCTATGACCTAACAAATTTCTCAAATCATAGGATTTCAGTGCCAGGAAGGAAATATTGTTGGGTGTGTTCTAGAAATTGAAATAAATCTAAAGTGTGTATAGCCCCTACTGTGACAGAAATTGCATGTGGTAGATTGCAATTGGCATCCCACCTGTTGCCGGACTTGCTAAGGGAGGCGTATGTCCCACCTCCTTGTCTCCTCTTAATATCAAAATTAGTCATTGACTTGGTTCAGTCAGAGAAATATGAGCAGAAGTGACAGCATGCAGCTTTTAGCAGAATCTTTAATAGCCCTTGTTGGTTTTGCCAGTTTTCTTGTTCATTTGCCTTTGTCAAGAGAACAGCATGTCCTGAGTAGGGCTGTTTCTCAGCCTAGATCCTGAGAAACAGGATAGCCACTGAGCTGTGTTGGAAGAAGCTGAGACTTAGGACTTTGTTACCACAGCTGAACTTACCAAAAGGCACCTGATGCTGAGTATTAGGAAGTCTGGAAAGCTAAGTCAGATCATGAAGGATCTTATACACTAAATGTTTAGACTAGATCTTATTGGCAAGGGGAAAAGCACAGAAAGGTTTTAAGGATGGGAATGTAAGCTTTACTTGTTCATTTTTGTTTAGTTATATTGAAGTAACAAGGGCAAATGATTCAAAAATTAAATAGTAATAAACATTTTATAATGGAAAAGTCTGGTACCCTATTAGACTCTTTCCCAAACACAGGTCTTATTTCCCAGTGGAAAAGAAGTTTAATAATTCATCTTGCATGTTAGATCATATTTCCTCCATATTTCTTAAACATTTGTTCGTAATGCTTTTTTGATTTATACATTTTAAACATTATTATTTTTTACTTAGATAGATGCGGTAGTTATTTGTTTTTAAATGGCTGTAAAATCTTTGACACTCCTCCCATTGAGAGATGGGGTTTATGCTTCTTCCTCTAAAATCTGGGCAAACTTAAATGGCTTGCTTGTAACCAATGCATTGCAGCAGAATGTGCATGACTTGTGAGGCTAGTTTTGGCCACATACAGATGTGTCTGCCAGATTTATTTGCTGTGGGGAGCCTAAATGAAAGACAAACTCAGTCTCTGCCCTCTGCATCCACCCCAGCCTTCATGTTGAGATGATGCTTCCCATGGGCTGCTTCCAGTCAGTGACTGAATGTAGTAGGGACACTAAGGCAGGCCAGTTCCTACCAGATGTGGGACTCCTTTGACTTGCATCTTTGGCTTAAAGACTTCCCATCAGCTTGTCTAATACCTTCCTGGATTGTCCTGCAGTCAGACACTCTGCCTATCCAAACTTCTCCCTTCTCTCCCTCCTTCATAAGAGTCAGACCTGCATTGCCATCTGAAAATGCTCATTGCCTCCTCTGGCTTTCTCCTCTTTTTCCTTCACTGCTGTATGACCCAATAAATCTCTTGCACAACTAATTCCCATCTTGATTCTGTTCTTCAAAGGACCCAAACTAACACTCTAGGTCAGAAAAGGCAGTGTAGCTTTCTCCTTGTGTACAGGGCCCCCCTATGTTGAAGGTCTGATCCACCACGTAATAAGTCTGACCACCATCACACTGTTATTCTGGAAGGAAGCCCAGAGAATGAGGAACCATGTGAAGGGACGTCTGGGATCAGTCACCAGACATGGGAGAGGAGATGCAACTCCATGATTCCAAACCCCAGACATCGTCACCCCTAGCTGTTCGGTTTTCCTATCTGAGGCTCTAGTCATTTTATATTAAAGGGAAGCCATTTCTTCTGTGCCATGCTGGAATTTCTGACACACAGAATCATAAGCATAATATGTTTTTTAACTACTAAGTTGTGGTTGGTTATTTGTGGATTGTGAGTTTGATCCATAGGAACCTTTTGTGGCCTACTGTGAAGATGTGTCCTTCCTGGGAAATTTTGCATTTGTATCTTTCAGGTACTCCAGGGGCAAACGGGAGGCTATGTTAGTTTTCAGCATGAAGTTTCTCAGAAAGCATAGATATGTTAACAAGTTCATGGCTACATGTATTTTTTCAACCAGAGACCTCTGCACCAGAGACCTTTACAACCAGAGAGCTCTACTGAAACAGTTCCAATGTTAGCTGATATACTCATCACAGAATTTTTTTTTTTAACTGGGTGTGTTTTCAGGCTATCAATTGGTGGACATGGAAGTAGTTACTACACTTGGTAATGGAAGGAACTTTTGGTTTAAAATCGTTGTCTCTCAGAAATAATTATTCTGTTGCATTTTAGCAGTAAGTATTACTGTTGGGAAGTCTGATAATGATTAGGTTGGGCCTTTTTCTGAAAACCTGCCCTAGCTTGGGGTCTTCTCCTTCACTGTCCTACACCACACCCCTTCCTTGTACAGATTTTTTTGGGAGCCTGCCCTTAATAAATCACTTACTCGCACCTCCAGTTCTCAGAGTTTGCTTCCTGGAATCACACCTAAGGTAGGTGGTGGACTCAAATGTTTTATTCTCTAAGAGAAAGGCATTTCAAAGAGGGATGCAGAAGCAATTGAGGTGCAGAGAGGTCACTGAGTAGAGCCTTGATCCCTGAAGTGTATCCAGTTGGGGGAGGCTAAGAGCATAAGAAGTTTTGTTTGGGAGGGCCCAAGAAGTGCATTTTAAATAGAAAACATTGCAGAGTCTCTGTACCCTTGTTTCAGAAATCTGCGTTTTTGTTGAAATTTTAGCTACTGCATCGCAGAAATACCAACTACTGTCTCAACTTCTAGATAGCCTTTGAATTTAGATAGGTTATTGTCAATAAGGTAAATATATTACAAAGTCTAATCAAATTATTCACTGTCTTGGTTTTTATTTATCAAATAAAAGATCACAAGCTTCAGATACAAGAAATTTATTGAGACGCTTTCATATGCACCTAAACACCTACAATTTCATTTTCCTCAGGATACTAATCTTTGCAGTTATCATCTTCGCTTTTTCATATGTTCAGACCTTGGCACCTTATCACAAATTCATAAGAACACAATAAAAACAATGTTTGCTTGTGTGTGTTTTGGAGCAAATCGTTACAGCCTTCCAAGGGAGGAAAACATTCAAAGGTTCCACTTTAAACCGTGTTTTCAATAATATCCTTCATTTGCTGTTATCTTCCCTTTATTCTCAGTATTCAGAGTTGCATATGGAGATATTATTCCTTCTGTTTTTCAAGGTTCCTGCTGTGCTTGAAAGCTAGTTCCTGACAGCTCACGGTCACTTCTGTGAGAAGAATCTAGGGCTCTCAAACTCTAAAATGCTTACCCAAGAGGAAAAGTGCTTATATGTTTCATTTCTACCATCTTCCAACATTTCTACTGCTGATAAAATATAGAAAGAGGGCAAATGAGGGATAAGTTTCATGATAACCTTTCGGTGCTAGTGCAGACCTCCCGCTGGGGTACATTACCCACCTAACAGGTGGTCTATTCTCAAATACTACTGAGCTGGTGAACTTAAGCAAGAGCATATGACCCACTTCTCAGACCTGGGGCTCAGAGCAGCAGGGTTCGTATAACCGTCTGAGAATCTCATGTTGAAAATCTTTTCTGTAATGTCTTTATTAACCTGTGCATCTGCTCTGCCAACTTAGAAATTTCTGTGGATGATGAAGGCTGAGATAACAGAATGAGCCTTCTGCTCCTCCTGTTCTCTAGGAACTGTCTCACCTGTGTCTGAAGGACTTCTAATGGGTTCTGATTATAAATTTAAGAAAACCATATTCACATCAAGAATTTGCATTTTTAGTCTTTCCTTAGATTAGAACCACTTTTAGTTTTAGTTTCCTTTGAGATTTGATAACAAATACATTCTAAGGCTTCTCGTTACAGGAGAAACATATAGCTACTGTCAAATTTCCAAAGTGTTAGGAAAAGTGAGAATCTCTTCTTTGTAATAATTACATATAATAGTAATTAATGGTCTGGGACGTGTATGATTAAGGAGATTTCATACGTAGATTGTTCTGTAAGTCAATACACCTGAGTATTTCCAGTTTCTAAACATATCTACCTTCTTAATTCATATCGACCCCATTTCTTTTAAACTGTACCTCCAAGTATTTGAAGTTCTCTGAAGTTTATCTGTTTTATCCTCTTTCCAATTCACAAACAGAAGCCATGTCAAGGTAATTAACTGTGATAACCTATTTAGCATGAAGTTATTATAAGGGAACAAAGAGCACAAACACTTTCCAGAAACACCCCCAAATTCTTAAGTTTCTAAATTAGAGCACATGTTGCCATCTTCAAACCTTCATTTTTTATTGTTTGAGTGAAGAAATATTTTCAATAAATTACAGTAAAGAAAAAAATCCAGAGATAGGCCTAATCATCAGGTTTTAATTGCATAGATTATAAGTAAATACTTTTCAGCCAAAGATCTATAATTTCAACTGTGCTAACACTTTCTGAAGTTGTACAGGATTTGATGATGTTGGGTCTACCAGAAAAAAACCCCACTAATTTTTGAGAAAACCCTCAGCTTTTGGTTACATGACAATTCGTTGTTGATGTCTACTTCATAAGTTTGCTTCTTAATATTTTGGTGTTCTATTGGTGAGGCCCTCCAGGGATATATTAATTTGGGTTGGAATATCCCAGATATTAGAAGAAATAAAATAAGGTTTCATCTTCAAGCACATTTTAGACATAGGTCAGTATTTAGAAATGCTCACAAAATAATGGTAAAGAAGGCAACTGGGAGAAATGCCAGATAACGACGAGCCGTGTGTTTATACTGTGGTTTAAGTCATCTGCACAGAGATCCTCAGTAACTTTGAATATCAGCACATCCTTCTTGCCTGGACTGGGAACGCTAAACTTTCTATGTAACTACAAGAAAGCTAATCAATTCTGTGTGACAACATAAGCCAAATTAAAATAAAACCATTTGTTTTCTTTCTTTCTTTTTTTTTTTTTTTTTGTCTTCTGTCTTTAAAACATTGCTAGGGTTTTTAGGTGAGAGGAGGGGAAGTTTCCAAGTGGGAGCAAGAGAGACTGATTAGAAAAGTTAGTCTAAATTCTCTTATCCCAGATCTAAAAGAGGCAGGGAAATTGACATTGTATAATGAAATCGTCTAGGGTTTTTTCCCCCTCTGTTTAAAATACCAGATCTATTTTCCAGAGGAGAAAATAAGTTTCTGATATCTCTAGAAGTTTACCAAATTTAAAAATAGGTACGACATTTGAAACTTTACATGAATATTGTTGTTGGCTTTTCTGTTAGATCTATTAGCTGTACCTTTGATATATTAAAACTTATTGTGACAGTAGATGTCTTTCTAAAAAAGTTTTAATTTACATTAAAAAAGCTTTAAAATAGTCCAAATATGAGGCCAAATTAAAATAATAAGTGAAAGTACTAAATGTCTGCTTTAAAATCTAAATGTTCATATTCACACACCTGTAGCTGATTCTCCCAATTTGAATGTATTTGAAGTTATAGCAAGTGAATTGTTTGAGATATAGTGTTTGAAAATCTAACTTTAAATGAGAAATTTGATGTCTCATGTTAGCATGAAATGCTGCCATTCTGCGGAGGAAAGAAGGAAATATACAGAGTTTGTTGCTAGCATGTACCAAAACTGGTACTAATTTCCTTGCATTTTTCTTCAACGCTGTTCCAGTTGGAGGCATGAAATGAGCTGGATGCATCATCTGAGGATGGCAGCTTCACAGGCATCTACGAACCTGCTAAAAGGCTTTGCATGTGTTTGTTTATTTTTGTGATTGTATTTCTCAGTTTACAGATGCTTATCCAGAACCAGCCTCCTACGCTGGCAAGCAAAAATGAATGTACTTCAAATGTGTGTGTTCTAGTCATATTGACATACTTCAGTGGGAAATTAAAAACTATTTGTTGATGAAAGTGGGGTCAGGGAATCTGGTGATTTTAAAAGGATGAATACTAATCAGATATACTTAAATAAAATCTGACTACTACTGAATGGATAGTGGAATTAAATAACTGAGTGATAGAAAGTTATTGTGTAATATGCAAGCGATTCGTTATGGGAAAAGGTAGCGCCCATGTGTTAGAAGTGTGACTATGCAAATTAAGGAAAACATATTTTTCCTCTTCTGATCTCTGGCAGGCATATGTAGGCATAGCGAGCTTTCTCACATAATGTCCTCATTCCTTTTGGTTCATTTACGTTATTGTATAGACATAATTGTAAATAAGACTAAGCAACTATAAGACATAGACATACATCAGCAGCAAATTTACGTACAGAAATGTCAAGAGGCTGGTTTCCTGGGGTGAAGATTTCCACAGGTTGGAAGGAAGATGCAGAGATAATAGAGCAAACTGGATGGACCAGCTGAAACATCTTGGTAAAAACTTGAATAGTACTTTATTTTATAGCAATACACTGCTTTGTCTCAAAGTTTCTCATTTGTGATTTATTCTGTGATGTGAATCCTTTTTCTGAAATTTGTTAAGCTCTTGACTTAGCCCTTCCACATGCTGGTCTCAGTTTTTCCTCCCAATTTTGTCCTTCAACATCAGCTCTGCCATCCCCTTCTCCAAAAAAATGGATCTGATTTGTAGTTTCGTTTCTTTTTTTTTTTTTTTTTTTTTTTGCGGTATGCGGGCCTCTCACCGCCGCAGGCCCAGCGGCCATGGCTCACGGGCCCAGCCGCTCCGCGGCACGCAGGATCCTCCTGGACCGGACCGGGGCACGAACCCGCGTCCCCTGCATCGGCAGGCGGACTCTCAACCACTGCGCCACCAGGGAAGCCCTGATTTGTAGTTTCTTGAATGACTCCTAACTTAGGCCATTTCTGTCACTCATAAAATTTCTTTCCTTCTCTACCCTACTATATTTATTTAAGCCTTAGATAGACTGTCCCATCTTCTTTGTGGAATCTTCTCTGAGAACTCTGGGCAGAATTGACTTATCTATTTTCTGAATCCTCTACCCTGACCTTTTTTAGAGTGTGTGTGTGTGTGTGTGTGTGTGTGTGTGTGTGTAGTGTAGTGTGTTAATGGCCTGTTAGTGTGTTAGTTTTTTATTGCTGTTGTAACAAATTACCATGTATTGAGCAAAAACAGCACATTTTTTATTTTGCTATTTGGTATGTCAGAATTTAAGGCACATGGTGGTAGTTTCACAGGTGTATACTTACCCCCAAATCATTGAGTTGTATACATGAAATATGCACATCTTCTTGCATGTCAATCATACCTCAATAAAGTGGTGTAAAAAATAGTTCAGGCACAGAGTGACTCATCTGGTTTTCTGCTTAGAGTCTCCCGTAGCCAATATCAAGGGGTCAGCAGGGCTGCATTCCTTTCTGAAGGCTCTGGGCATGAATTTGCTTCCAAGTTCATACAAATTGTTCACAGAATTCAGACCCACAGAGTGGCTGTAGGACTGAGGTTGCCATTTCTTTGCCGGATGCTGGCCTAAGGTCTTTCTCAGCTTCTAGAGGCCCCTGTGTTCCTTGGTGGTTGGCCTCATTCCTCCATCTTTAAAGGTTGAGTCCTTCTCAAGCTTTGTATCTCTCTGACTTCCTCTTCTGCTGCATCTCTTCTGCCTCCAGTCAGAGAATTTTCTCTGCCTTTAAGGGTTCATATGATTAGATTGGACTTACCTGGATAATTCAGGATAATGTATCTTTTCAGAACCATAATCTTGTTTTCATATCTTGACTATTGTGAATAATGATGTAATAAACATGGGAGTGCATATATCTCTGCTAAATCCTGTTTTCATTTCCTTTGGGTACATATCCGGAAGTGGAATTGCTGGATCATACGGCAGATTTATTTTTAATTTTTTGAGGAGTCTCTCTATATTTTTTTCTTTTTTTTAGTCGAAGTATAATTGATTTACAATGTTGTGCCAATCTCTGCTGTACAACAAAGTGACTCAGTTATACACATAGAGACATTCTTTTTTCATATTCTTTTCCATTATGGTTTATCACAGGATATTGAATGTAGTTCCCTGTGTTACACAGTAGGACCTTGTTGTTTATCCGTTCTCTATATGATAGTTTACATCTGCTAATCCCAAACTCCCAGTCCTTCCCTCCCTCATCCCACTCCCCCCTTGGCAACCACAAGTCTGTTCTCTATGTCTGTGAGTCTGTTTCTGTTTTGTAGAGAGGTTCATTGTGCCATATTTTATATTCCACATATAAGTGATATCAAATGGTATTTGTCTTTCTGACTTATTTCACTTAGTATGATAATCTCTAGTTGTATCCATATTGCTCCAAATGGCATTATTTCATTCTTTTTTTATGGCTGAGTAGTATTCCATCATATATATATATATATATATATATACACATACATACCACATTTTCTTTATCCATTCATCTCTCAATGGACATTTAGGTTATTTCTGTGTTTTGGCTATAGTGAATAATGCTGCTATGAACATAGGGGTGCATGTGTCTTTTTGAATTATAGTTTTATATGGGTATATGCCCAGGAGAGGGATTGCTGGATCATATGGTAATGGTAATTCTATTTTTAGTTTTCTGAGGAACCTACACACTGTTTTCCATAGTGGCTGTACCAACTGATATTCCCACCAACAGTGCAAGAGGGTTCTCTTTTCTCCACACCCTCTCCAGCATTTGTTATTTGTAGACTCTTTAATGATGGCCAGTCTTATCAGTGTGAGGTGGTATCTCACTGTAGTTTTGATTTGAATTTTTCTAATAATTCGTGTTGTTGAGCATCTTTTCATGTGCCTACTGGCCATCTGTCTGTCTTCTTTGGAGAAGTGTCTATTAAGGTCGTCTGCCCATTTTTTAAAATTTTTATTTATTTATTTATTTTAACATCTTTATTGAAGTATAATTGCTTTACAATGGTGTGTTAGTTTCTGTTTTATAACAAAGTGAATCAGCTCTACATGTACATATATACCCATATCTCTTCCCTCTTGTGTCTCGCTCCCACCCTCCCTATCCCACCCATCTAGGTGGTCACAAAGCACTGAGCTGATCTCCCTGTGCTATGCCCATTTTTTGATTGGGTTGTTTGATTTTTTTGTTGTTGAGTTGTATGAGCTGTTTGTATATTTTGAACATTAAGCCCTTGTGTGTTGCATCATTTGCAAATATACTCTCTCATTCAGTAGGTTTTCTCATTTTTTTTTTTTTATGGTTTCCTTTGCTGTGTAAAAGCTTGTAAGTTTGATTAGGTCCCATTTGTTTATTTTTGTTTTTATTTCTATTGCCTTGGGAGGCTGACCTAAGAAAACATTTGTATGATTTATGTCAGAGAATGTTTTGCCTATGCTCTCTTCTAGGAGCTTTATTGTGTCATGTCTTGTGTTTAAGCCTTTCTGAGTTTATTTTTGTGCATGGTGTGAGGGTGTGTTCTACCTTCATTGATTTTACAAGCTGTCCAACTTTCCCAGCACCACTTGCTGAAGAGACTTTTTCCCATTTTATATTCTTGCCTCCTTTGTTGAAGATTAATTGACCGTATGTGTGTGGGTTTATTTCTGAGCTCTCTGTTCTCTTCCATTGATCTGTATGTCTGTTTTTGTACCAATACTACACTGTTTTCATTATTGTAGCTTTGTAGTACCGTCTGACATCTGGAGGGGTTATGCCTCCTGCTTTGTTTTGTTTTTTCCTCAGGATTGCTTTGGCAATTCTTGGTCGTTTATGGTTCCATATAAATTTTGGATAATTTGTTCTAGGTCTGTGAAAAATGTCATGGGTATTTTGATAGGGATCACGTTAAATCAGTAGATTGTTTCGGGTAGTATTGCCATCTTAACAATATTAATTCTTCCAATCCAACAGCATGGGATATCTTCCCATTTCTTTGAATCTTCTTTAATTTCCTTTAGTAATGTTTTATAGTTCTCAGCATATAAATCTTTCACCTCCTTTGTCAGGTTTATTCCTAGGTATTTTATTTTTTTGGTGCTATTTTAAAAGGTACTGGTGTTTTGCATTCCCTTTCTGACATTTTATTGTTAGTGTAAAGAAGTGCAACCAATCTTTGAATGTTAATCTTGTATCCTACTATCCATATTGTTTTCTGTAGTGGTTGGCTCCATCAACAGGTGAATGGATAAAGGAGTTACACACACACCCACACACCCCCCTCCACACACACACGGAATGCAATATTATTCAGCCATGAGAAAGGACATCCTGGCATTTGTCACAACATGGGTGGACCTTGAGCACATACATTATACTTAGTGAGATAAGTCAGATAGAGAAACAGAAGTACTATAGGATACCACTTATATGTGGATCTAAAGAAGCCAGACTTAAAATCAGAGAATAAAATGGTGGCTACCAGGAGATGTGGGCTAGGGGGATAAGACAGACACTGTTTAAGGTCCAAGTTTGCAATGAATAGTAAATAATCCCTACAGATCTAATGAACAATACTGTATAGTGAATATAGACAATGACAGTATACTATAATCACCAAGTTTGCTGAGAGACTAGAACTTAATTATTCCAACCACTATAAAGAAAGGATAATTATGTAATATGCTAGAGGTGCTAATTATCACTACAATGGGAATCATATAACAATATATAAATGTACCAAATTAACATGTTGTATACCTTATATTTACACAATATTATAAGTCAAATATATTCAATAAAAACATTTTTTAAAAGGATCGGAATCTTAATTACATGTGCAAAATCCCTTCTCAGCAGTAACTAGATTAACATTTGATGGAATAACTAGGGGATGGAGAATTCTTCCTATCACAGCCATTACCACACAGTTGGCTTCTATCCTTTATTACCTCGTTTTGGCCATGGTAGTATCTTTTTGAATTTTCTTTCCACACTCCCTTGGAGTTAGTGTTCTTGGTGTGAATTAAATTGTGCAAAGGAAATTCGTCATGTAGATTTGAAAAGTACAAGTTAGAGAAAGATGCTATTCATATAGTGCTATAGCGCCTTGTGAATCAGCTAGTAAAGTAATCGCTATCCTGACGCAGATTTCAGTATTTAATTCTAGCTTCCTAGGTGTCAAGAAACAGTGGGGGTTGCATTGGCTTCTTGATTTGACTCCATATTCCCTGATTTATGCTGAGTCTTTAGCTTTGTCTTGTTCAGGATGCTACAGCAGTGGTGGCAGATGTAGGCCATAATGAACAGTCCCCAGTGGTGATTTCAAAGGAAGTAGCTCCCCTGATGAGCCAGTTCTCTACGCTTGGAATCTTTTTAAGAGGCTCAGGCTTGAACATGCTTCTTTATTTCCTGTAAGGTTTTATAAGAGCCTATTTCTCTGTGTTCTTCTTTATGCTTAAAACATAGCAATGGCTTATGGTTCCTGCACTGAACCCTGCCTGACACAGTATTTGATCCCAGGAATAAGTGCCACATAATAGATCCTTAAAATATGTGGCTTTGGTTTAGTGGTTAGGTAACAGATGTAGGGAAATGATGCTGCAAGTTAGGACCTGTGAGGCTTTGGCCAAACATTTGTAAAATTGTCATCTACAGTGACCTGGAAGGAAAATGTTCTACAGTACCTACAGCTTTGAGGGAAATTGTTATATAGAGCCATAATGTTGGCATATCATACCTGTTTCTAGCTGTATTTAACAAAGTATTATATAAAAACCGACCATCTGTCACAGGCAAGAATTTTTAGGTGTGTAGACAGAGAGAGAAAGATATGGAAAGGTCCACAAATTTGGGGCTTCACAGCATTAAAAAATCTATGGCTACCTCTGTGCCCAGAGAATTAGGTGTTAAAGCCAATCAAGTAAGCCAGTAAAATAAGACAGAGTTAACATAATTGTTAAGTCCAGAAAAGAAGTTTGGATATGGTTATTGGCATATGGCACCAACTGCAAGCAAATAGATCAGATGCTTAATATATTTTGAGATAGTCATGTTACCAAAGAAACCATTAAAAAAACCCTGTGTTTTTTTCAGTTTCAAAAGCAACCTTCAAGTTTCCAACGACGAGCAAGGAGAAAATAGACAGCCTCTAGGGAGAATCCACTCTCTAACATCCATTTCTTTTTTTTTTTTTTTTTTCTTTTTTTTGCGGTACGTGGGCCTCTCGTTGTTGTCTCTCCTGTTGCGGAGTACAGGCTCCAGATGCGCAGGCTCAGTGGCCATGGCTTATGGGCCCAGCCGCTCCACAGCATGTGGGATCTTCCCGGACCGGGGCATGAACCCGTATGCCCTGCATTGGCAGGCGGACTCTCAAGCACTGCGCCACCAGGGAAGCCCAAACATCCATTTCTTATATGTCCCCAAGGGATGAAGGAGAAGAAATAATCTCTAAGAGGGCAAACCATGGCAACAGAAGAAACTGGAAAGGTGCTACTCCCAGAATGCTGAGGTACAATTTATATGAGGAACCCATTTCATTGCCAGGAAAGGAATTTTGCAATTCTAGCCCACCAGGATTTTTTTTCACTAGTGACCAACTGTCATTGAGAATCCTTAATGCGTTTCCTTTTTTTGAATGGTAATTTTAATTATATTTATCTTGTTCCTATTCCTTCATGTATCTCTCAGTTAAAGACTTTATTCTGAAATCACATAGGTAAAATGAATTATTTAAAACCTTAGTTTAAGTGTATTTAAAAAAATTCATTGGGAACAATGAAAGTGATCAGTTTTATTTCTTAGTTATGTTTCTACATTAGAAACATTGCAATTTTATACTCAATTGCATAATTTATACAAGGGTTAAATTATCCATTTCCTAATGTCACCACCTTAGAGTTATGAATAAATTTTAATAAATGCCTTGAATTATTTATTTTCATATTCTGCCAAATTTCTGTAGTTTGTATAAATGATACCAAATGTTTCCCCCTTATTCCCTAAATAATTAAGAAATAGCGATAAAGAGATCTAACCTTTAGGTGAATCCAAACATCATTAGAATGTAACAGAATTTTTAGCTATTTGCGTATTAGGTGATACCATCTTGATTATTTGTTGGTTTCACAAGTTAATTTTTTTGTCACAAACTGCAGGAATCAAGATGCAGTCTTTGATGCAGTAAGGGTAAATTGATAGGAGATTTTATACACCCATAACTTTTGGGAACTTGAAAAACCTTATTTTTATTTTGGTGATGTCATACTCATATCTTCTTTAAAAATCCTTTAAATCTATTATAGAAGTTAATAAAAATAATATCTATAACATATTTATCAACTACAATGTTCTAGACATTCTGTTAGGCATACTTAATATGTTATTTATAATCTACCAGTACATAAATATTATTTCAAGTAACATAGTAAAAACAATAATTTCTAGAGGTACAATATGAATCTTTAAAATGAAACAAACAAAGAATGAGAGTGAATAGGAATGAGAAAACATTAGAAAAGATAAGAATGGTTTTTACTTGTAGAGAAAATACATTCTGTTTGCTTTTCTGTAAGGTACCACCACATACATAGAAACTTGTGCAATAAACCCCCATGAGTTACAAAACACTATCAACATTTTGTCGATTATATTTTATCTATCCCCTCCAACTTTCTCCATACTCCTTTAAGGGAAAAAAATGTAGATGTCTTGATCACATCGCTAGGCTAAATTTAGTGAAGTGATACTTTATAGAAGGAATTGGTTATCTCTATTTTCATATACATAACGTGCCAAAATTTTGAGAATATTTAAGTTATTTGCCATTGAAATTCACCCTTTTTCTCCTTTCCTAGTAATTTTACAGTTAATTATAGTCAATATCCTTCCTTCTTCAGTGTTTACATCTGAATATTTCCTGTTGCTGTGGAGTGTGTCACTTGAACAGGAAAAGTCTCACTCCAACTCCAATCCTATGCTTCTAGAATCCCAGGAAGAGGGAAGCTCCACTTAAATTAAAGGCATTCTACTAATTTCTTAGGAATTGGGGAGGTTTTCTCACTTGAGTAGGGTCAAAGGGTCTGAGTAAAAGTAAATATATGTATTTACTTTCAGTTTGCATTCCCATAATTATGGCGTAAAGGAAAGATGTTACTTCAACTTGTAAAATACATGTTTAGTTATATCAGTGATCCATTCATTCATTCCAAAAAATATTTATTGGAATCCTGCCAAGTTACGTGATCAAATACAGTTAATTTAACCATAGTTCATGTGCCATGTAGTGCCAACTAAGTATGTTGAAAGATATGTATCATTAATTGAGCCAACTGACTACGTTAAAATTGGGGTGAAAAACTATACAGATTCTATGATAATTCAGCTTTATTTTACCATATTTTTACTATTGAAGCCTATGGCCACTGCTAAAACCCCAAAGGAGCGAGAGCATTTTCCCTTTTCCCTCTTTGAGTCTCAATTCAGGTTTATTCTTTAGTGAGAGGAAAGAATTTCTGATCAGCATACTGCAGCCTGGAGCACAGCTGGCATCTGCAGTACTTTTGTGCATGTCCAAGAGCCATGCAGAGAAGTGACATACCAGAGACTTAGACATGATTACTCCCTGTAGAAGTCTGAACTCAGCACAGTGGCAGAGGACTCAAAATGGAGCTGAAGTAAAGTCATTTCTGTGCACATACGTAAATCTGCACCTGGGTTTCCATCCCAAGACTTAGATTGGTCTAGTGTCTGATTCCTTGGATCGAAGTATCAGGTTTTTTTTTTTTTCTGTAATTACTATTGTGACCATAGCATTTGCTGTAAGGATTGCATTCACATCACTCCCCATAGGCAAGTCTAAGGATTTGTTTATTGGTGGTTGTTTAGAGAGGAAAAAAAAAATCCCTGTGCATTCAGGATTGTGGTTTGTAAATGCTGTACCAGTGTTATTCATTGTTCTCGAGTTTCCCTGGTGAGGAAGAAATTTCATTTGGGTGTAATTTTGTCAGAGCTCTGGGAAGTGCTTACCACTTCTGACATGTGAGACATCACAGCTCTGGGAAACAGCTGATTACCAAGTCATATTTGTTATGGTTTTCCAGGTGGCTGGGTATTTCTAAAGCATCCTGCCTCTCATACGACTGTACTCACACTGTTTCTTTAGAAGACTGAGTCTACACTACACAACAGCAGGCAAAGAAATGCTGCCATTTATATAGAAAATTTATGCTTCATAATAAGGAGAATCAGAAAGGCAGTAGAGTGCAGTAGTTCCAGTGGTTACATTGGATTATCCTTGAACCATTCATTCTTCAACAGTGTTATTGTGGACAACTTACTAAATGTTTAAAATCTAATTTCCACAATCTGTGAAATGGGGTTACCAAGACCTCCCTCATAGGCATCATTTTATACTGTTTAAAGTTTTTTCAATGTATGTAAAGCATTTATCTCAGTATCTGTCACGTAATTACCTCTCAATAATTAGTAGCTCTTACTGATACATTACATAGTTCTAAAATGTTTCAGATCTGGCATAAAATCTAGTTATGTATGCTGAAGAAACTTATAAGGATTTGGAATACCTATTCATTTCCTTTGTAAAGCCAGTTTCCATTCATTTGCATTCTTCATTTTTCAGGAGAGGGGTATATTATATCCGTAGTCAATACGGAGCATCGATGCATTCCATTCACTGGTCTTTTTCAAATAAAAACCTTACAGACAAGGGGAAATTTTTTGTTTACTTCTTCTGCTCAAATTGCAGGCTACAGTTACTTTTAAATTACTCCCTTTGATAAATAGAAGAGCAGATTACTAAAATTTTAGCAAAGAAATGCACCACAGAAAGATCCTTTTTGACCAACCTACTGGAGAAATGGAAATAAAAACAAAAATAAACAAATGGGACCTAATAAAACGTAAAAGCTTTTGCACAGCAAAGGAAACTATAAACAAGATGAAAAGAGAACCCTCAGAATGGGAGAAAATATTTGCAAACGAAGCAACTGACAAAGGATTAATCTCCAAAATTTACAAGCAGCTCATACAGCTCAATATCAAAAAAATAAATAACCCAATCCAAAAATGGGCAGAAGACCTAAATAGACATTTCTCCAAAGAAGATATACAGATTGCCAACAAACACATGAAAGAATGTTCAACATCATTATTCACTAGAGATGCAAATCAAAACCACAATGAGGTATCACCTCACACCAGTCAGAATGGCCATCATCAAAGAATCTACAAACAATAAATGCTGGAGAGGGTGTGGAGAAAAGGGAACCCTCTTGTGCTGTTGGTGGGAATGTAAATTGATACGGCCACTATGGAGAACAGTATGGAGGTTCCTTAAAAAAGTAAAAATAGAACTACCATATGACCCAGCAATCTCACTACTGGGCATATACCCTGAGAAAACCATAATTCAGAGTCATGTACCATGATGTTCACTGCAGCTCTATTTACAATAGCCAGGACATGGAAGCAACCTAAGTGTCCATCGACAGATGAATGGATAAAGTAGATGTGGCACATATATACAATGGAATATTACTCAGCCATAAAAAGAAACGAAATTGAGTTGTTTGTAGTGAGGTGGATGGACCTAGAGTCTGTCATACAGAGTGAAGTTAAGTCAGAAAGAGAAAAACAAATACCGTATGCTAATACATATATATGGAATCTAAAAAAAAAAAAAAATGGTTCTGAAGAACCTAGGGGCAGGACAGGAATAAAGACGCAGACGTAGAGAATGGACTTGAGGACACGGGGAGGGGGAAGGGTAAGCTGAGATGAAGTGAGAGAGTAGCATGGACATATATACACTACCAAATGTAAAATAGATAGCTAGTGGGAAGCAGCGCATAGCACAGGGAGATCAGGTTGGTGCTTTGTGAGCACCTAGAGTGGTGGGATAGGGAGGGTGGGAGGGAGACGCAAGAGGGAGGAGATATGGGGATATATGTATATGTATAGCTGATTCACTTTGTTATAAAGCAGAAACTAACACACCATTGTAAAGCAATTATACTCCAATAAAGATTAAAAATAAAGAAGTAGGAGCTTTATTGAAGCAATCACTGAAAGATCAGTTCAAACCATTTGTTAAATTGCTATCATTACTATTAGTTTTGATATGTTGACGTATAGTGTAGGGTGTCTGGAACTTGACTTTATTGATGGGGTTAGTGGTAATTTACTTTCACAGCACCTTGCTTGTTCAATGAATTTAGAACTAGACAGTTTACATTTGCTTCTGTAAACCTGTAAATCCGTGTGAGTGTTTAAACGTTGAGCACTTAAATACAATTAACTGGTTGGCAAGAATTTGGCCAGCTTTGATTTCAACAACCATTTATTTATTGTGGGTTTCCAGTTGGAATTGTACTGTATCATACTGAATGGTATTGATCAAGTCAGTTGGGTGATTGGCATGAACCCTCTGGAAATAACTCACCTCATACCCAGCTTTTCTTAATGCTAGATCATTTATCATTATGTAGCATGGATATCTGGGATTATTTTGCTTCCTTTTTAAATGATAGACAGTACTCTATTTAAATGAATAGAACAGAGGAAATTATCAAACTTTCCTCTCAGATAATCTGGGAGATCCTTACCAAAATTACTGATCAGTCCTGAATAAGGAGTAAGTAAATATTATGGAAATTATGATTTAAATTATATAACCAATTGTTATTTCAGATTTGAAGTATAATGTAAATGTAGTATCACAGGGCAAAAGGAAGGATCAGAATTTCACAAAAAAGTAAACAAATGAGCTAACTTCAAATAAATAATGATTTTATTAGTGTCAGTTACTTAATATTTGAATATTATATTTCACCAAACCATTTTATAGCCTATTGATATATTGGGGAAATTTAGAGGATATAGTTGCTGATCATCTTCTTTTTTGAAAAAAGAAAATCTGGAACTTAGATCCTCATCTTCAACTTGGGGAATATAGTGCCCAACTCATAGGATTGTTGAGTGTTAAATGAGAAAACACAGATCAGGTGCCTGAGAGGTGGGTACAGAGAATGTTATTTTTCTTTTTCCATTTCCACTGTTGCACTTTATCCTTAAAACATCAAGGTTCATATTTTTTAAATATTTACCTCATCACCCAAAATGAACACTACACCAAGAAACAGAAATGAAAACAACAACAACAAATGTGGTGGGTGATTAAAGCCCAAAAGAAGGTAACTTATGCATAGAAGATACAACTGAACTTCCTCCTGAGTATACAACCTTCCCTTCCCAGCTTGAAACACTTTCATGAACGTAGTTCAGTTTCACATTAAAAAAAAGTAGAGAAGGCAAAGTTAAATTCAATTTAAGGGATTAGTAGAAGAGCATACATCAGACTGAACCTGATTTTAATGCTAGAATGTACCTGTATCCAGATAAGTTTTCAGATTTTAAGGATCTCCCCTCCCTTCAACCAGTGATTATTTGATATTAGGATTTAGGGATATTTTAAGACAGCCCTGCTAAATTTTCAGCAGAGGAAGGTTGAGTAAGAAATAGACTAAGAATCATTTTAAAGCCTGGAGGACATCAATAATAATTTGTTCTAGTAATTAAATGATTTTTATGTTTTCTTTAAGGAATCACCATAGAGGCTAGAATCTATAGACTATGAGGGTCTACAGAAAATTCTGGGCAACTCACAACCTCCCAAAGGTGCTCAAAGGTAGACTGGGCCAGAGCTGGGTTTAGAGTACAGTGGATCCCCAGGCAGTAAGGGAGGACCAGGGCTGATAGGCAGGAGGAAGCCTGATAAACTTAAAAAGCTGACTCAGGTCCCCCCCCTTTTTTTTTTTACTGGTTTATTTCACTTGGGGACTTCTCAGAACTTTAAAATGTAGCTGGGTATTGTGGATTTCCAAGAAGGGAATCTAGGATGCTGTACTACGTAAATTTGACCACGAAATGATTTTATTTGCTGAATGCCTATTAATGTCTTATAGAATTAGTTACTCTTTTTTGGGACACAACTGTTAAAATATGGACCTACAAAGTTCAAAGCCCCTTAAGAGAAGTCCTTTCTACATCTTCTTGGCCTCCTGATGCTCCTAAAACTGGAGGAGATTTTGCACCTCCTTGGGGATCCCAGTGAGATATGAGCCATAATTAAATGATAGCAAGATGAAAATAAATATCAATGTATTAATAAAATAGTATGAATATAAAATCTATCTTTCACCATTCCTATGGATGAATTCAAGTGTAATACACTATCAGCTTTATAAAATTGATGAGGTACTAAGAATAGATTTGACTATTGGTTGAATTATGTTTAAAGAAAACAAGAACTAAGTTGAAATATACCTTAATTGTCCACC
This sequence comes from Monodon monoceros, assembly GCF_005190385.1. Taxonomy (NCBI): domain Eukaryota; kingdom Metazoa; phylum Chordata; class Mammalia; order Artiodactyla; family Monodontidae; genus Monodon; species Monodon monoceros. The sequence goes on along the minus strand of NW_021703768.1, from coordinate 25,634,227 downwards.
TGCATCCTTTTAAAACTTATATTGCACATTCTTCACGGATATATAAAAAGTAACATAATAAGACAATTTGGAAATAAGTATACTATATTTTCCCTGAGAAAACTGTATATATGCATATCTCTATCTAAATATCCTTCTATCTATACAATTTTCAGGAAAATTTAAGGGCATGACATCAGTTTTATTAAAGGACATTTAAACTGAAGTATGTGGAGCTATTTGAATAATTAGAACAAAAAATTATTCAGAATTTCACTTCAAAATATGGGCAATTGTTTTGGTTGTAAGAGAATAATGCTCTGGAGGGCTGAGTGGCCCTGCCAGAACCGAATACATTTGAGAAATCTCAAGGGAAGCTTCATCCTCCAGAGATTTTTCGTTTGCTTTTCACTTCAAAGCAGTCAGGCTCAGCATCTTGATAATAAGCCAATGTGCACATCCAAACATCTGTGGTTTCTCTCTTCACATACTCAGTCCTTTTGTTGGTATGTCAGAACATGGCAATGTAAATCATAAAGAAAAGATTGCCCCTTTACTTGTTTTAACTTCAGCACGTGCCTCGCAGAGTCAAATGATCATATTTATGTTACTTGTCCATGGAATTAAAGAAATAACTATTTAAAGCTGGATGGGATCATAGAATCTGATTTTGCTGCTTTACAGAGAATAAATGGGGGCGCGGAAATGTGCAGTAACTTGCCTAATGCCACACAGTGGATAGGCAGATCAGCTCCGGTCCTGTCTCATGTGTCCCTCTTCTCTCCCGTCATCTGCTGCTTATTGGCCATCTGTCTTCACAGCAGCACTGTGCCAGGCTCTGTGCCAGAGGATGCTAAATTCGAATATGATGTGATCCTATTTTGTCCTAGAGTAGCTAAGGGTATATTTTTTCACCAAACGTTTTTGAGGGGCATAGTAAGATCATTTATTTATAATGATTAAAATTCAAAGAGTTTCATATACATGTTTGCTTATGCAAGAACACAAAGGACATAGAGTTAAAATAATTTTGCTAGTGTATAATGTCTAAAGAATTAAAGTAACTTATGAGTGATTTTTTTCCAATTTATTTTTTTGTTGAAAATGTTTAATTGCATGTATTTGTGTCTGTATCTGTATCATCTGTATCTATATCCATACCCATTATCATTAGTCTTTCAATCATTTGAGAGCAAGCTGTAGATGTAATGCCTCTTTACTCCTAAATCCTCAAGTGCGAATTTCCCCTAAAGGAGTATACTTTTTTCATTACTCCATAAAACCCTCTGAATAGGATAACCAACTTTTTAGGTCAACCCAGGACACAACCATACAAGATCAAAATTTTTTATATAATGTATAATCAGTAGTATATACATGCATATTGTTATTTTAACATAAATATAGGAAAAATAGGTGTTTATTTGAAATTATGTTTTCTGTATTTACTTTTTGTTACATAAATGCTATTATTTAAATAGGACTAATTAACAGTGGCAGTTAGTAGTAATTGGTATTACTAATTAAACCAATTATAAAGAAAGAAAAATATAACAATATTTTAGCATGTTTCCTTCTGTCTTCTGATACAGCAATTTATTTAACCTAATTTTAAAAATATTTATTTGATATTTATAGTTTGTAGGCTATATTATTGGATATTCTTAAAATAGGTAAATGTGTTTTTAAAAGGAGAATGTAAAAACAATAAGGCTAATTAAATAGGCATCATCTAATACTTAATAAAAATAACAATGACTTTTTTTTCCTTCACATAGTACAGTAGGATATTTTCACTCTTTTGTATGGTGGTAGAACTGAATACCATCAAACATAACATTCACTTTGGCTTGTAGCTCCACTTTGGTCAAGCCTATATTACACTCACCCCTATGTTAGTCCAATGTGATGACATCAAGCTAAGTATACCCTCAACAGAAGCATTTGATCATGGAATACTTAGAATTTTTTGAACTAATGTTAATTTTTTAAAAAAACATTTTTATTGAAGAAAAATTCACATAACACAAAATTACCATTTTAAAGTGTACGTTCATGATGTTGTATGACCATAATCTATCTCTGGTTCTAAAATATTTTCAACATCCCAAAAGGTAACCCTCTACCCATTAAGCAGTCCCTCACCATTCCTTCTTCCCCCAAGCCCCTGGCAACCACTAATCTGCTTTTTGTCCCCATAGATTTATCTATTCTGGGATATATCACATAAATGGAATTGTATAATGTGAACTTTGTGTCTGATTTCTTTCACTTAATGTTTCAGGGCTCATCTATGTTGTGGTAGATATCAGCACTTTATTCATTTTTTATGACTGACTATTCCATTGTTTAGATACACTGCATCTTGTTTATACATTCATCTGTTGATGGCCATGTGGATTGTTTCCACTTTTTGCCCATTGTAAATAGTGCTGCTATACAGATTTGTGTATATGTTTTTGCTTGAATACCTATTTTTTAATTTTTTGCTAGTGAACCTAGGATTAGAATTGCTAGATCATGTGATAATTTTGTGTTTAGCTTTTTGAGGAAACACTAAACTGTTTTCCACAGTAGCTGAACCATTTTAAATTTCTACCAGGAATGTCCAGTGATTCCAGTGTCTCCACATTCGTGCCACCATGTTTTACTTTCAGTACGATTATTATTATTGTTGCCATGCTAGTGGGTGTGAGGTGGTATCTCATTGTGGTTTTGATTTGCATTTTCCTAGTGACTAATGATATTACACATCTTTTCATGTATTTGTTGGCCATTTTTGTAATTTTCTTTGGAAAAAGATAACTCAAATTCTTTCTATTATTTCTAAACTAGATTTTTCTGTTGTTGAGTTTAAGACTTATTTATTCTGGATACCAGACCTTGTCAGATATATGATTTGCAAATTTTTCCTCCCATTCTTGTGAGTTACCTTTTACTCTCTTGATAAGAGCCTTTGATATACAAAAGTTTAAATTTTATCAAGTCAAATTTATCCATTTTTTAGTTGTTTCTTGTGATTTGGGTGTCATATCTGAATCCATTGCCAAATTCAAGATCATGAGTATATACCACTATATGTCCTTCTAAGAGTTTTATAGTTTTACTTCTTATATTTAGGTCTTTGAGAGATCTTGTGTTAATTTTTGCATATGGTGTGAGGTAAGGTTAATACTTAGAATTTTACCTATTAGTAACAGCAGGTTTTTAGACTGGTAGGAATTAGCTTCAAGCTCGTTAAAAATGTCCAACCTCTGTGTATCTACAAGCTTTTTCTGGTAGATCATCTGTTTTTCAATCATGTCTTTTGCATCTATAAATTCATCATAGAGACTACCCATGTCTACACTCTGAAGCTCATAAGATAAACCTCTCTTTCTTAGAGAAAATGGTTTTAAAGCATAGAGATGATTTGAATTGTGAAATTGAAGGTGGATTTCAAATGAGTTATATTTTTAGTAAAGAAATTGAGAAAATCCTTTTAAAATTGCCTGCACTTTTTTGGTGGCTTTTTTGAGTTCTGAAGCAATCTTATATCTAAAAATTGAGGCTTTTTTTTTTTGGCTATATAGTTTTGTCATAACCTACACATAACATTGAACAACTAAGATTCAGTCAGTCCATAATTTTCTCCTCTTTATAACCTCTTTAAATATCAACAAATAATTTTGGAGAAACAGAACATAAATTTTTGTTTTACTGAAATCTTTTAATGATTCTCATTCACAGTGTATTTCCACATTACAGAAGAACGTTCTTCTTGTCTCAGATTTTGAAAGTATGATGGCACAATTGGCCAACATTTTAACTTAAAAAATATTTCTGACAATGATAGCCATTGTGTAGGCACATGTCTAGGGAGACTGTCTTCTTCAATTTCTATAAAATGAAAGTCTCATAAAGTGCTTCTGAATGTTTTGAGAAAACTGAAAATGACAAAAAAATTATGAAAGCTTCAATATCACAGGCAGGAAAATCACACCCATTTTAACAGTGTTATGTGCAAGTTATGAAAGATATTCAAAAGAAAATATCATTTTATTTGGTAAGGAGGTTATAGACTGAAAATAATTTGCCAAAATTTATATTTGAACTGTCTGCTGAATATACAAATAGGTGAACAAAGTCTGACTTTTATTTGGGCAGATATTAATGATTCTTTGTTATATGTTTTTTCAAGTTGCCTTAAAATCTTCACAGATTTCAAGACTATACTTTGATAATCCATTATAAAAATCAAAGTACTTGAGAGCTGGGAGTAGGGGCATTTTTTTGTTGTTGCTATGATTCTATGCATCACTTAGTCTAGAAAGGATGGTCCTTGGTGTGATCTGACAGAATCAGCTCTTCACTGTAAAGGGCTAATACATCTGTTATCGAAATCTCTTTTTTGTTCACCCACAGGACAATGTAGTCTGATACAGGTAATGTAAATTTACTTAGTTTCATAGATCAGTTAAGGAAACCATGCAATAATTTGTTAATGTGGTATGCCCAAGTTAATTCAGTGCTGCTATTTCCAATTAAGCATTAGTGACCTTTTGGTAGATACAAACTTTTGATTGGTTTAGAAAAACTTGCCTGTCTTATCCTATACTCATTAGACTCAGTATTCAGGGACTTCCCCGGTGGTCCAGTGGTTAAGATGCTGCACTCCCAATGCTAAGGACATACTCAGTATTCATATGTACTTTCACAGCTCTTGCTCCACTATGCTTAGTCCCCAGTTAGTTTCTATATATTGTGCAGTATGCTCTCCTTAGCTTACTCACCTCCCTAATCCATTTGTATGTGTTCTTCTGTCTTAAAATACACAGCAGATTAGTCCTCTTTCTTGGTGATATTTATATCATGATGGCATTGATATTGTAATCATTCTCATTTTCCTTATAGTAACCCTTAGAAAACTTGATCCTAATAATCACAATGTTAATAGTAAACTAGACTATCTGGATAAAAAAGTACAACAGTTAATCCACAGCAATGTCAAAGATGAGCTATTTTTAGTGTCACTGTGGTTGGTTTTTATTTTCTTAAGTGCTGATTTATATTATAATTTCTGTCACATACTGCTTTTTCAAAAACAAAAGGAAATAACAAAATTTTAATAGAAATAATGAAGATAAAAGTGTTACTTGGTAAACAAGAAAGCAGTTGTTCAATGGTTGATATGTGTTGATTTCATAGTGTAATTCAGAGTTATGGGATAATTTTTGAAGTGAATGTGTTTATTTATATATTTATTTATCGGTATTGAGTAGTGTATAGTTCACATACAATATTATATTAGTTTCAGGTGTACAATATAGTGATTCGATGTTCTTACTGATTTTATACCACAGTAATTATAATATTATTGACTATATTCCCTGTGCTGTACATTACATCCCTGTGCCTTATTTATTTTATGACTAGTAGTTTATACCTCTTAATCCCGTTCACCTATTTTGCCCAGCCCCTCAGCCCCCTCCATCTGGCAACAATTGGTTTGTTCTCTGTATCTCTGAGTCTGTTTCTGTTTTGTTATATTCATTCATCTATTTTGCATTTTAGACTCCACATATAAGTGAAAACATGCAGTATTTGTCTTTCTCAGTCTGACTTCCTTCACTCAGCATAATACCCTCCTGGTACATTCATGTTGTCACAAATAGCAAGATTTCCTTCTTTTTTATGGCTGAGTTATATTCCATTTTGTATATATATATCACATCTCCTTTATCCATTCATCTATTGATAGGTATTCAGGTTGCTTCCAAATCTTGCTTAGTGTAAATAATGCTACTATAAACATTGGGGTGCATATATCTTTTTGAATTAGTGTTTTTATTTCTTTGGATAAATACCCATAAGTGGAATTGCTGGATCATATGATAGTTCTATTTAATTTTTTGAGGAGCCTCCATAGTGTTTTTCATAGTGGATGTACCAATTTACACTCCCACTAATAGTATACGAGGATTTCTTGTTTTTCACATCTTCGTGAGTACTTGTTATTTCTTGTCTTTTGACAGGTGTTTAGTGATATTTCATTGTGGTTTTGATTTGCATTTCCTTAATTATTTGTGATGTCACATCTTTTCATGTGCCTGTTGGCCGTCTGTATTGCTTCTTTGGAAAAATGCCTATTTAGGTCCTCTGACCATTTTATAATTAGATTATTTGATTTTTTTTGCTATCGAGTTGTATAAGAAATTTGAATATTTTGGATATCAACCCTTTATCAGACATATTATTTGCAAATATCTTTTCCCATTCAGGAAGATACGTTTTTGTTTTGTTTATGGTTTCCTTTGCTGTGCAAGAGCTTTTTAGTTTGATTAGGTCCCATTTGTTTATTTTCTTTTTTTCGCTAGCCTGAAGGAGCAGAGTCAAAAAAACATTGCTAAGACCTATGTTAAAGAGCATCCTGCCTTCATTTTCTTTTAGAAGTTTTATTGTTTCAAGTCTTACATTTAGGTCTTTAATGCATTTTGAGTATATTTTTGTATATTGTGTGGAATATGGTCTAGTTTCATTCTTTTACATGTAGCTGTCCAGTTTTCCCAGCACCACTTATTGAAGACACTATCTTTTCCCCATTGTATATTCTTGCCTCCTTCAGCTTAGATTAATTGACCATATGTGGAGGGTGTCATATCTTATGGTTAAGTCTTTAAGCCATTTTGAGTTTATTTTTGTGCATGGAATTAGGGTGTATTCTAACTTCTTTGATTTACATACAGCTGTCCTCCTTTCCCAGCACCACTTGCTGAAGAGATAGTTTTTTCCCATTTTGTATTCTTGCCTCCTTATCGAAGATTAATTGACCGTAGGTGTGTGGGTTTATTTCTGGGCTCTGTATTCTGTTCCATTGATCTCTGTCTATTTCTATGCCAGTACCATACTGTTTTGAATGTTTTAGCTTAGAGCTTAGTAGTATACTTTGAAGTCAGGGAGTGTGATGCCTGCAGCTTTGGTTTTTGGTTTTTTTTTCTCAAGATTTCTTTGGCTATTTGGGATCTTTTGTGGTTCCATGCAAATTTTAGAATTATTTACCATAGTTCTGCCACTGAAATTTTGATAGGGTTTGCATTGACTCTACAGATTTCTTTGGGTAGTATAGATACTAATACTGACACAATTAGTATTAGGTACAATAATAATTCCTCCAATCCATGAACACAGGATATATTTCCATTATTTTTATCATCTTCAGTTTTCAGTGTCTTATAGTTTCCAGAATATAGGTTTTTCACATCCTTGGTTAAATTTTTTGCTAGCTATTTTGTCCTTTTTATGTGATTGTAAACAGGATTGTTTTGTTTGTTTTTATTTATGATACTTCATTATTAGTGTACAGAAATGCAAGAGATTTCTGTATGGTGATTTTTGTATCCTACAACTTTCCTGAATTCATTTATTAGTCCTCATAGTTTTTTTGTGTGTGGAATCTTTAGGATTTTCTATATATAGTACTAAGTCATCTACAAATAGTGACAATTTTACTTCTCTTCTAGTTTCTTTTGTGTGCTTGCTGTGGCGAGGACCTCTAATAAATTCTATGTTAAGTAGAAGTGGCAAGATTGGGCATCCTTGTCTTGTTCCTGATCCAAGAGGAATAGCTTTTACCTTTTCACCACTGAGTATGATGTTAGCTGTGGGTTTGTCATAAATAGCCTTTATTATGTTGAGGTATGTTCCCTTTATGACAACTTTAATAAGAGTTTTATAATGAATGGATGTGAATTTTGTCAAATGCTTTTCCTGTGCCTATTGAGATGATCATGAAATTTTTATCCATCCTTTTGTTAATGTGGTTTATCACATTGATTAATTTATGGATACTGAGCCATTCTCACATCCCTGGAATAAATCCCACTTGTTCATCTGTTCTTTTCTTCTTCATTTACTCTCTTCCCTTAACTACTTGTTGTAGTTATTGTTGATTTTATGACTTCTGTGTTTTAACCATCATACTGTCTTTTTAAGTGGTTGATCCAGTGCCTTTACTACCTATTTACATTTACCAGTGAGATTTTTTTCTTCACATATTTTATTATTTCTTGGTACAGCCTTTTCTTTTTCACTTAGAGAAGGCCTTTTAACATTTTTTTGTCAGGCTGGTGGAGTGGCAGTGAACTCTTTTAGTTTTTGCTTGTCTGGGAAACTCTTTCTCTCTTCTTCAATTCTGCATGATAACCTTGCTGGGTAGAGTATCCTTCGTTGTGGAATTTTTCCTTTCAGCACTTTAAATATATCAATGACACTTCCTTCTAGACTGCAAAGTTTCTGCTGAAAAATCAGCCTATAGCCTTATAGGAGGTTCCCTTGTACATGATTCTTTGTTTTTCTCTTGCTATCTTTAAAATTCTCTCTTTATATCTAACATTTGCCATTTTATTATAATATGTCTTGGGGTGGATCTCTTTTGGGTTCGTCTTGTTTGGGACTCTCTGTTTTTCCTGGACATGGGTATGTTTCCTTCCCCAGGTTAGGAAAGTTTTCAACCATTATTTTACCAAATATGTTTTCTGCTCTTTCCCTCTTCTTATTCTGGGATCCCTATAATGCAAACATTAGTACACTTGATGTTGTCTCAGAGGTCCCTTAAACTAACTGTAGTTTTTAAAATTCCTTTTTCTCTTTGCTGCTTTGACTGGGTAATTTTCACTATTCTGTCTTCTAGTTCACTCATGCATTCTTCTGTATCACCTAATCTTCTGTTGATTCCCTCTAGTGCAGTTTTAATTTTGTTCATTGTATTCTTTAGCTCTGATTTTCCCTATATTTTTGGTATGTATTTTCTAACTCTTTGATGAAGTTCTCACTTTGTTCCTCTATTCTTCCCCCCAAGTTTGGTGAGCATTTTTATGAATACTATTTTTCAGATAAATTACTTATCTCCATTTCATTAATTTTATTTTTTCTGAGTTTCATCTTGTTCTTCTTGTTTGGGACATATTCCTCTGTCTTCTTATTTTGTTTGACTTTCTCACTTTGTCTTTGTGAAATTAGGCAAAACTATTTCAAGACTATGCCAGTCTTGGAAGTATGTCCTTGTGTAGGAGCAACCTTGCAGACTGCATGTGCCCGGTGGCTTTGGTGGGGGAGTTGGAGACAACACAAGTAGGGGCCAGGGCTTCTCACAGGGTACACTGGGGGCTGCCATCTTGACAGAGGTGGGCTGAAGCCAGAGGGGCTAGAGCTGGATTCCAGTGTGGCCCAGGGCTTCTACCAGGGTATGGTAGAAGCTACCACCTTGGTGATGGTGTTGGAGCCAGAGTGTGGCGTGGGCTGCTGCTTCTCTTGGGGCAAGCTGGTGGCTGCTTCCTTGGTGGGGTCAGCATAGAGCCAGGGTTCTAGAGCTGGAGCCTGAGGTAGGCTGGGGCTTCTCCTGGGGTACTCTAGTGGCTGTTGGAAAGGTTTTGGAGCTGAAACCAAATGCTGGCTGGAGGTGTGCTTGGACAGTTTTGGCAGGCCAGCTAAAGTGCCAGGTGCTTTTCAACCTGCTGCCTCTGTGCTGGGACTCAGAGCTAGTAAGTTTGTGAACGTACCTTTTAGGGGTGGAGTCTCAGTTTCCTACAACCTTCTCGCTCTCCTGGTTGTAAGCATTGTTGGCTTTCAAAACCCATTAAGACTGCAGGACTAGGGTACCTAATGTGGGGCTTGAACGCCTCCTTCTTAATGAAGATCTCCAAGTTTGTGATATCCCCTTCTTTTGGGTTGCCTGCCAGAGATGTGGGTCCTGAGTTGATCACTTCTCTTCCCTTCCTATCCATTTCAGTGTGTTTTTTTCTTTATATCCTTAGTTGCAGAAGAACTGTTCTACTAGTCTTCTATTTGTTTTCAGAGAGAGTTGTACTATATATAGTTGTAGTTTTGGTGTATTCATGGGAGCACCTGAGCTCAGGGCCTTCCATCTGCCATCTTGATCTTGCTAATGGTAAACTGTTACTGTAATGATTACAACCTATGTACTTTGCACACTTAAGTCACATCATTCAGAGTGGTGTAACAATGAGTAATTTACACTTGAGACTCACAAATCATAATTTTTAATATCAGTGGCCAGGGTAAAAGCAGCAACCTTGACTATGGAAGGGAGATAATCTATGCTGTATTCATTTCATACAAAAGCATCATATTCTGTCTATAGTATGGGTTTTGTAATTTTCCCTCAAACTTCTGCACCTATCCTCAAAAGCAAGTGTACTTTTGTGACTTTTTGTGACTAGGGAAAGTTTTTCTATGATACTGAACTTCCTGTGGTAAAATCTGGTTGGTCCTGGGCATAGTAGGGCAGATGGTCAACCTACCTTGATGACAACAGGAGATCAACCTTGATACAATACTACCATTAAAGTCACAGACCTTATTCACATTTCTTGAACTGTTTTTTATTTATATCCATGTAGACAATGTTTCTTTTTTCTTTCTGGTTCTAGGTCCAATCCAAGATCATGTGTGGCATCTATTTGACATGTCATTCCATTCTTTAATGTGTAACTGTTTCCAGTTCCCTTCTTCTTGTATGACCTTGACAGTTTTTTTTTTTAATTTTTTTTTTTGTTGTGGTATGCGGGACTCTCACTGTTGTGGCCTCTCCCATTGCGGAGCACAGGCTCCGGATGTGCAGGCTCAGTGGCCATGGCTCACGGGCCCAGCCACTCCGCAGCATGTGGGATCTTCCCAGACCGGGACACGACCCTCAACCACTGCGCCACCAGGGAAGCCCGACAGTTTCTTTTTTATGAATGAACTGAATTTGATTTTTTCCTCCAGTCAAACTTAAGCCATTCATTATTTGCAGAAATTCCATAGAACTGATACAGTGCTAGTCTAAGATGCCTCACATCAGGAGGTGCCTGCTGAGGACTTATCCTGCTAATGGTGATGGTAACCTTGATCACTTGGCCAGTTTCATGTCTTCCAATTTTTTTTTTTCCTCCAGAAAGACATTTTCCAATTTGTAATTGGTAAGCATTTCATTGGAAGCTACTCTGAATCTATGCTAATATTCTGCTCTCCTCAAACTTTCACTAGCCTAAGCATCCATTGATGATTCCTGTGTGAATCAACCACCACTATACTTGCCGAATGCTGAATTTTATTTCCATCATTTCTTCTGCAGCTGTTAGTTATCTTTTTACTATAAGTAGATGTTTTCCCTTCTCGTGAAGCTATTTCTGTTTTTATCAATATAGACTCACGGATAATTGTTTTAATCAATGAGTTGTATTCTGTTTACTATCATTATTTATTTTGCTGCTTAAATTGTTCTAGATTTAGCATGTGAGTCCCTTCTGCATGTTGACATAGCCCCATCATTTTTTCACACTTACTTTATCTTGCAAAAGATTTTCCAGGCTCATCTTATTTTCCTCACTCAGCCCTGGAATTAGCCATTTCTTTCACAAACTGTATATTCTTTCAATGAAAAAAAAGCATTTAGAAACAAGGGTCTGAGCACTTGTGCTCACTGCTAGTGAGGTGTCACTGTTTCTAGATCCTCTCAGCAGAGAGAGATTTATGAAATATATGTATACAAATATGCCTGCACACACATATTATATACATATGTATTATATATATATTTATTTACCTATATATTTATTTATAACTAAAACTTTAAATCAGGTTATTTACACCAATATTTTCAATTCAAATGCAATACCTCAGCACTTTTTTTCCATATGCCAACATGCCTTGTTTGTAAGTTGTTCTCTGACATGCAAGGAATTTTTTACTACCCTAAAGTTTTTTTGCTTTGCTCAGTCCCTTTTCCACCAGTTTAACTCTTGACACTCCATCACCTCTGCTTAGCTGCCACCTCACTGCCACCTTCTTAGATATTAGGTCAGCCTCACCTCTGCATGGCATCCTCACTATGACCCTTTCTTCAGCTGCCAGGAAGATGCCTGCCTCCACACAGCCTCTTCATCATCACCAACAACTTGGTACTTTTACCTGCTCCTGTCTCAGCTTCCTGTCCTCCTGTCTCCTCTTTCTCAGATTTAGGGGTTGGTTACCTCCTCTGCAAAGTTTCTCTGCTATCCCATAGAGACTCTTTAAAAAATTGTACACACATTTTGCATATCATCATTTACTCAATTTATCTATGCTGTTTACTTTGCTTTTGGGAGCGGAGTAATGCACTGCAGTCAGGCAGCATTTAATCAGAATTATTCAAATTTTATCTGAAATTTAGTGAATAATCTCCAGGAGGGTTTTGGTTACTATACTTTATTACTATCTGTGATGTATTGAATCATTTATTTTTTCATTCATTCATTCATTTTCACTTAAGACATTCTCTCCTTTTAATTTGGAAGATGACAGGAAAGTGATAATACTAATCTCTTAAAGAGACTTATTTTATAGTTTCCTCTGGGCCTATAATCAAAGGAAAAATATTTTTCTGTTAGATACAGACCACATAAAATTAGAAACTATTTTCTGTTCTTCTCAACACTTGGCTCATTCATAAACAACACAAGAAAACCAGACTTGTAAAGGATGCTCACATTGGAATTACTGGATTCAAAGAATACAGAAATCTGATATAAAAGAGGAGAGTAAAAGTTTGACAGTACAGAATTTTAATTGTTTCTTAGGAGCATTGTGGTAGTTATTTTTGATAGTATTTTTCACAGTTATTGGCTTAAATTATTCATGTTACTTATTTTATTTTTAATTTGTGAAAAGTATATTCTTTCTTGATCAGGCTTGTGAAGTACCTATTAATTTTATTAGTTTCTTCAAAGAAAATACTTTGCCCTTGTTGATTTTTTCCTATGTACTTTATAATATCTCTGAATCAATGTACATGGACTATTTGTTTATGCTCTATAGTTTAGTGTGATTGATTCTTCTTCTGCATTATTTACAATGTGTTGTCAGTAAGCTGAAATTGTTTTATCCCAGGCATTATAAACTTATATATTCATTTATAATATGAATTCTTATATATACAAATATATCTATTTTGTTTGAAGTAAGATTCAATAAATGAAAAATATAGTGGTCATATTAGTGATGAGAATGCATTCTCTAAACAAAAAAGAAAAAGGATGATGTGTAACCTCCTGAAAATTAAAAACATTTTAGTGACTCTAAAGTGTGTTTTGTTATATAAGAACAAAGAATGTGAATTAATGTATGTAACTTAATACATATTTTAAAATAAGTATGAACATAGTATTTGTAAATTCTGTGCACTAGTGTGTTTGTAATTGATTTGTAAATTGATCATTGATTGTAAATGTATGTTGTAATTATGGACTATTTTACAAGAAATCCAGATTAATAAAATTAGGTACTCAGAATGATACAAGGAAATTGCCATCCTGGATTGTTGTTGCTATAAAAACACTCAAGAATAAGTTATCCATCTATATGTTGAAAAGAAAATTAAGCAGTTTTGACTGTGAATAACCTAGGTATAAAAAGGGCTGCCTTGTAGGCTTTCTAGTAAATGCTTTCATAGTGCTTAAAAGTAATTCATTTCTTAAATTCAGTAAATATATTCCTAGTGTTCACTGTTGATTTAATAATAGCTTAATCAACATATCTTTATGGTTAAAGGTTAACATCACCAAATTCCATAGCCAAATTATGATATATTGGGAATTTAAGAAGATTTAAATATTATAAATTTATTATATTAAGTCTAATGATCAGTTTTTGTCTCAGTCCAAAGCAAGTGTTAATTAAATAATGTTGCGTGTCATTGTGTGTTCCACCATATCAGGAAGTTAAGAGGCCCTCTTTTTCCTGTTTCATTAGAGCAATTACCTATTTTGCTTCATTAACTTCTTCCTGTACTTTCTGTGGAAATTATCTTCTTGGCCTGGAGCTTTTGAATCAGTTCATAAAGTGATAACTCATTAAATCATCTGTCCTAAACTTTACGAATATTGAGAACATTTGCATAGCCTAAATTTCTTCAGCATCTTCAGGGTCAGATTGATATACAGTCCAATCAATTTAGTGCACCTTTTTTTTGTATAATTGAAACCAAATGAGAAGAGGCAAAGTTGAACATAAATAGAAAATTTATTAAAGCAGATAGTTTAACTGAAATTCTGAATTCATTGATACCTTATTTTTATCTTTAGAGTAATCGGCCTCATTTTCTATGTAAAGATATGGAAAACTCTGATGTGTACAATATATTTTATATATGTGTATGTATGTGTGTGTGTGTGTGTGTATAACACTATATCCATTATATATAATATATCCTGACACTTTTTTATAAATCTCTAGTGGATGCTGTTGGTACCTGGCCCAGATCCTTTGGGCTTTTTCTTTTCAGTAAACACTTGCTTGATTTCTAACTGCCGGGACCTGCTTTTCTTGGTGTGAGGATTTCTCTGGTAGCCAAAACCTTCTTTGCTTCCATGCAGCAGACTAGGAATGCAGGAGAAATAGTGATCCCTAGAAGCAGTTGTCAACCAGTGACTGATGGGGGGTGGTCATCACCTCCTGTAATTGAGGTATCAATACCTCAGCTTTCTCACTTACTGGGTGTTGTAATTCTGATGTACATGTTTCCCTCAAGGTGAAACGTCTGTTATGCACGGTGGTAGGTAACTGACTTGACAACACACAACACTTTGAAGACTGTCCTTTTTCTATCCCCCTTAACTGCTCCACTAGCCATGTTTCCTGGGATCAGATTCTCAAATAACCTACTTGTATTTGAATCAGATCTCTTGTTCTTGTTGGGGTAAACAAAACTAAGACATTCATTTATTCAGCCAACAAATATTTATGTGAAAAAAATATACAGGGCTTCCCTGGTGGCGCAGTGGTTGAGGGTCTGCCTGGCGATGCAGGGGACACGGGTTCGTTTCCTGGTCCGGGAAGATCCCACATGCCGCGGAGTGGCTGGGCCCGTGGGCCATGGCCGCTGAGCCTGCGTGTCCGGAGCCTGTGCTCCGCAACGGGAGAGGCCACAACAGTGAGAGGCCCGCGTACCACAAAAACAAAACAAAACAGAACAAAAATTCCTTCCTCATGGGGTTTACATTCTAGTGTAAAGAGGGCAAAAAACAAAAACTAAACATATGTGTGTGTGTGTGTGTGTATATACATACACACACACACACACATGATTATAGCAGACATTGATGAGTACCTCAGAAAATATCAAGGCAGGGAAGGAGGAGATGGAGCGCAACTTTTGTGTGCATTGCATCCTATAACAGGGTGGGCAGGGAAGCCTTAACTAAGATGGTCATTTGAACAGAGCCCTGAAGGATACGAGGTCGTGTCATTGTGAGGAATATGATCTCAGTTCTAATGGACTTAAAATTATTTCTTTATATGTTTATTTCCTTATGAGTTTTGCTTTATTTAAAATATTATAGGAATGTAATATTTTTTAAAATGGAATGTAAAAATCCTATATAACAAGGGAAGAAGAGTCATGAAAGTCAAATATATTGCACTTTGACAGAGACATTTCGATGCCTGACTGTATCGAAATGACTCTCCACATGACTCCCACATTAAATACAGCTATATCTAAATGTCCTGCTCTGAATAAGATCATGTTCCTTCCCTCAAGAGACTAAATTTTAGACATGTAAACAAACTAATACAAAAATATATGTTCTAAAAAAGGAAAGAATTTAGAGTAATAAGGAATTAATCTATGAGAGTGCAGATCAAAGAAAGTTTTAGAGAGATGCTGGCACATGAATAGCATACTGAAGATCAGTCAGACAAACAAGCTAGGACATCCTGGATTCAGAAAACAATAGGTGCAGTGCTGTGAAATCATGTGGTGAATGCCTTATCTTTGTTAAGAATTGCAGGAGTATGCATTTCAACAATTATGAGATAGAAGGTGAGGCCAAAGAAAGAGGTAGCGTTGAGATCATGAAAGAACTTGGGTGCCTGGTGAAGGGGCTCCTGAACAATTTTGAGCAAGACAAATATCATCATTAGGCTTACTTTCTGAAAACATTCCTCTGGCTGCAATGTGGAATGTCAGTGGGAGGGAGCAGAGAAGTGACTGAAAGCAACCTTAGGAATCTGGACATTCAGTCATGTTAGATTCGATGAAGAACAGAAAACAGATTCAGAACGATACATATGAGAAAACCAATGGGGTTTGATTATTGGCTAGACTTGGAAAGTTGAGTGAGAGTTACCTGAGTGACAATGCAGGTGTCTAGATGTTCCTGGTTGGATGGGGCACTAATCTCAAAACAGGATATGAGCTCAGAAACACTCTATATTACTTCATAGCGAAGTATTACTTCAATCTGCCTCTACTTATCTATCATGTTACTGTAGTATTTTGTTCCTGGATTAATGGAAATGAAAGCTTGAGGTGAGCTGGATCATAATGAAATTGTTGGTGCCTATTGGTTAGTTTTCAGAATGAAACATTTCCACCTTCTTTCATTTTATTCTATAAATGACAAGATACATTTGGCTAGCTAGCGATTAATGTCGACTGTTAATAATTTGGCTAGCCAAAATACAAATAAAATTTTCCTCTATAAGAGGGACAAAACTAATTTTGATTGTCTAATAAGCACACTTTGCTAACGTTCCCTCCCTCATGAGAATGCTATACAGTAAGACAATACCATTTTAAAAGTGAGAAACCAAGGATCTTTTGTTCATTGTTCCATGAGTCATAAGTCTGAGACTGGGGAATTTAAACTCTCATGTCTTTGATGCCAAAGTCCCAGATTTCTCCACAACAGGACGACAAAATTCAAAAGTAAATGAATAGTCTGCTTTTTGGATATATGATTCTAATTAGATAAGGCATCTGTATTTTTGTTTCGATAATAGATTATAATGAGCCATTGAAACTTTTCACTGAAGGTAAATTGTGATCATTTTAATCAGGAATTGTTGTGATTGAGATGAAGCTTGGGAACTCTGATACTGCTGTTGTGCAAAGGTGAATTATGATTAGATTTAAAGTTGAGTGAACTCAACCAGGGACATTTATTGTAATATTTATTTCTTTTTAAACTGGCTGCATTTGGCTTTATATTCTAAATAAAAAAAAATTTAGGAATTTTTGCTCAAAGAGAAGATGTGGGCATATTACCTTGTCTGAAAAAATAAGTTAATAAAGTTACTTTTATGTAGAAATACAAGAAATATATAATACATATATTTCATATGAAGTATGTGAAATTTATCTTATGTATATGATACGCACATGCACGTATATATATACACATATAATTATATATAAATTTATATATGAATGTTTGCTATTAAAATCATAGTAGCAAGGAGAAAATTACAAGGACATCATTCACTAATGTTACTGAGTGGTTATTTATTTGCTCTCAAATTTGTATTGACAAAAACATAATCAGATGCCAATTATATACAAATACAATTCCATATACTCAAAACCAAAGTCCCCTTTGATGTGTGTATAAGAATACTTTAAAAAAAGAAAGAAATTTTTAAGCAATGATGTCAGATGTTCTTTTAGTACTGAATGATGAATTCAACACTACTAAAAGAGGTCAGTGTTGAGTTTACAACTTCTTATATGGTGTTTAATTTTTAGATAGGAAAAAATGACCGAACGTTTTAGAATCAGAGCAAACATTTTTGTTGAGAACAGAAGTTTTCTTAAAACATAGACCATTTTCAAAACCACTTACATAATCAATAAGTGTGGCATATGGGAATTTTGGTTCCAGTATATTGATCAGTCAAGCAAATACAGGGATTACAGCAGAGCGGGATTTAGGACTTCCCTAAAAGTCCTAAGTCCTAACCACTGTGGCTCAGTGGTTAAGAATACTCCTGCCAATGCAGGGAACATGGGTTCAATCCCTGGTCCGGGAAGATCCCACCTGCCACGGAGCAACTAACCACGTGTGCCACAACTACTGAAGCCCACGTGCCTAGAACCCATGCTTCACAGCAAGAGAAGCCACCACAATGAGAAGCCTGTGCACCAAACGAAAAGTAGCCCCCACTCGCCGCAACTAGAGAAAGCCTGCGTGCAGCAATGAAGACCCAACGCAGCCAAAAATAAATTAAAAAAAGAAAAAAAAAAGTGGGATTTAGAAGAGAGGTGGAAATTGGTTCCTTTGTATTTTCCATCCATAGTTCTTAGTTACCCTCTAGGGCTTCACAAAAGACAGTCTGTTCAAAGCAGAAAATATGATCATGCCTCATCTCTTTAAAAACCTTTAATAACTTTTAATTGTTTTATAATCTCAAATCCCAACATGCTCTCAAAATTTCCAGCATGATCTACAGTTCATCTTGCCCTCCTCTTTACCTCTCTCATTTTATTTGAGCTACTTGGGTTTTTCTGAGGTCCTCAAGTCCCACACACTCTCCCCCATCTTGGGACTGTCATACTTCACAGCTACTTCAAACTTAACTACTCTTCTTTTTTTTTTTTGGCCGTGTTGCGCTTGGCGTGTGGAACCTTAGTTCCCCAACCAGGGATCAACCTGTGCCCCCTGCAGTGGAAGCACAGAGGCCTAACCACTGGACTGCCAGGGAAGTTCCAAACGTAACTGCTCTTTCAAGTCTCAACTTGAACATTGTTTTCTCTCTAGGAATCCTCTCCTAAACCCAGAGTTTAGGCTAAAGTCTTCTATTAAATAATCCCATCATACAGGATACTTCTCTTAAAGAGCATCTTGCACAATTGAAGTGAATGAGATATTTATTTTAAAGTAATTTTTTAATGGCCATTTTCTCCATTGACATCTAGACCCCTTGAGCACAGAGGCTGCTATGTACAGACTTGTATGCCCAGTGCCTGACATTTAGCAGGAACAGAGAAGATGGCTGTACATTAACTACTTCGTGATGGTGCTTTCCTATAAAAAGTTTTTTAAAATTTCAAGCTGTCATTAAGTGGCCCGGGAGGCTTTTCTTGTCTAGACAAGCTCGTTAAGGAAACAACAGAGAAGCATTCTTCTTTTAACATGTGTATGAAGTCCTCTGCCATTTTGGTTCTTTCCTCACCTATTTGTTAATGTCAGTTTTTAAGAGTGGTAGGGAAGTAGGCTGATGTGCTTACATGTAAGACTAGTGGTTGTCAACCAGGGTGATTTCGCTCTTCAGGGGACATCTGGCAATGTCTGGAGAGAATTTTACTTGTCACATGGTGGGGGGTGGGTTGGTACTGGCATCTAGAGAAGCAGATGCAGCTAAAATCCTACAATGCACAGTGAAGGCACTCAAAACAAGGAATTATCCAGCTGACATGCCAGTAGTGCAAAGGTTGAGAAACCCTGATATGGAGAATGGGACTATAGATTATGATGTCCTGGATAAAGAAAGTTTCTATAATATAGCATCAGAGTATATTACTTTAGTTAATTTATTTTGGATAGTTATATAGACATGAGTATTAGTCTTGTTTCATGATGTGTAAGTGGTTTATTTAGAGTCTAGTACAAATAGCTTTCCATACTGAGCACATAGCTTGCACATTACTGGCATTCGATAAATCTTTGTTGAATTGAATTTTATTTGGCATATCATTCCAACTTGTCAGGATCATTTTGTGCCCAAGACTTGATATCTAAATTATATCTAACTTCCTAGTTTCACGTCAAGCACAAAGTTGAATTGTATGGCATCTATGCTATTAATAGAAATAGTGAACAGGAGACCATACACTAAGATGAAATTCTGGAGATTCCATTTTGAAATATAAGCATTGTTTATATTACCATTTCATCATAGTGGTGTACTTGATCCTGTGACACCTGCTTTGTGTAAGTTTACCATTCATTGATGGAAAAAATGTGATTACACTTTCAAGGAGATTCCACATATAGAAAGGAATATGAAAAGATGGGTAATATTTTGAGTAATTATGAAAAAATGGGTTAATGTTTTAAATGATTGAATTATACAGATTGCTAAAAGTGCATTATATCTTCTATAGACAAATGGACAAAGATCAAGAAAAAATTACACAAGAGAAAATTATTTTAAAATATGAGGCATTTAAAAAGTAATAGTCAACATTACTGAACACTATTTTTTAGGCATAGGCTAAGTGCTATTCATGTACTTTCTGACTTACTGTGAAGTACGTATTATTTGTATCTATATTTGATGGGCTCATCAAGGGTAACTAATTTGCCAAGCTCCCTTAGCTATAAAGGGTTATAAGAAAATATATTTAAATTCACTAGAGGTTAAACACTTGCAAATTAAGCAACTGCATGATAGATTTTGCATTACAGATTAGGGAAAATTAAAAATATTTTCAATGTTGTAAATCTTGGAATAAAATATATACACACATATTGGTGGAGATGAGGTCTTTAACTCAATGGAAGTCAAATTGACAATGTTCTAAAGCATCATAAAAATGTATTTATGCTTTAACCTACAATCCTACATATAATAATTTATCTTAAACAAAAATAAATTTTAAAACCATTATTTGTATATACAAGTTTATTTATGTGTAACCTTATTATTATTTAGAATGACAAGACAGTTAATTAAATATCCAGAAACAATTTAAATAAATTAGACAATGACCAATTGATGAAGCATTATATATATTATTAGGGGCTATTTTAATTTTGAAGAATATATAACAACCTAGAAACATTTTCTGATGTAATTCTAAGCAAAGAAAGCTGCAAGGTAAACTGATTGTCACTTTATCAAAATATGCCTGCCTATGACAAAAATCTGGAGAGGAATATGTGATAAAAATAGCTCTGTAATGTAGTGGCAGTATAATTAAATCAATGGAAACAAAGTTAATACTGTAAATATATGCTATTCAATTTCTATGAATACTAAAAATAAATTAAAGTAATTCACTTTTAGGCTATATTGTAGAATCTATCATCCATCCAGAAGAGAAGAATTTAGTCACGCTCCCCATACCAGGGTTTCTCAACCTCTGAACTATTGATAGTTTGGGCTCCATGACTCTTTGTGTGGGGGAACCACCCTGTGTATTGTAAGGTGTTTAGAAGCGACTGGCCTCTATATGACTAGAAACCATTATATCACTCCCTCACCCCCGATCCTCCATTATAATAACCAAAAACCTGTGAACTATAATTTTGTTAGAAGATCATTTGGAAGACTGGCCACAAGCATTCCTCTGTATACATCAATGCATTTGTAATGTGACTTCATACCTCCTTTCAAGTGGATTCTACTTTTCTACCCCCTTAATCTGTCCTGGCTTTGTGACTGATTTTGGCCAGTGCGGTGAGCTGGTAGTAATGGGTCTCAGTTCCAAGCCCAGGTCTTGTGAGGCTATACACTCTTCCACTTGATTTTTTTGAACCCCTGGCTCTCAGCTAAATAAACCCAAACTAGGGGATTAAAGGAAGAAAGACAACATAGATCAGAGTACAGTTAACTAGATGTCCTAGCTGAGTTTCCAAGTATGTCTGAGAGACCCCAGCTAGCATAGCAAAAGACAACTCACAGGCTAACCACAAATGTACCTGAGATCCCACTCTGGAGCAGAACATCCCTGCTGAGCTTAAATTCCCATACCATGGAATTGTGAGCCAAATATATAGTTGTTTTAAGTAACTAAATGTTTGTATCCTTTGTTATGTAGCAATAGTTTACCAATATATTTTGTGACAATAAACTGTATACCTTCTGGAAAATTTGTGTTAATTCCATACCTCAGCAAAATGAAGTTCTGTGTCCTACAGCTTACCTTTTCCCCAGGATTGATCACTAATACTTCTAGTATTATATACCTGGGTTTTCTACAGGATGTTTAATTTCTAATCAAGTAGTAGAAACAATCACATCTTGTGGATTTTGACCACATAAGTAGCTAGATTTTTACTTTAAGATATACTTTGTTTTTACTTGATTAGAGCCAATTAGGCTTATTCAATTTATTTCACACTTTTTATCAATTATTTTGTGTTTTATGGGAGTAATGAAGTTGCAAGGGAAAACAACAAAACAACTTTAAGATATAAATATTTGTGAGAAGTAGGTTGAAACTGCTAGGATATTTTGTGAAAATAATTAGGTTTTGAAGATTAATGAAGTAAAAATTATTGTAATTGTATTCTAGCAGTAGGACACTGCTGATGCTAAGATTGTACTGACATCTTTGTGTTGTATAAACTTTCCACTTCTTAGAAACCTATATGATAAGTATTCCAATGAAGGCTTTTTAAAAAAAAATTTCTCATCTCAGGTTGTAGTGCTAACAATAATTTAATATGAGATCTTATCCTATTTTGGCAATTGCTGCTACGTTTTGTTTAAAGTTTTTCTGAGGACATATTGAGCAACCTTACAGATATGGAAATACAAAAATATTTCTAGATTTTGAATCAGATGTTGTTAAAACTTTTTATACTGACATTTTTCAAATTTCTAAATTTCTTGCAGTTTCCTTATTTGAAATTTAGACATTGTGATACACTAATGGCAAAAGTGGCCCCAATTTTTCCCCTTAACCTATATATGGTCCTTGCAATGTGACGTTATAGCTTCCTCTGTCAAGAAGTGCAGTTTATTTTCCCACTCTCAACTGACCTGTAACTTACTTTGGCCATTAGAACACTGTAGCAGAAATGGTGCACCAACGTCTGATACTACACCTTGAAACAGTGCTTTTTCTCACTGTCCTGGACTCCTCCCTTTACATGAAAATGAGTCTGACCAAGACCAGTGGAGGAGGGGAGAACACATGAAACAAAGCCATTGAATCACCCATGTGAGGCCAGGCTAGACCAGCCGGCCCCCATCCGACCTGCTGGCTGATTGCAGATGCATGAGCAAACCCAGATGAGATCAGCCTCACCCAGAGCAGATAAACAGAACCATCCAGCTGACCTATAGTCTCATGGGAAATAATGAATCTTTGCTTTTTAAGCCACTATGTTTTGGAGTGGTTTGTTACACAGCAATGACAAACCATATTATATAAAATCATTTCCACAGTTTTCTTTATCTCATATGTGAGGCTTAAGTGGCATTATTTGTGTGAAAAAACAAGCACATATTTTTGACCAATAATAGTTTATATAATAGCCTATATAATTTTATATAATAATGCCATAAATCATTTTATAAATTAACTGTATTGCATTTTCTAAATAAACAAGTTCTATAACTTATACATATGATATATATCTAGTTTATCTGAATTTTAATTTTACTGATTATTTGAAATTAACAATACTAAATGGAAACGTTAAAGTTTTTTCTGCGTGTGCTTGAAAGCATTGTTTCCCAAATTGTGTTTTGAATTTGAGAAAACGTTGTTATAAAATTATTTTAAAATAGAAAAATCCATTAAAATGTTCTTTTAAAAAACTTAAAAAAATTAATTTGATTAGGTAATAAGTATATAGACATTTCTCATTTAAATATGAAGCAAAGGCAAGTTAAAGAAAACAAACTGTTCAGATTTGAGTGTTTCAAGATTTCCTCTTTAAAAAATCAGATGTCCATCGAGAGATGAATGGATAAAGAAGACGTGGCACATATATACAGTGGAATATGACTCAGCCATAAAAAGAAACGAAATTGAGTTGTTTTGTAGTGAGGTGGATGGACCTAGAGTCTGTCATACAGAGTGAAGTAAGTCAGAAGAAGAAAAACGAATACCATATGCTAACATATATATGTAATCTAAAAAAAAAAAATGGTTCTGAAGAACCTAGGGGCAGGACAGGCCTAAAAACACAGACGTAGAGAATGGACTTGAGGACACGGGGAGGGGGAAGGGTAAGCTGGGACAAAGTGAGAGAGTGGCATGGACATATATACACTACCAAATGTAAAACAGTTAGTGGAAAGCAGCCGCATAGCACAGGGAGATCAGCTTGGTGCTTTGTGACCACCTAGAGGGGTGGGATAGGGAAAGTGGGAGGGAGACGCAAGAGGGAGGAGATACGGGGATATATGTATATGTATAGCTGATTCACTTTGTTATACAGCAGAAACTAACACACCATTGTAAAGCAGTTATACTCCAATAAAGATGTTAAAAAAATAAAACATATGAAAAAGATGTATACATATTATTTAAAACATTTATTGAAAATAAAAATAGGGGAATATAATAGACCCTCAACAATGAATTTGCAAGTCATTCTTGTTACTTGAATAATCGCGAACAGTTTAAGCCATTGCTAAATGACAGCAGATTCTCTGTAATAGGACATGTTTACTCTGTTCTGATAAGGACAGGTGTTACTGTAATTTTCACCCCTGAAAGGGTACATGTGGGAAAATAACATTTACAGTGAATTCATTGACTTGCCTCAGGAATTGTCTTATTTGTACCGACGGCTGCTGGAAAAAGCCGGCAATATGTTCTGGCCTGGTGTTTGTTAACTTTTGCAGGTGCTCTGCTTTCCAGGGGCTTCTATAAACCACTGGCTTTCATTCTTTTACCCTTGTTTGAGTTGATATTGTCATTCATGACTGCACAGGACTATAAATGATGATCTAATGTCACTTATCTAATTACGTGGCATCCTGCACTAAAGTTTAATCTTCCTGGGTCAATATCAGCTCTCAGCTTGGTGCTCAACAAGCAAGCATAGGTATGTGTATGGATATATCTGCAGGGGGCAAGAGTACATCTTGTCTTTTCTTTACTGAGGCATTACTGACATATAAAAAATAGTACATATTTAATGTATACATCTTGATGAATTTGAAGATAAGTATACACTCATGAAACTCTCACCATAAATAATGCATAAACTTAACCATCCCGTTTAAAAATTCCCTCTCTCCCTCTTTTATTTGTGGTAAGAACAGTTAACATAAGATCTACCCTCTTAACCAATTTTAAGTATACAGCATTGTTAATTACATGCTCTATGCTGTACATTAGATCTCTAGGACTTACTCATCCTATATAACTGAAACTGTGTACCCAACATCTCCTTGATTCCCCCTTCTCTGAGTCCCTGGTAACCATTCTTCAGCTGTCTATTTCTATGAGCTTGACTATTTTAGATTTCTACTATAAGTGGGATCATGCAGCATTTGTTCTTTTGTGTTTGTCTTGTTCACTTAGCATAATGTCCTCCAAATTCCTATATGTTATAGGAAATGGCAGAATTTCCTTCGTTTCTTTTTATTGGACTATAATTGCTTTACAATGTTGTGTTAGTTTCTGCTATACAATGAAGTGAATCCGCTATATGTATACCTATATCCCCTCCCTCTTGGACAAACCTCCCACCTCCCTCATCCCACCCATCTAGGTTGTAGCAGAGCACCAAGCTGAGCTCCCTGTGCTATACAGCAGGTTCCCACTAGCTATCTATTTTACACGTGGTAGTGTATTTATGTCAAACCTAATCTCCCAATTCAACCCACTCTCCCCTTCCTACCCTGTGTCCACATGTCCATTCTCTATGTCTGTGTCTCTATTCCTGCCCTACAAATAGGTTTATCTGTACCATTTTTCAAGATTCCACATATATGCGTTATTATATTTGTCTTCTCTTTCTGGTTTACTTCACTCTGTATGACAGACTCTAGGCCCATCCACATCTCTACAAATGACCCAGTTTTCTTCCATTTTATGGCTGAGTACTATTCCATTATATATATATATATACATCTTTTTTATCCATTCATCTATTGTTGGACGTTTAGGTTGCTTCCATGTCCTGGCTATAGTAAACAGTGCTACAATGAACAATGGGGTACATGTGTCCTTTGGAATTATGGTTTTCTCAGGGTACATGCCCAGTAGTGGGATTGCTGGGTCATATGGTAGTTCTATTTTTAGATTTTTATGGAACCTTCATACTGTTCTCCATAGTGGCTGTATCAATTTACATTCCCACCAACAGTGCAAGAGGGTTCCCTTTTCTCCACACCATCTCCCGAATTTATCATTTGTAGATTTTCTGATGATGGCCATTCTGACCGGTGTGAGGTGATACCTCATTGTAGTTTTGATTTGCATTTCTCTAATAATTAGTGATGTTGAGCATCCTTTCATGTGCCTCTTGGCCATCTGTATGTCTTCTTTGGTGGAATGTCTATTTAGGTCTTCTGTCCATTTTTGGATTGGTTTGTTTGTTTTTTTGATATTGAGCTCCATGGGCTGTTTGTATATTTTGGAGATTAATCCTTTGTCCGTTGCTTCATTTGTAAATATTTTCTCCCATTCTGAGGGTTGTCTTTTCATCTTGTTTATGGTTTCCTTTGCTGTGCAAAAGCTTTTAAGTTTCATTAGGTCCCATTTGTTTATTTTTGTTTTTACTTTCATTACTCTAGGAGGTGGGTCAAGAAAGATCTTGCTGTGGTTTATGTCAAAGAGTGGTTTTCCTATGTTTTCCTCTAAGAGTTTTATAGTGTCTGGTCTTACATTTAGGTCTTTAATCCAATTTGAGTTTATTTTTGTGTATGGTTTTAGGTAGTGTTCTAATTTCATCCTTCTACATATAGTTGTCCAGTTTTCCCAGCACCACTTATTGAAAAGGCTGTCTTTTCTCCATTGTATGTTCTTACCTCCTTTGTCATAAATTAGGTGACATATATGCGTGGGTTTATCTCTGGGCTTTCTGTCCTGTACCATTGATCTATATTTCTGTTTTTGTGCCAGTGCCATACTGTCTTGATTACTGTAGCTTTGTAGTATAGTCTGAAGTCAGGGAGCCTGATTCCTCCAGCTCTGTTTTTATTTCTCAAGATTGCTTTGGCTATTAGGGGTCTTTTGTGTTTCCATACAAACTGTAAAATTTTTAGTTCTAATTCTGTGAAGAATGCCATTGGTAGTTTGATAGGGATTGCATTGAATCTGTAGATTGCTTTGGGTAGTATAGTCATTTTCACTATATATTTTGGGTGGTATCATCATTGATTCTTTGAATCCAAGAACATGGTATAGTTCTGTACTGTTTATGTCATCTTTGATTTCTTTCATCAGCATTTTATAGTTTTCTGAGTGCAAGTCTTTTGCCTCTTTAGGTAGACTTATTCCTAGGTATTTTATTTATTTTTTTTTAATTACTTTTTATTTTTTATTTTTTTGCAGTACGCGGGTCTCTCACTGCTGTGGCCTCTCCTGTCGCGAGCACAGGCTCCGGATGCATAGGCTCAGCGGCCATGGCTCATGGGCTCAGCCGCTCTGCGGCATGTGGGATCTTCCTGGACTGGGGCACGAACCCATGTCTCCTGCATCGGCAGGTGGACTCTCAACCGCTGCGCCACCAGGGAAGCCCGGTATTTTATTCTTTTTGTTGTGGTGGTAAATGGGATTGTTTCCTTAAATTCTCTTTCTGATTTTTCATTGTTAGTGTATAGGAATCCAAGAGATTTCTGTGCATTAATTTTGTATACTGAAACCTTACCAAATTCATTGATTAGTTCTAGTAGTTTTCTGGTGGCATATTTAGGATTTTCTATGTATAGTATCAAGTCACCTGCAAACAGTGACATTTTTACTTCTTCTTTTCCAATTTGTATTCCTTTTATTTCTTTTTCTTGTCTGATTGTTGTGGCTAGGACTTCCAAAACTATGTTAAGAGTGGCGAGAGTGGACATCCTTGTCTTTTTCTTGATCTTAGTGGAAATGCTTTCAGTTTTTCACTATTGAGAATGATGTTTGCTGTGGGTTTGTCATGTATGGCCTTTAGTGGGTTGAGGTAGTTTGCCTCTATGCCCATTTTCTGGAGAGTTTTTATCATAAATAGGTTTTGTGTTTTGTCAAAAGCTTTTTCTGCATCTATTGAGATGATCATATGTTTTTTATTCATTAATTTGTTATTATGATGTATCACATTGATTTATTTGTGTATATTGAAGAATCCTTGCATTCCTGGCACAAATCCCAGTTGGTTGTGGTGTATGATCCTTTTCATGTGCTGTTGGATTCTGTTTGCTAGTATTTTGTTAAGGTTTTTGGCAACTATGTTCATCAGTGATATTAGTCTGTAATTTTCTTTTCGTTCATCAGTGATATTAGTCCGTAATTTTCTTTTTTTGTGTGATATCTTTGCCTGGTTTTGGTATCAGGGTGATGGTGGCCTCGTAGAACGAATTTGGGAGTATTCCTCCCTCTGCAGTTTTTGGAAAGAGTTTGAGAAGGATAGGTCTTAGGTCTCCTCTAAATGTTTGCTAGAATTTGCCTGCTAAGCCATCTGGTCTTGGACTTTTGTTTGTTGGAAGATTTTTAATTACAGTTTCAATTTCATTACATGTGATAGATCTGTTTATGTTTTCTAATTCTTCCTGGTTCAGTCTTGAAAAATTGTACCTTTCCAAGAATTTTTCCATTTCTTCGTGGTTGTCCATTTTATTGGCATATAGTTGTTTGTAGTAGTCTCTTATAATCCTTTGTATTTCTGTGGTATCAGTTGTGATTTCCTCTTTATCATTTCTAATTTTATTGATTTGCATCCTTTCCCTTTTTTTCTTGATGAGTCCAGCTAAAGGTTTATCAATTTTGTTTATCCTACCAAAGAACCAGATTTTATTGATATTTGCTATTGTTTTCTTCATTTCTATTTCATTTATTTCTGCTCTGGTCTTTATGACTTCTTTCCTTCTATTGACTTTGAGTTTTCTTTGACCTTCTCTCTCTAGTTGCTTTAGTTGTAAGGTTAGAGTTTTTATTTGAGATTTTTCTTGTTTCTTGAGGTGAGATTGAATTGCTATGAACTTCCCTCTTAGAACTGCTTTTGCTGCATCCCATAAGTTTTGGGTCATTGTGTTTTTGTTGTCATTTATTTCTATGTATTTTTTAATTTCTCCTTTGATTTCTTCAGTGATCTCTTGGTTATTTAGTAGCACACTGTTCAGCCTCCATGTATTTGTGTTTTTTACAGTTTTTCTTCTGTAATTGATTTCTAATATCATAGCATTATGATCAGAAAAGATGCTTGTTATGATCTCAATTTTCTTAAATTTTCTGAGGCTTGATTTGTAACCAAATATGTGATCTGTCCTGGAGAATGTTCCATGTGCACTTTAGAAGAAAGTGTATTCTGCCACTTTTGGGTGGAATGTCCTATAAATGTCAATTAAATCTGTCTGGTCTATTGTGTCATTTAAAGCTTGTGTTTCCTTATTTATTTTCTGTTTGGAGGATCCGCCCATTGGTGTAAGTGGGTTGTTAAAGTCCCCTACTATTACTGTGTTACTATTGATTTCCCCTTTCATGGTTGTTAGCATTTTCCTTATGTATTGAGGTACTCCTATGTTGAGTGTATAAATATTTTTAATTGTTATATCTTCTTCTTGGATTGATCCCTTGATCATTATGTAGTATCCTTCCTTATCTCTTGTAACAGTCTTTATTTTAAAGTCTGTTTTATCTGATACTAGTATTGCTACTCCAGCTTTCTTTTGATTTCCTTTTGCATGGAATATCTTCTTCATCCCTTAACTTTCAGTCTGTATGTGTTCCTAGGTCTGAAGTGGGTCTTTTGTAGACAGCATATATATGGATCTTATTTTTGTATCCTTTCAGTGAGTCTGTGTCTTTTAGTTGGAACACTTAATCCACATATGTTCAAGGTTATTATTTATATGTATGTTCCTATTACCATTTTCTTAATTGTTTTGGGTTTGTTTTTGTGGGTCTCTTTCTTCTCTTGTGTTTCCCGCCTAGAGAAGTTCCTTTAACATTTGTTGTAAAGCTGGTTTGGTTGTGCTGAATTCTCTTAGCTTTTGCTTGTTGCCTGTAAAGCTTTTGATTTCTCCCTCAAATCTGAATGAGATCCTTGCTGGGTAGAGTAATCTTGGTTGTAGGTTTTTCTCTTTCATCACTTTCAGTATATCCTGCCACTCCCTTCTGGCCTGCAGAGTTTCTGCTGAAAAATCAGCTGATAACCTTCTTTAATATTAAAAGTTTATGCTGCTTTTCATATTTTTACTTTGAATTTAATTTTTGTTAGTTTGATTCATATATGTCTTTGTGTTTTTCTTCTGGAATTTATCCTGTGGGACACTCTGCACTTTCTGTACTGGGGTGACTCTTTCCTTTCCCATGTTCGACAAGTTTTCCACTATAATCTCTTCATATATTCTCTCAGACCCTTCCTTTTTCTCTTCTTCTTCTGGGACCCCTATAATTCAAATGTTGGTGTGTTTAGTATTGTCCCAGAGGTCCCTGAGAATGTCTTCAATTCTTTTCATTCTTTTTTTTTATTCTGGTCCTCAGGAGTTATTTCCACCACTCTGTCTTCCAGCTCACTTACTAGTTATTCTGCCTTAGTTATTCTGTTATTGATTCCTTCTAGTGTATTTTTCATTTCATTTATTGTTTTGTTCATCTCTGTTTTTTTGTTTTTTAGTTCTTTTAGGTCTTTGTTAAACATTTCTTGTATTTTCTCAATCCTGTCTTACTGGTTGTTTGGCCTGAGGCTTCCAGCACTGGAGTTTGTAAGCTGTCGGGTAGAGCTGGGTCTTGGTGCTGAGATGAGGACCTCTGGGCGACCTCACTCTGATGAATATTTCTTAGGGTCTGAGGTTCTCTGTTAGTGGTTTGGACCTGGGGCTTCCACCTGAAGAGCTCAGGCCTGACCCCCCGGCTCATGAACCAAGATCCTGCAAGCTGCGTGGGGTGGCAAAAAAAAAAAAGAAAGAAAGAAAGAGAAAAAGGAGTAGAACCATAACAGAGTAAAAAATAAAATAAGATTCAGAATTAACAGATATATTAGAAAAATAAATAAATAAAAATATAGATGAAACAACAACCAGAAGGTGAAACAGAACTACAATAGCAAAAAAGAGGAGGAAAAAAAAAACAGCCAGCACAGGCTTTTGCTGTGGGTGCTGGGGCTTAGGTGGGGGCAGGGTATAGGCAGTGGGTGGACCTATGCTTAGGACCCACAGGGCCGAAAAAGTTCCTGGGGGTGGGGGGGGTGGGGCTTTGGCTCAACACAGCAGGAGGGGCCCAGGAGTGCCTCTGGCCTTGGAGGGTAGAGGACCAGGTCCAGGACCCCAGCAGGCTCCCTGGGCCCAAGTGGGCAGGGGAAACACTAGGTGTGTTCCTACTGATCCTCCGATCCCAAAGGGTCCCTCCCTGTTGGCCTCTCTTCTTCTTCCCCCCACTTCCTATGCCCCTAGGACCCTCGTGGCCTGGAGGGGCCCCAGAGAATGGAGGACGAAGCCCGGGAGCCCAGCAGGCTTCCCAGGGCCTGACTGGGCAGGGGAAACACTAGGTGCACTCCTCCCTGGTCCTCTGAGAGTCCCTCTAAGCATCGGAACCCCTCCCCTCTCCCAGCCACCGTTCAGGGGTGCTGGTCCTGTCTGGCCTCCACTTCTCCTTCCCCCTCACTCCCCCTCTCATCCTACCTGGTTGCTCAGGGGTTCTTCCCACTTCCTTGGGCATCGAGGTCCCCCACCAGCGTCTGGCAGGTGCCCTAGTTATGGGGAGACATGAATTCCTCATCCTCACATACCGCCATCTTGACTCCGCCCCTCCTTCCTTTCTAAAGCTAATATTCTGTTTATACCATATTTTCTGTATATATTCATCTATTGATGGGCATTTAGGTTTTTTCCACATCTTGGCTATTGTGAATAGTGGTGCCATGAACATGGGACTGTTAATATCTCTAAGATCATGATTTCAATTCTTTGAGGTAAACATCCAGAAATGAGATTGATGAATCATACAGTAGTTCTATTTTTAACATTTTGAAGATCCTCAAACCTCTACTCTCTGCTACTTTTTCATAATGCTGTACCAATTTACATTCATGCCGACAATATACAAGGATTTCTTTTTCTCCACATCCTGGACAGCATTTGTTATCTCTTGTGTTTTAGATAATACCCATCTGAATAGAGGGTGAGGTGGTATCTCATTGTGATTTTGATTTGCATTTCCCTGATGCTTAGTGATATTGAGCATCTTTTCATATATTTCTTGGCCATTTTTATGTCTTCTTTAGAGAAATGTCTAATCAGGTTCTTTGCCTGTTTTTTAATTGGGTTATTTGCTTTTTTTGCTATTGAGTTTTAAGAGTTCCTTACACATTTTCAAATTAAGCCTATGTTAAATATATGATTTGCAAATATTTTCTCAGATTCTGCTGGTTACATTTTCATTCTGTTGACTGTTTGCTTTGTTGTGTAGAAGCTTTTTAGTTTAATATAATTCCATTTTTCTATTTTTACTTTTATTGACTGTGTGCTTTGGTGTCATATCCAAGAAATCATTGCCAAGACCAAGGTCAAGAAGCCTCTTCTTCTTGACATTGTTTTCTGCTAGGAGTTTAATAGTTTCAGATCATGCATTTAAGCCTTAATCTACTTTGAGCCGATTTTTGTACATTGTGTAAGATAAAGGTTCAATTTCATTATCTTGCATGTGGATATTCAGTTTTCCCAACACCTTTTATTGAAGAGACTATTCTTTCCTCTTGGTGTATTCCCCACCCAGCCAGTCAAAGATCAGTTCATAATAAACGTGTGGGTTTAGCAGCATGCATTTTAAGGCCTTACTAAGCATGCATCTTTGATAAATCCTGAATGAACAAAATGTTGATTTTATTTTAAGGGCAAGCTTTAAAAACTCTCACTTGAATATTTCTGAATCTGAACAAGAAAAGGCTTCCTTGTGTGAATGTGATTTATGGAAATGTGTTTACCTAATATTTAACATATTTGACCAGTTGAACCACACCCAGTTCCTTCAAGAGAAGTGCTTTTATTGTTTCCTTTTAGTAGATGAGAAAATTGAGATGTTGGGCAGTTTGCCCAGTTCCATACCATAAATCACCAACAGGGATGAGATTAGCATTCAGTGAACTTGGACTCTATTCATACATCCACATCCCTGAATCCATAGGTCTGATGAAGAGCTTTTAGAAGCTGAATTATTACATTTGGAAAGATTGCAAATCCTTAAAAGAACTTTAAGTAGTCGAGCAAAATAAAAAATTATAAAAGAAACAAGCAAATTTAAGCTCATCTCTTACTGTATTAGGAGACCATTGTTAATCTCTGAATTTAGTCCATTAATAAAGTTTGTGTAGGGGAGAGAGGGGGGCGGGAAAGGGGGAAGAGAGAGAGAAAGAGATTCAGGTCACCAGGATTCGTAACGTTAGAATGTCATGACTTTAAATGTCATATTAGTTCTAGCTTTATTTTAACGAATTTTTAAAATCTTGTTTTATATTCCCAGAAAAGGACAATGTTCTGTGATTTTTTAAAATACAGTTGAAGCAATTGACAGGGCGTAATTTGTCCTTTTATGCCTCTGTACTTCATTTTAGACTATGATAAAGTTGGTAATGTTAGCATTGACATAAAAGATAGTTTACCACATAGGACAGATTGGAGGATATAGAACTCATCATAAAAAGTTTACTCCAAGGACATGTTTTGTGTAATAATATTCCTTTTCTGCATGTAAGTCATCTGCTGGATTTTG
Source organism: Monodon monoceros (assembly GCF_005190385.1). Classification (NCBI taxonomy): domain Eukaryota; kingdom Metazoa; phylum Chordata; class Mammalia; order Artiodactyla; family Monodontidae; genus Monodon; species Monodon monoceros. The sequence continues at coordinate 25,600,911 of NW_021703768.1, read as the reverse complement.
ACAACATATTTCTTAGGGATTTTCATTACATTTTTTTTAAGGTAAAGAAGAAATCCCCTGAACGCTACCCCTAATTAAACTCCCTTATTTTGACTTTTTATATTTTTAGCATACATTTGGAAATTCACCCTTGGTAGGCATGTTCTATTTTTTTTTATTATACAAGAATCAAAAGGAAGCCACGTTTTTTTGAGAAAACTTTTCTTTTACATCTTTGACCACCTCAGATTGCCTGCTTGCTTCTATTTGGAGTCATGTTTCCCTTTGAAGCTCAAGACAACTGAGAGTCAGTTCAGGTATTTTTTTCCATGTTAATATCATTTATGCCCCATTCTGAGCTGGATGGTGGAGACATAACTTCTGAGAGTAGGTAGAGAGAGTTGCTAAAATTATTTCCCTGTAAATTCAGTGACAATTCATTTTCCCCACATAAGGGTGGTGGTGATGGAATCAGGATTGTGTTGCTCAACATTCTCAAATCCTTTCTATGGAATTCATGTGCCTCACAGTTTGGTTCTATATCAGTGTTCTTACCTGATGCCAGACATTCCTTTACAGATTACTGCTTTCATCAGAATTTCATTGGCTTCATTAACAACATAGACAAAGCCTGGCAACAGGGGTATAAAAAACTGAGGGTGTTTCTAATTTTCATTCTCTAGAAACACTACAATATAAAAAATTCAATGTGCTAAAATGCTGAAGCAGCCATCCTTGTTCTTAGGACCATACAACTGTCAAATATAGTGTAAAGTCTAAAGAATCAGTGCAAAAAAGTAAAATTAGAATATATTGTAGCACATTGGGTTTTTTATTCCTGGTAGTAGAACTCTAGAAAAGACATAAAAACAAGCCACAAGCCTTTCTTATCCAATTGGTAAGTTGCCCTGATTGCTTCATGTTCTCATTGGCAAAGAGGTGCTAGGTTCCTAAAGGGGATAAATGATGTTTTAAAGTCCTATCTCTAATACTCAAAATCATGCTTCAATATCTCTGCAGAACCTGATTTTTTTTAATTTTTAGCTAAATTTACGTTTGCACATCAACATGACAAAAAGGATAAGTAGGAAGGAGATCTTTATCATACTTCTCTGAGAATGAATGGATAATAAAATCAAGATAGCTCACTCGGGAGTTCTCTGCTTCCATACTGTCTGCATAAGGATAGGAAAATGACTTAGGACACAACAGCATATTAGATCTGAAAAAATTAAAAGGGATTGCTGTCTTCTCCTGTGTGTGAATGTGTGTCTGTCTTTATGTGTGTTTTTGAAATACATATGTCAAATGTTACTGAGTACTTATTAAATAGCAGGACGTAGCTCTAGGTACTGGGACTATAATTGTAGAGTGGTTGCATTTTCTGAATTGTTGAAAAATAGAATTGAGCTCAGGGTGAGAATAGCAGCCATTTTTAGACTTCAAGTGTTAATCAAAAATAACTATCTGTTTCATTAGAGATGGAGGTTTGAATTAATTTTGAAAGATTCCTTCATTTTAGAAAAATTCTTTAATAGTGATTCTTTAATATATAACAATAGTGTTCTTCTGGAATAGGGACGGGCTAGGCAATGGGGAGATAAAATGAACTTCATATTAAGATATAAAACTTCTCTTTACTGTGGTAGGAGCTGGATCCTAAAGATTTTAATATAATTGCTTGCTGATAGAATGGGTTTATAGAGCAAGCTGGAGTCTGTTAGGAGTGAACAGAAAGCAACTTTATTATTTATTTTTATTTACACTTTTTCAAATTGGCTTTGTTGGATCACTCTTTCCTGCCCCTACACTAAATAAAAGTGATCGCAGATGCCATAGATTATATTTAGAACTTCTCAGGTATTAATGCATAGTCATAATTTAAAGGTGTTAAAAATTCTAATTTCACCAAATTAAAGAAAATATAATCCATATAGAAAATGCAGCAAAATCAATTGAGAAACAAAACAAGAGAATTTAATGATATGAGCAGATACAGTAGTAACATAAAAGTTAATAGGTTTATTATGCATCAACAGAAACTATTCCAAAATATAAGAGAAAGAAGTTGTCATCTGAAATAGCAATATTATAAAATATATTGGAACAGAACTAATAAGAATGTGCAATACCCATATAAAGAGAAATATAAAACTGCCCAAATGAAGAGATGATTAAATAAAGGAACATATGTTTCTGTGTCAGCATTGTAATGTATCCCTTAATTCATATGTAAATATGGTGCAGTATATTAAAGAAATTGGCACAGTCTTTTCATGTAACCTGAAGAACTGACTGTAAAACTCATACAAAAGGAAAAAATAGGAGATTGCCAAGGTAATTTTGGAAAAAAATTGTAGAATAAAATAGTGCTCTCAGGAAAAGTTTAGTTTGCGAATTAACTATAACAGTGGCATTTTGAGACATTAAAGAAAGAATGAACAGGTCAATAAATCGTTCTGTGATAATTGACTATTTGAAAAATAACAAACATAAATCCATAAAATGCTGTTCATCAAAATAAATTTCTGTTGAATTTAAGGAAAAATAGACAAAAATACTTTATTAGAAGAAAATATTGGAAAATAAGTCTTAGACACAATATGAAATGCAAAAAACAATGTAAAAGATGGATTACATTGATGGATTTTAAACTTCTGACCCAAAAAGGAATATCACTTAAAAAGTTAAAAAACAAAGAGATTTATAGGAAATATTTAAAATATTTATAAAAAGTCAGAAAGAAAAAGACAAATATTTGAATAGAATATGAAGTAAAGAGTAAGAACTGACACTTTACTAAATAAGACATTCTAGTCTTTAGTAATAGATGAAAATGTGTTTAGTTTTGCTGGTAATCAAGGAAGTTATAACTAACATTAAGAAATGCCCTTTTTTACAAATCAGCGTGACAAAAAATGGAAAGTTCGAGTATATCCAATGTCGGTAGCATTTGATATAAATGTTGGAGTATAAATAGTTGTAGGCATGTTGGAGGGCTATTTAACAATACCTATTAAAATACCACATACTTGCATTTCTACACTTACATATACGTTCAAAGCAACTTTCACAAGAATGATGGTGACAGAGTGATTTGAAATAGTAAACAAAAATTGAAACAAATGTAAAAATTCATCCATAAGTTATTATTTGAATAAAATATACAGACACATATTCTGTGTAATCCAATGCAATGGTTGAAAAATATTATAAGATGTTTTATGTGTATTTATAAAAATATTCTCAGTATATTTCAAAAACTTCTATATGCTTCTGTATGCCAGATGTTGACCTAAGAATGAATCATTTTAACAGGAACAGTCCTCCCAAAATCCTGTAAGGCATAAATACTGTTAGACCCAATTCATGGTGGGAATAATGAGTTACAGAGAAGGTATTTAAAATGAAAATAGAAACAATACTATGTTTTACCTTAGATTCTTAAATAAGTTTGTAACTATATTGAACAATTGAGAAAGAGGACAGTAAACTGGTAATGGTGGTTATCTTTACAGAGTAGGGTGGATTGTGAGCATAATATTCATGGGAAATCAGCTTCACCTGTACAGTTTGACCATTTTTTTACAAAATTATTTGCTTTATCAGTCATTTAAAAATATATTCAATGTATGATTTGTAGATCCAGTAAAGGTAGTTTTTTAAATTGTATCTTGAAAACAAAAATCTTTATTTATCAGGGAAATGCTCTTTTTAAATATCTCATATATCTTGTTGGACCAATGATTTTTAAAATAATCCATAGTTAATAAGCATTGAAAAATACATAGTAAATACCATAAATGTACATGGTTATATTCAAAGATCAATTAAAATTCATGTTCAGTGTAAATAAAATCTAAATTATTTCTGACATAACGTAATGTCAAAAGACAGAGTAAAACATACCTTAGTACAACAGGTCTCAGCACTTTCAAATATCAAGATCTGCATGTACTATACACAAACAGAAATGAAGCACAAATTTAACTGTAATGTTTAGGGAATAGGAGCTTCTGCTTTGTTAAACCTGTCTGGTGTCAAGACTTGTTTGGTTAGTTGCTTTTCTCCCTACCTATTGATCATAATTGAATATTTAAGATATGATTGAAGAAGTGCTCAAAAAAAAAAATGATGGAGGTATGTTAAAAGGACTAACCTGGAGGAGCTCCCAAAATACATAACATATTGCCAAAGCTGCAACAAAATACATAGCATACTATTGGATTATAATCTAAAGTAGAAAATAAATATTCGTGAGTTTCTGTTGATATAAATAGCTGATTGAATAGTTAAATAAATGGAGGAGATGACAATCTCAAGCACAAAAGAATTCCAAATGAATTATATAGGTACCCGTCCCTCAAGGAGGTGGAATTTAATACTCCATCCCTTACGTGTCAGTGGAGCTTAGTGATTTGCTTCCAAAAAGCAGCGTATGAAAAGGAGAAAACAAAACCAAAATCTTTAGAGTGGAGAAACCTGACAAACACTGTCTCAGCTAAGTGATCAGGTTAACATCATCAGTGTTAAATCATGTTGAAATATGTACCCTTCATCTGATAGGATGACAATGGTACTTTACCTCTGTCATCTTCCTCCCCAAAACCTAAAAATTTACTGTTTTCTAACCATCAGACAAACACCAGACAAACCCAACTGACGAACATTCTACAAAATATCTGAGCAGTCTTAGTCTTAGACTAAGACTAAATATCTTAGCAGTCTTATCAAAAGCCTTAGTCACCAAATGCAAGGAAATTTTGAGAAACTCCCTCAGTAAAGAGGAGACCAAGGACATATGACATCTAAATGTTATAGAGTAACATGGATTGGGTCCTGGGGTAGAAAAAGGACATTAAGGAAAAACTAATGGAATCCAGATGAAGTATGGTGTTTAGTTAATAAGAATATATCAACGTTGGTTCATCACTTGTGATAAATGTCCCATAATAATGTAGGATGTTAATGATAGGGCAAGCTAGCTGTGAGGTAAACTGGAACCCTCTGTCAGTCTTTACACATTTTCTGTAAATCCAAAGCCACTCTAAAATGAAAAAAGTTTATTTATAAAATGATAGTGTATATTGTCATATTTTGGGGTCATCACTATTTGAACATGAGTAAAGAGGGCAATATACATCATGGTAGACACAGGTGTATGAATATAAATGACTAGAAATAGGAATGCTTGTGAACAACAGAAAATAATGTGGTCGTTTAAAAAAATTATATCATTTGCTTTTGTTTTTAGGCTTGCTTATATACTTACGATAAAATATAAGTGAAGTAAAAGAGTTGTTTGTGGATTTGATCATTTGAGATCTGTTATTATTAATATCGTGATAAATTTTAGAGTCTACGAGCATTTACTCCTACTTTAGCCATAGTTTAATCTCCCACTAAAAGTTGATGAGTCTAGGAATTAAATTGGTGGGTGTCAAATGCCGCGCATCAGACACTCATGAGCTTGGATACCTCATTAACCTGAGTAATTGTTCTGGCTGCAAAGACTGTTGGAGACTATAGACATATCTGTCCGTGCACTTGCTGTCCACTTCTGTGGGTCAAAACTCAGATCTACTTATTCTTATTAAAAATTCCACAATGATAAAGAAGAGAAAGAGATTAAAAAACCATTGTTAGGAAATAATCTGTTATTATTATCTGAATATATAAACAGAAAAAACAAATTCTTCCACTGGAGTGTATAACGGATGTTGTCACTGAAAGGAATGTGAACCTCTTCTCTATAACTCTGAAGTCTGTCTGTATAAACTGCTTGTGTATGAAAATAGCTTGTATGTGAAAAATTTTTTCATTCACTTGCATACAATTAAAAAAAAATGAAAATAAAACTGAGTTTAAATAATTCTGAAATTAATAAGAATCCCACCATTTTCTCTCCAAACCAACCCTCTTCTTTTTTACAATTCTTGAACTCTGCAGTATTTAGGTGGGTATCTACTTGTATATCTACTTATAACAAATATGGATATATGAAAAGATACTGATTTTTTAATAATTTTATTTATGTCATCCTTATAAAATAGGAAAATGACAGTCATAGGAGAGGAAAAAAGCTCACTTGAATTCTCTCTCCTCTGTCTCTGTCTCTCTTAGCTAATTTTGTGACAGTTGCAGAGTAACATATCTTTTGCGCCTGTTATGAAGTCGGTGTACAGATGCTGTAAGTTCCCTGCTCCAAATATTTATACCTTACCGCAACAGCCTACTCCAGTAGGCTCCATACTCTGATTGCAAGATATGCATCTTGGTGTTTGAGGGCTTTAATTTGAAACCCTCTCTCCCTCCGGGGTCACACTGACATGCCAGGGAATTACACTCCCCAGGTGTAGCATAATCTCCAAGAGGATCAGGAGTCAGTATATATACACCCCACTTCCCTCTCCCTTGACTCCTAGGGTACAAAAACCCTAAGACTTGTGTTTACATCCTATCTCATAATCTCTCCATGTGGTTAAACTCTAGTTGATCTCTGTGGGTGCTGGCTTCCTACCCTTTCCCATCTCACTTCTCTACTGCTCTGAGATTGTTTCTGCATCTCTCAGAAAAACCGCTTGCACTTTGATCCTTACCTTGGCTTCTGCTTTTGAGGGAGCAGAGATTAAGGAAGGTGAGCTGAGTGATAGTGGAAAAGTGAATAGAAGAGAATGAGAAAATGGTTTGTTGTATGTATGGCAATTGTTTGTATGCAACCAATGGCAAAAATAAACATTCACATAACACTTATTTTCATTTCATTATGTCATTTGCTATACTGCCATATCTAGATAATTTCCTTAAACTTCTCCAATACTTGAATATTTCATTATCGATCTCTAGTAACATCTTGTCAATTTAGTAACATCTTGTCAATTTAAACATAAATATCCTATACAGGAACAATTGATTTATATAAGGTTGTAGCACTAATTGAGCAAATTTTCTTATGTACCAATTTAATGTTTTTAATACTTTTCTGACAGCAAGATTTTTGTTTTTATGATAAAAGCATGCATGCTTTGATGAATAAACAATAGACCATAATAATCTCATTAACTGTTTATGTCACCAAAGGGGCAGAATTTCTTTAAGGAGAAAGCAAGACAGGAAATACCAAATAGGCATGAAGACCTGTCTCTTAGAGCTTCCAAGGGAAGAACTCTCTATGAGCAATTAGTAAATTAATTATATTAGTCACTAGAAAGTGGAGGACTTTATGGTCCAGTGCAGCCTGAAGGAAGAGGTATTAAAGTTATATATATATATATATATATATATATATATTTTTTTTTTTTTTTTTTTTTTTTTTTTCCAGTACGCGGGCCTCTCACTGTTGTGGCCTCTCCCGTTGCGGAGCACAGGCTCCGGACGCACAGGCTCAGCGGCCATGGCTCACGGGCCCAGCCGCTCTGCGGCATGTGGGATCTTCCCGGACCGGGGCACGAACCCGTGTCCTCTGCATCGGCAGGCAGACTCTCAACCATTGCGCCACCAGGGAAGCCCTTAAAGTAATATATTTCAGGCCACTCACTCCATTTATTCTTTGTTTATTAAATATTTGCTAAACACACCATTTGTGCTTTGTAATTTGAAGTTTTTTTAACTGAGGGTTTATTTCTTTCTACTAAGTAAACTTTGAAATAACTACTGATTTCACAAACTTCAAAGACCACTTATTTTACCATTGTAAAGAAGAGAGCAAGTTTATCCCTCATGTGTTGAGTGAAGGCTGTATCTTTCTAGATTCTTGTTGCAGGTTATAATCCCAGCACCCTGGTGTTCATAGAAGTTTAGAAAATAACCATAGGGTTTGCTGAAAGAAAATTTCAGAAAAATCTAAAGGAGATAGTGTGACAGGTGCAATATTTTATGATAACAATAGAGTTAATGATATTATGCTGTATAGTAATGGTGTCTGTTTATTGTGCAGTTATATTAGCCAGACTTCTGCAAGACCCTTTTTATTTATTATCTTAATTCTTAGACTAACACCATAAAGTAGCTGTTTTTGACCATTTTATATATGAGAAAACTGAAGCTCAAAGCAGTAAACTAAATTTTCCAAGACAAAACAGCAGGTCAAGGAAGTAAGTAAAACAGAGAAGTATGGAACAATAAAGCCCATACTTCTTAATAGTAAGTGATACCTAAGTAATCATATTGAGGCTAAAGATGATTTTTAAATATATATAGCACATTGGCATATTTCTGAGTAAATGATTAAAAAAACTAATAGCTGATACTTGAAAAATTCAGGATTTTATGGAGACAATTTGTATCCATATTGATGATAAAAAAGACAAAGAAGTATCTAAAATCATTTCTTTAACTTAATGACCTTAACATCTTTATTTTTCTCTCAGTGACATTTTCTTACCTGAAAGTTCAGCATTTTTTGTCTCTAGTATATATTTGTCATGGAAAACAAAGAGGGGATGCAAGAATTTTTAAAGAAGAAAGCACATTAGTATAAATTTCCCACTTGGTTGTGGGAAGCATCTTTCAAAACTAGTATCACAGTACAAGTTTTTCCTTATAAATGTCCAAGTTGTGAATCAAGTGACTAATTTTTGTGAAATAAGAACATCAGCTCCCTTCATTGTAAAAGTGACTTTATACTTGGTGACATGAAATAGCTACTTTTTTTTTTTTTGCTTCCTCTACATTCACAGTCTAAACCAGATAGTTGAACTGTACCTTTACTAAGACCATGTTTATATATAACTAATATTTTTATAATGCTTGTGTCGCAGGGTGGTACTTATTCATCTTATTGTTTCTGTGTTCTTTGGCTATCTAAAATTATTTTACATAATAAGTGAGTCTGTAAAAGTCTTTAGGATTGTATCACTTGATAGACACTTTTGTATGTTCATTTATGTTATTTTATCTTGGCTGATTCAATAATTCATTAGAGAAACTGTTTTTGGAGTTGCTAGCACAGAGAAGGAAAATGACAGAGAATAATCACCCCTGAGTAACAACCTTATTAACAACTATTCAATGTATTCAGTCCTTTCTGGAATGCTGCCACCATTTATTCTTTGGCATAGTGACATATTAGATTCTATACCAGTAGTTTTCATGTACATACCAGAAACGTTCTTATAATTATCAAAGCATTTGGGAAAATTCAACCTGAACTGACCTGAGCTTCTACTATAAAAAGGAATGGGGTATAACATTAAAAGTTATCAGTCTATTATTAAGAGATAAAAGAAGCAAGAGAGAAAGTTATGAGTGAACTAAAATATGCTCATCACACATTAGGCACCCTTAATTGCTACCAATGACTATTGTTCATATAGAGATACTGGGAAAAAGATGTCAGTTTCTTCCATCCAAAATATTAATCTCTTCAAAAATGATTAAGAAATACTGATTCAAGGGCTTCCCTGGTGGCGCAGTGGTTGAGAGTCCGCCTGCCGATGCAGGGGACACGGGTTCGTGCCCCAGTCCGGGAAGATCCCACATGCCGCGGAGCAGCTGGGCCCATGAGCCATGGCCGCTGAGCCTGCGCATCCGGAGCCTGTGCTCCACAACGGGAGAGGCCACAACAGTGAGAGGCCCGCGTACTGAAAAAAAGAAAAGAAATACTGATTCAAAATCGAAAAATTTCACTTGAGTTAGAATGTGTGTAGTTGTATGCCACTGCATTTGAGTCTATAGAAGTTTGTACATATACAAATGCTGAAACAATACTCACAATTGTATATTGTATATTAACACTTAAGAAATATACTTGATGAAGAAAATAAAGACTGGATAAATAAAATGGACTAGTAACTTTTCAACAATTTTGATTTCATTTAGAATATTTATCAAGTACTATCTATTAACAAAGCCAAAGCAAAGTTGTCGATATATTTATAGATGTATAAAATTTGGCCTACCTCCTGGGTTAAATTGGGGATTTATAAAAATTGGCAAATAAACAAAATGCAAGAAACAATAGAAAATAAAACATCCATAAAGATGTACAAATACATTCTTGTGCCTACTTAAACCTTTGAAATCAAACAGAATGTAAATTAATTCATTTATATCTTTATTAAACAAGGCAAGCTTATATTTGGTTTTGGAGCACAAAGAGACATGTTCAATGAAAGTGTTAATTTGAGATGGATCTGAAATGCAGGATAGGATTCTAATAGGGAGAAATTGAAGAAAGAATATTCTAAGAAGAAAAAATATTAGTATGACTCAATTAACCAAGTATTTTTTTTTTTTTTTTTAAATTGGGGTATAGTTTTTTTACAATGTTGTTTTAGTTTCTGCTGTACAGTGAAGTGAATCAGCTATATGTTTACATATATCCCTCTTTTTTGGATTTCCTTCCCATTTAGGTCACCCCAGAGCATTGAGTAGAGTTCCCTGTGCTATACAGCAGGTTCTCATTAGTTATCTGTTTTATACATATTAGTGTATATATGTCAATTCCAATCTCCCAATTCATCCCAGCCCCCTTTCTCCCCACTTGGTGTCCATACACTTGCTCTCTATGTCTGTGTCTCTATTTTTGCCTTGCAAACAGGTTCGTCTGTACCGTTTTTCTAGATTCCACATACATGAGTTCATATATGATATTTGTTTTTCTCTTTCTGACTTGCTTCACTCTGTATGACAGTCTCTAGGTTCATCCACATCGCTACAAATGACCCAGTATTGTTCCTTTTTATGGCTGAGTAATATTCCATTGTATGTATGTACCACATCTTCTTTATCCATTCATTTGTTGATGGGCTTTTAGGTTGCTTCCATGACCTGGCTATTGTAAATAGTGCTGCAGTGAACATTGGGGTGCATTGTCTTTTTGAATTATGGTTTTCTCAGTGTACGTGCCCAGTAGTGGGATTGCTGGGTCATATGGTAATTCTATTTTTAGTTTTTTAAGGAACCTCCATACTGGTCTCCATAGTGGCTGTATCAATTTACATTCCCACCAACAGTGAAAGAGGGTTCCTTTTCAACACACCCTCTCCAGCATTTACTGTTTGTAGATTTTTTGATGATGGCCATTCTGACCAGTGTGAGGTGATACCTCATTATAGTTTTGATTTGCATTTCTCTAATAATTAGTGATGTTGAGCATCTTTTCATGTGCCTCTTGGCCATCTGTATGTCTTCTTTATAGAAATGTCTATTTATATGTCTTCCACCCATTTTCTGATTGGGTTGTTTGTTTTTTTGATATTGAGCTGCATAAAACTCTTAGAGGAAAACATAGAAAGAACACTCTTTGACATAAATCACAGCAAGATCTTTTTTGAGCCACCTTCTAGAGTAATTTATTTTTGAAAATTAAACAAAAGTAAACAAATGGGAGCTAATGAAACTTAAATGCTTTTGCATGGCAAAGGAAACCATAAACAAGATAAAAAGACAACCCTTAGAATGGGAGAAAATATTTACAAATTAAGCAACTGACAAAGGATTAATCTCCAAAATTCACCAAGTTTTGATAAGGCTTGGTGTATGTCTAAAAGAGTTGCATTTCATGCTGTAGCCCATAAATTTTGATACATTTACGTTCATTTTATTTTCAAGAAAATCTCCAAATTTGCTTTGTATTTCCCTTTTAACAGGTCATTTTTTACCTACTGGTGTAAGGGCCTTTTCATTTCTGAAATGTTATTAATGTTGGGTTTTTTTCATTGTGCTGTTTCCATTACCTTGATACTTTAGGAACTATTAAGATGTGTTTTTTGTGTGTGGTCTAATATAAGGGAAGTTCTTACTGTTCCATAAGCATTAGAAAAAGTGTATTTTCATCATGGTTCTAATATATATATATATATATACACCACATACTTTTGATTTAGGTTTGTTTTTTTTTTTTTAGATCATCTACATTTACCCTTATGTTATCCACTTAATTGTGAGAAGTGTCGTATAATCTCTCCTTGCATTACCTATTGCTTCTGCTCTGTGGAAGTTGTTGCTACCTTTTGGGGGCATGACTATCAATCACTTTTTATTTGCCTTCTCCTAGCACATAAAGTCCATACAGAAATGTGAACAAATCATAAGGAATAGTGTTGAATTACTTTTAACAATGTGAGCACATTCTTGTACAATGCAATCAACAGATAGCTAGACATCACTGTCACCCAGGAAGCTCCTTGGCTCCTCCTAGTCACTAACCACTCCCCTTAGGTAATCACATACTGGCTTTAAAAATCAAGTTTAGCTTTTCCTATTTTTGAACTTCATATAAATAGAATTATGCCATTTTTTCTCAACTAACATGATGTTTGTAGGATTTGTCCATGTTTAATATAGCAATAGTTTGTTCATTGTCATTGGAGATAGAATATTCCATTAATTGAGGACATTGAGATGGGCTGCTCAGATCCTCCTTCAAGGAAGACTAGTTGCGCAGCTATCAGGAGCATTGTCTGCAAATGGTCTCCAGCTGTCATCTTCTGCAGGTTCTGCTTCAGCTGCAGAGAATCTCCTCCCTTATGCACTCCTTGGGATAGTCCACATCTGGTTACTGAGTGTGACAAATGTTACAGAGTCTCAAATATTTCAATCCAAATTAGACAACTCTTATGGGTAATCTTCATGACCAAGATTCCCACCTGTTTCTGAATGGGGCTTTGTTGGTCCTGCATCAAAGTTCCACTTCTCCTCTGTTCAATCAGTACCTCCTTTCCCTTCTTTTTACAGGTTTTGATCCATAATAAACATCCTGAACTGATGCTGAGCTCCATCTCAGAATTGTCCTCCAGAGAATTCAACCTTTGATACCATCATAGGAGAATACTATGGAAGGGTGTCTGGGTTTTCCTCAGTTATCGGCTATTACCATTAGATCTACTAGGAACAATGTAATACGTTTCTTTTGGATACATATCTATCTAGGTGTGGGATTGCTAGACAATTGAGTATTTTTTTTGCTTAGGTTTACTAAAGCTATTTCTATAAAATGTTTGTACCAATTTACCACCGGTGTATGAGAATTCCAGTTGCTGAACATCTTCAACAAATCTTGGTATTCTTAGCCATTTATATTTTAGCCTTTTTAGTGATTGTGTAGTGGTAGCTCACTGTGGATTTTAATTAACACTTTTATAATGACTAATGCAATTCAGCACATTTTCAAATGTGTACTGGATATTTGTGTATATATATACACATTTTACTTACCAGATATGTTTTATTTTTTTCTTTTATTGAATTTAGTTGACTTACAATATTATATTAGTTTTCAGAGTACAACATAATGATTGGATATTTTTATAGATTATACTCTGTATCAAGTTATTATGAAATATTGGCTATATTCCTTGTGCTGTACATTACATACTTCTGAGTTACTTATTTCATGGCTATTAGTTTGTACCTCTTAGTCTCCTTCACGTATCTTTCCCCTTTCCCCACACCTCTTTCTACTGGTAACCACTAGTTTGTTCTCTGTGTCTGTGAATCTGTTTCTGTTTTGTTACGTTCATTCATTTTATTTTTTAGATTCACATGTAAGTAAAAACATGCAGTATTTGTCTTTCTCTGTCTGACTTATTTCACTAAGCATAATATCCTCCAGGTCCAACTATGTTGCAGATGGCAAATTTTCATATTTTTATGGCTGAGTAATATTCCATAGTGTATATATACCACATCTTATTTATCCTTTCATCTATTGATGGACACTTAGGTTGCTTTCATATCTTGGCTATTATAAATAATACTGTGAGAACATACTGTATAACACAGGGAACTCTACTCAATGCTCTGTGGTGACCTAAATATGTTACCACAGCAGAAACTAACACAATATTGTAAAGCAACTGTACTCCAATAAAAATTTTAAAAAATAAATAATACTGCTATGAACATTGGAATAAATATTTTGTTGAGTTAGTGTTTTTGTTTTATTTATATATATACCAAGGAGTGGAACTGCTATATCATGTTTTAGTTCTACTTGTAGTTTATTGAGGAACCTCCATACTATTTTCCATGTGCTCTATCAGTTTACAGTCCAGCCAACAGTGTGCTAGGGTTTCCTTTTCTGCACAACTTCATCAGCACTTGTTATTTCCTGTCCTTTTGACAGTAGTCATTCTGCCAGGATTGAGGTGATATCTCATTGTGGTTTTGATTTGCATTTCTCTGATGATTAGTGATGTTGAGCATATTTTCATGTTCCTCTTGGTCATCTGTATATCTTCTTTGGAAAAATGCCTATTCAGGTCCTCTATTTTTTAATTGGGTTGTTTTTTGATATTGAGTTGTATGATTTCTTTATGCATTGGACATTAACCCCTTATCAGACATCATTTACATATATCTTCTCTCATTCAGTAGGTTGTCTTTTGTTGTGTTTATGATTTCCTTTGCTGCGCAAAAGTTTAAGTTTGATTAGGTCCCATTTGTTTATTTTTGCTATTGTTTTCCATGCCTGAGAAGAAAGATCCAAAGAAATATTGCTAATACCAATGTCAAAGAGTATACTGCCTGTTTTCTTCTAGGAGTTTTATGGTTTCAAGTCTTACATTTAGGTCTTAAATCTATTTTGAGTTTATTTTTGTATATGGTGTGAGAAAATGATCTAGTTTCATTCTTTTGCATGGAGCTGTCCAGTTTTTCCAGCACCAATTATTGAAGAGATGATTTTTTTCCCATTGTATCTTCTTGCCTCCTTGATTGTAGATTAATTGACCATAGGTGAGTGGGTATATTTCTGGGCTCTCTATTCTGTTCCATTGGTCTATGTGTCTGTCTCTGTGCCAGTACCATACTACTTTGATTATTGTAGCTTTGTTATATAGTCTAAAGTCAGGGAATGTGATACCCCCAGCTTTGTTGTTTTCCTCAAGATTGCTTTGGCTATTCAGTGTCTTTTGTGGTTCCATACCAATTTTAGGATTATTTGTTCTAGTTCTGTGAAAAGTGTCATGAGTATTTTGATGGGGATTGCCTTGAATCTGTAGATTGCTTAGGGTAATATGGACATTTCAACAATATTAATTCTTTCAATCCATAAAAATGGGATATCTTTCCTATTATTTGTATGGGCTTCAGTTTTCTTCATCATGTCTTATAGTTTTCAGAGTACAGTTCTTTCACCTGTTTGGGTAAGTTTATTCCTAGGTAATTTATTCTTTTTGATGCTATTGTAAATGGGATTTTTTTCTGTTTTCTTTTTCTGATAGTTCATTATTAGTATATAGAAATGGAAGAGATTTCTGTATATTAATCTTGTGTCCTGCAACTTTACTGAATTTACTTATTAGTTTTAATAGTTTTTTGGTTGAATCTTTGGGTTTTCTATATATAGTATCATGTCATCTGCAAACAGTGACAATTTTAATTCTTTCCTTCCCAATTGGATGCTTTTTTCTTCTTGTCTAATTGCTATAGCTAGGACTTCCAATATTATGTTAAATAGATTGGTGAGAGTGGGCATCCTTGTCTTGCTCCTGATCGTAGAGGAGAAAAGCTTTCAGATTTTCACCTTTGAGTATGATGTTAGCTGTGGGTTTGTCATAAATAGCCTTTATCATGTTGAGCTATAGTCTCTATATACCCACTTTGATGAGAGTTTTTTCGTAAGTGGATGTTGAATTTTGTCAGATGTTTTCTCTGTGTCTATTCAGATGATCATGTGATTTTTATCCTTTATTGATGTGGTGTTCCATATTGATTGGTTTGTGGACATTAAACCATCTTTATATCCCTGGAATAAAACCCACTTGATCATGTTGTATGATTCTTTTAATGTATTGTTGAATTTAGTTTGATAATATTTTGCTGAAGATAATAATTGTCAGGGATATTCTGTAATATTATTTTTTGTAGTGTCTTTTTCTTGTTTTGGTATCAGGGTAATGCTGGTCCTGTAAAATGAGCTTAGGAGTGTTCTCTTCATTTTTTTGAAATAGTTTGAAAAGTATAGGTATTACTCTTCTTTAAATGTTTGGTAGAATTCCCCTGTGAAGATGTCTACTCTTGGACTTTTGTTTTGGAGGAGTTTTTTGATTACTTATTCCATTTCAATACCAGTAATTGGTCTGATCAGATTATCTGTTTGTTCCAAATTCAATCTTGGAAGATTGTATGTTTCTAGGAATATTCATTTCTTCTATGTTGTTTCATCTGTTGCTTTATAAATGTTTCTTGTGATTGTTTTTATTTCTGAGATATTGGTTGTAACTTTTCTTCTTTCATTTATAATTTTGCTTATTTGGGCCTCTTTATTTCTTAATGAGTCTGGCTGAAGGTTTATCAATTTTGTTATTTTTTCAAAAAGCCAAATCTTACTTTCATTGATTTTTTTCTATTTTTTTGGTCTCTATTTTATTTACTTCTGTTCTGATCTTTATTATTTCCTTTCTTCTGCTGACTTAGGGCTTTGTTCATTCTTTTTCTTATTCCTTCATGTGGAAAGTTAGGTTATTTATTTGAGATTTTTCTTGTTTCTCGAGTTAGGTCTGTATTGCAATAAAATTCCCTCAAAGAACTGTTTATGCTGTGTCCTATGGATTATGGAAAGTTGTGTTCTTATTTTCACTTATTTCAAGGTATTTTATGATTTCCTCTTTGATTTCTTCATTGACCCATTGGATTTTTGTAGTAAGTTGTTTAGTCTTCATGTGTTTGCAGGGTTTTTTCCCTTTTTTTTTTTCCTACAATTGATTTCTAGTTTCATACCATTGTGGTCAGAAAAGATGGTTGATATAATTACAATGTTCTTAAATTTACTGAGATTTGTTTTGTTGCCTAGATTGTGATCTATCCTGGAGAAAGTTCCATGTGCACTTTAAAAGAATGTGTATTCTGCTTTTTTCTTTTGATGGAATGTAGTGTAGATATCTATTAGGTCTACCTTGTCTAATGTGTCATTTAAGGCCACTGTTTCCTTACATATTTTCTTTCTGTATGATCTATCCATTGATGTAAGTGGGGTGTTATAGTCTTCTACTATTATTGTATTACTTTCAGTTTCTTCCTTTATGTCAATTAATATTTATTTTATAAATTTAGTTCCTCCTATATTAGCTGCACATATGTTTACATAAGTTATATCCTCTTGTTGGATTGATCCTTTTTCATTATATAATGCCCTTTTTTTGGTCTTTTATTACAGACTTTGTTTTAAAGTCTATTTTGATATGAGTATTGCTACCCTAGGTTTATTTTCATTTCCATTTGCATGGATAGCTTTTTCCATCCCCTCACTTTCAGTCTGTGTGTGTCTTTAGCTCTGACGTGAGTCTATTTTAGGCAGCATACAGATGCATCTTGTGTGTGTTTTTTTTAAATCCTATCTGCCACACTGTGGCTTTGTTTGGAGCATTTATTCCATTGACATTTAAATTGATTGTTAATAGGTATGTATGTATTGCCATTTTGTTTCTTGTTTTCTGGTTGTTTTTGTAGTTCTTCCTTGTTCTTTTCTTCTTTTTTTAGCCTCTTCCCTTTAAGTTGATGATTTTATTTAGTGTTATGTTTGAGTTCCTCTCTTTGTCTTTGTTTTCTGTGCAACTGTTCACTGTAGGTTTTTGATTGGCAGTTACCATGAAGTTCATATATTTTTAACCTATAAATATATCTACTCATTTTAAACGTAGTCATTTAAATTCAAACACATTCTGAAAGATATACATTTTTTACTCCCCTTACTCTATGTTCTGCAGTTTTGTTGTCATATTTTACATCTTTTCATATATTCCTTACTTTTTGTTTGTTTTTGTTTTTTTTTTTTGTTTTTTTTTTTGCAGTACGTGGGCCTCTCACTGTTGTGGCGTCTCCCGTTGCGGAGCACAGGCTCCGGTTGCGCAGGCTCAGCAGCCACGGCTCACGGGCCCAGCCACTCCGCGGCATGTGGGATCTTCCCAGACTGTGGCATGAACCCATGTCCCCTGCATTGGCAGGCGGACTCTCAACCACTGCGCCGCCAGGGAAGCCCTATTCCTTACTTTTTATTGTATTATCATTGATTCATAATTTTTGCCTTTTATCCTTTGTACTAGCTTATTTAAGTGGTTGTTCCACCGCCTTTACTAATATGTGCCTTTACCAGTGAGATTTTTCTCTTCTTGTATTTTCTTATTTCTTGTTTTAGCCTTTTCTTTTTCCCTTAAAAAGACCCTTTAACACTTCTTGTAAGGTAGGTTTAGTGGTGATGAACTCAATTTTTGCTTGTCTAGGTATCTCCTTGAATTCTGAATGATAACCTTGCTGGATTAGAGTATCCTAGGTTTTAGGTTTTTTACTTTCAGCACTTTCAGCATTTAAAATATATCATGCTGCTCCCTTCTGTCCTGCAAAGTTTCTGGTGAAAAATAAGCTGGATAGCCTTATGGAGATTCCCTTGTATGGGGCTTTTTGTTTTTCTCTTGCTGCCTTTAAAATTCTCTCTGAAACTTTTGCCATTTTAATTATGATATGTCTTGGTATGGGTCTCCTTTAGGTTCACTTTGTTTGTGAATCTCTGTGCTTCCAGGACCTGAATATTTGTTTCCTTCTTCAGGTTAGGGAAGTTCTAGTTTTATCAAATTCAGCCATACTTTTATCAAATACATTTTCTGCCCATTTCTCTCTACCTTATCCTTCTGGGGCCCCTATAATGCAAACATTAATATGCTTGATGTTGTATCAGAGCCCCTTAATGTATCCTCATTTAAATTTTTCTTTTTTTGTTATTCTCATTGGATGATTTTGACTATTCTATCTTCCAGGTCGCTTATGCATTCTTCTGTATCACTTAATCTCCTGTTAATTCCTTCTAGTGTATTTTTCATTTCAGTTACTGTATTATTCAGGTCTGAGTGGTTCTTTTTTATTTTTTCTAGATTTTTCTGTTAAAGTTCTACTGTGTTTCTCTATTTTTTTCCCCAGCTCAGTTAGCATTTTTATTACTATTGCTTTGAATCCTCTATCAGTAAGTCACCTATCTTTTTTCATTAGGGTTTTTCTTTTTTTTCTGTGTTTTCATCTTTTTCTCTTCTTTGAAACATATTCTTCTCATTTTCTTTGACCTTCTCTGTTTGTCTTTATGAAATTAGGCAAAACAATTACCTGTCCCACTCTTGAAGGCATGTCCTTGTGTTGCAGCATCCCTGTATTGTCTGAGTGTGTCCAGTGGTTTTGATGGGAGATTTAGATTTGAAGTGAGCCTGGGCCACACGTTTTCCTGGGGTGCACTGGCAGCTGCCGCCTTGGTGGGAGGTAGGGCTGGAGTTGAAGGGGCTAGAGCCTGAGCCAGATGCAAGCTGGGGCTTCTCCTAGGCTAAATGGCGGTAGCCACCATATTGGAGGGTGTAGCCAGGGTCCAAGGGCTTGGAACTGCACTACAGACCTGGCTTCATTCCTTCCTCAGTGAGCATGTGGGTGCAATGGCAATGGCAGTCTTCATCTTAGCAGGAAGCAGTGTTGGAGCAGGAGGGGCTGGAGCTGGAGGGACTGGAGCTGGAGCCCAGTGTGGGCTGGTGGGGTATGCTGGGGCTGTCCTGCCAGGACAGCCAGAACACTAGGCAGTTTTCAATCTGCTGCGTCTGCACTGGGATTGGAAGCAAGCAAATCTGTGTGTGTGCTCTTCAGAAATGGATTTTCAGTTTCTTACAGCCCTCTGGTAAGCTCCACTGGTTTTCAAAATTGCTAAGGGAGCTTGTCTCCCTGGTGCTGAACAATAGGGCTGGAGTTCCTGATATGGGGTCCAAACCCCTTGTTCCTTAGGGAGGATCCCCATCCTTGTTGTATCACCATCCTTTTCTGGGTCACCAGCTAGGTGTGTGGGTCCTGACTAAATTCTCCTCCCCTCCTACCTGACTCCACAGGGTTCTTTTGTTACAGCTTGGGTTGTAGAAAGCCCTCTGCTAATCTTCAGGTCATTGTCAGGGAGAGTTGCTCTATATGTAGTTGTAGTTTTGATGTGTTTAGGGGGAGAGGTGAGCTCAGGGTCTTCTTACTCTTCAATTTTGCTCCTGCATCCTGTTTTGTTTTGTTTTGTTTCTTTTTGTATAGAGTAGCTTCTCAACTCTTTGCCATTTTAAATAAACTGTCTTTTTTCTTATTGATTTAGAGTCTTTCATTATTCTGGATGTAAGTCATTTTTGAATATATATATTGCAAATTCCTTCCTATTATCTGTGGTTTACTTTTACATTCCCATGATGGTGATTTTGATTAACAGAAATTCTTATTTTAATGCATTCTAATTATCATTTTTTTCCTTTAAGCTAATTGTTTTTGTGTTTAAATTAACAATGTTTCTTACCCCAAAGCAAAGGTGATATTCTGTTTTCTACTAAAAAGCTTATTATTTAGTCTTCCAAATACTGTGAAGTAGTCATCAAAATATATTTTCATATGGAAATCCATTTCATTTTGTACTTCCTAATGAAATTCCATTCTTTACCCACTGCTTTGTAGTGCAACCTTTGTCATAATGAAATTGACCATGTCTGTGGTTTTCTAACTTGTCTGACTGGGTTATTTTCCTATCCTTCTACTGTCATTTTATATAAGTTAATATCTAATTATGTTATTGCTCCAGTTTTTTTAAAGATCCTTCTGGCTATTTTTATATATGTATTTTCATTTATATATGAATTTTAGTAAACTTCCCAATTTCAGTAAAAGAACTGCTGGTACTTTGATTGGTAATGGATTTATTCTATAGATATATTTCAGGGGAATTGATATAGTATAATTATTAATTCATTAAATCCTTGAAAATCATATATTTTTCCCTTTATGCTTTTAAAACTTTCTCTTAAGAGTTTATATATATATATATATATTTTTTTTTTTTTTTTTTTTTGCGGTACATGGGCCTCTCACTGTTGTGGCCTCTCCCGTTGCGGAGCACAGGCTCCAGATGCACAGGTTCAGTGGCCATGGCTCACAGGCCCAGCTGTTCCACGGCATGTGGGATCCTCCTGGACTGGGGCACGAACCCGTGTCCCCTGCATTGGCAGGTGGACTCTCAACTGCTGCGCCACCAGGGAAGCCCCAAGAGTATTTTATATTTTTAATCCAGCTATTAAGAACTAGATTTATTCTCTAGTTATCTGTTGGGTTTGATTCTTTTACAAATGTGATGTATAAAAAATTGGCTGTTTTAATACATTGACCTTATATCCAAAAACATTAATAAATTCATGTATTTATTATTCCTAATAACTATGTTTAGAGTCTTTTAGAGTATTTCATATTTTTATCATACACAATCATTTTATCTGTGGATAATAAGTTGTGTTTCTTTCTACTCTATATGTCTTTTGGTTCTCTTTTCTTATTGTTCTGAATAGACACTCAAGTACAATACTGAATAGAAGTAGTGACAAGAAGCATTCTTGTCTCCCAATCTCTGAAAGAAAGACTTCAATCATTCACAATTAGTGTAATGTTTACTGTAGTTTATTTGCAGGTAATCTTAAGCAGATTAAGGAGGTTTCTTTCTATTTATAGTTTATTATACATTTGTATTATGAATGGGTCAAGAATTTATGCAAATACTTTTACTGCTATGATTGAGATGGTTGTATGATTTGTTTCTTTGTTATCTGTTAATGTGATGAATTGTATTTTTTGGCTATTATATTGTATCCTCCTTATATATTGTTGGATTTAGTTCCATTTCTGCCTAAGATGTAGAAATCTAGAAAGAGCATTGTTCTAACCTTAACAATGACAGAAATCTGAATAAACTAAAAAATAATAATTTTCTTGAGCCCCTCGGAGAGCTAAAGTAAACCAATAGCCTGGACCCTCATTCAGGGCACTTTAATGAGAGCCAAGACATGAGGACTGGTTCACCTGGGGCCACATAGTAGAGCCAGAGGCACTGGCCACCATACAAATAGTTAAAAGTAAATTAAATATAATTTTAATGCAAAGGTTTTGAGGATTTTGTAAATTCTTAAGGTTCTAAAGTCAACCAACTAGTTAGTATCATGATCACCTAGTTAGTGATAGGCTTATATAAATTCAGTGAATAGGTCTTTTCACAATTCTGTACTGCAACCTCCGTTAATTCTATTATCTGTTGCTAAAATCATCATCATCTAAAGTGTAACCATTGAATGCTTTTGTGTGGTGGTGGGGGCACAGGGGAGCAAAGGAGAAACTACTTGTTTCTGGGATAAAAACAGTTTCATTAATGCTGAGTGTATTTTTTTTTGCGGTACGTGGGCCTCTCACTGTTGTGGCCTCTCCTGTTGCGGAGCACAGGCTCCGGACGCACAGGCTCAATGGCCATGGCTCACGGGCCTAGCCGCTCAGCGGCATGTGGGATCTTCCTGGACCGGGGCACGAACCCGTGTCCCCTGCATCGGCAGGTGGACTCTCAACCACTGCGCCACCAGGGAAGCCCTGCTGAGTATATTTTAATTAGAATAGATTCTCTTATTAGTGTATCTGTGAATTACTATATACTATCTATGCTGTTCCAGTGCACCTTTATTTTCTTGAAATAAAAGCAGCAGTATTTAATAATTGCATTATTAAAATTCGTTAACCTACGTGAACTAGAACATGATGGCTCAATAGTAAATAAGAAAAGTTTCCTGTAAAGATAACAATCACTGAAAATTCAGCTGAATTTCACTAAACTATGAAGACTTTTAATTTTAAAAGTAGGCCAAGAATGTCTCAAGATTAGATTTTAATAAAGGATTGCAAATACCACATTCCTCTAAATTTTGTTGCAGCTAGCAAAACTGTAAGAATCTCTAAATGAAGAATATTTCCAAACACAGCTAGCTGATTATTTGCAAACATGTTAGTAAAAGAAGTCTTGTCCTGAATTCATTTAAAAATCTTAGAACGTATTTTATTTTACCTGCATCTGTCCCCATATTTCTGGTTATCATTACATATTTCTTCTCATGCATGGTTCAAAGGAAAGAATATATTCATAACTTTTCAAATATAGTTGAAAGAAGTTCTGGAAAACATTTGTTGACATTGTTTTTAGCCAGTGCTAGGGAGAGCAAAAAGTATTGAAGCTCCCCAAATGATGACAACCCAAGCCAGTTCATTCAAACTCTTATGAAAAATATACTGGTTGCTCCTGGTACTGGACTCTGCAGCTGTGACATCTAAGTAAGAGAAGTAAGGCTACTTGAGTCTTGATCACCTCAGTTAATAATGAATTTACCTAACTCTCCAGATATTAAACTTCCTGGCTCAGTATAATCTCTTTTATTGACACACAAAAACTATCCCATTGTATTGTCAACTGCTACCCATTGAACAATCATCTCTAAATCCCTTCCTGTCCATTCAAGAAGTTTATCTTATTAGACCACTAATTGTCCCACATCTCATTACTATTTTTCACGTGAATGTGAGTTTTGTTCAATAAAAGAAAAGAGAATGCAGATATTAGAAACAGATATTAGAAATCCAAGGTGAGATATCCACTGTAAAATGGAAAATCTGTATTTTTAATTTTTGAAACGGTTGTGGGAAATGGAGAACACAAGGATAGTGAGAGAAGCACTTTTTTACTTAATCTGGTTATGGAAAGCAGAGGACAAGTTTAACAGGGATTCATGCAGATGAGCCATATTGGATAGTCTGTCTCAGGAATAGCAGAGAAGGAGAAAGACTTATGTATGCATTACTCCATATTTTCACTTTCATAAATACCTTCTACAAGAATGTGGTGTAAGAAAATCCAACTCATTTAATGATTAATTAATGGGAAAAAAATAACTAGTCCATAAGGGAAAATGTAGGTAAACTTCTGCAAAATTTATTAATTTCACCTGAAGAATATTTCATAGAGAAAATGAAAATTGGAGCCAAGTATTGTTCTAGAAGAAGAAGAGGAAGGAGGAGGAGGAAGAGGAGGAGAAGGAGAAAGAAGAGAAGAAGAAGGCGGCACTGTTGTTAATTTTATGTGTCAACTTGGATGAGCCATGGTACCCAAATATTTGGTCTAACACCAGTTTGGATGTTGCTGAGAAGGTAGTTTTCAGATGAGATAAACATTAAAGTAAATAGAGTTTTAGTACAACAGATTACTCTCCATAATATAGGTGGGCCTCATCCAATCAGTTGAAAGACTTAA
This sequence comes from Monodon monoceros, assembly GCF_005190385.1. Classification (NCBI taxonomy): domain Eukaryota; kingdom Metazoa; phylum Chordata; class Mammalia; order Artiodactyla; family Monodontidae; genus Monodon; species Monodon monoceros. Next base: position 25,576,895 of record NW_021703768.1, on the reverse strand, counting down.
AAGACTGTAGTCTCCTGAGGAAGAAGGAATTCTGCCTTCACACTGTCTTTGAACTTGAGCTGCAATATCAACTCTTCCTTGGGTCTCCAGTCTCCCTGCAGATTTTGGACTTGCCAGCCTCCACAATCACATGATTCAATTCCTGAAACTCAGTCCCTCTCTTTCTCTCTCTGTGTATAGACGCACACATATACACATACAAACACACACTTATATATACATACACACACTTATACATATATATATGTATGAAAGAAGAAAGAGGGAAAGAAAAAGAAAGGAAGAGAAAATAAAACATGCACAAAGCGCTGTTGTTTGATAAACTTAAAAAAAAGTTTATATTCTGTAACTGAATTGGGCTTTTATTTATTTATTTTCTTTTTAACGTTTTTATTGGAGTATAATTGCTTTACAATGGTGTGCTAGTTTCTGCTTAGTAACAAATTGAATCAGTTATAGATATATCCCCATATCTCTTCCCTCTTGTGTCTCGCTCCCTCCCACCCTCCCAATCCCATGCTTCTAGCTGGTCACGAAGCACCGAGATGATCTCCCTGTGCTATGTGAATGCTTCCCACTAGTTTGGTGGTAGTGTATATATGGACTTATATAAACTACCACTCACTTACTTTGTCCCAGCTTACGCTTCCCCCTCCCCAAGTCCTGAAGTCCATTCTCAAGTAGGTCTGCGTCTTTATTACCGTCTTCCCCCTAGGTACTTCATGACTTTTTTTGTTTTTTTAGATACCATATATATGTGTTACCATACAGTATTTGTTTTTCTTTTTCTGACTTACTTCGCTCTGTATCATAGACTCTAGGTCCATCCACCTCACTACAAATAACTCAATTTCGTTTCTTTTTATGGCTGAATAATATTCCATTGTATATATGTGCCACACCTTCTTTATCCATTCATCTGTCGATGGACACTTAGATTGCTTCCATGTCCTGGCTATTGTAAATAGAGCTGCAATGAACATTGTGGTACATAACTCCTTTTGAATTACGGTTTTCTCAGGGTATATGCCCAGTAGTGGGATTGCTGGGTCGTATGGTAGTTCTATTTTTAGTTTTGTAAGGGACCTCCATACTGTTCTCCATAGTGGCTGAACCAATTCACATTCCCACCAGCAGTGTATGAGGGTTCCCTTTTCTCCACACCCTCTCCAGCATTTACTGTTTGTAGATTTTTTGATGATGGCCATTCTGACTGGTGTGAGATGATATTGCATTTTAGTTTCAATTTGCATTTCTCTAATGATTAATGATGTTGAGCATTCTTTCATGTGTTTGTTGGCAATCTGTATATCTTCTTTGGAGAAATGTCTATTTAGGTCTTCTGCCCATTTTTGGATTGGGTTGTTTGTTTGTTTGATATTGAGCTGCATGAGCTGCTTGTAAATTTTGGAGATTAATCCTTTTTCCATTGCTTCAGTTACAAATATTTTCTCCCATTCTGAGGGTTGTCTTTTTGTCTTGTTTATTGTTTCCTTTGCTGTGCAAAAGCTTTGAAGTTTCATTAGGTCCCATTTGTTAACTTTTGTTTTTATTTCCATTTCTCTAGGAGGTGGGTCAAAAAGGATCTTGCTCTGCTTTATGTCATAGAGTGTTCTGCCTATGTTTTCCTCTAAGAGTTTTATAGTGTCTGGCCTTACATTTAGGTCTTTAATCCATTTTGAGTTTATTTTTGTGTATGGTGTTAGGGAGTGTTCTAACTTCATTCTTTTACAGGTAGCTGTCCAGTTTTCCCAGGACCACTTATTGAAGAAGCTGTCTTTTCTCTGTTGTATAATCTTGCCTCCTTTATCAAAGATAAGGTGATCATATGTGTGTGCGTTTATCTCTGGGCTTTCTCTCCTGTTCCATTGATCTATATTTCTGTTTTTGTGCCACTACCATACTGTCTTGATTACTGTAGCTTTGTAGTATAGTCTAAAGTCCAGGAGCCTGATTCCTCCAACTCCGTTTTTCTTTCTCAAGATTGCTTTGGCTATTCGGGGTCTTTTGTGTTTCCATACCAATTGTAAAATTTTTTATTCTAGTTCTGTGAAAAATGCCAGTGGTATTTTGATAGGGATTGTATTGAACCTGTAGATTGCTTTGGGTAGTAATGTCATTATCACAATGTTGATTCTTCCAATCCAAGACACTGATATATCTCTCCATCTATTTGTGTCATCTTTAATTTCTTTCATCAGTATCTTATAATTTTCTGCATACAGGTGTTTTGTCTCCTTCGGTAGGTTTATTCCTAGATATTTTATTCTTTTTGTTGCAGTGGTAAATGGGAGTGTTTTCTTAATTTCAATTTCAGATTTTTCATCATTAGTGTATAGGAATGCAAGAGATAACTATGTATTAATTTTGTATCCTGCTACTTTACCAAATTCATTGATTAGTTCTAGTAGTTTTCTGGTAGCATCTTTAGGATTCTCTATGTATAGTATCATGTTGTCTGCAAACAGTGACAGCTTTACTTCTTCTTTTCTGATTTGGATTCCTTTTATTTCTTTTTCTTTGTTTTCTGTGACTAAAACTTCCAAAATGATGTTGAATAATAGTGGTGAGAATGGGCAAACTTGTCTTGCTCCTGATCTTAGTGGAAATGGTTTCAGTTTTTCACCATTGAGAATGATGTTGGCTGTGGGTTTTTCATATATGGCCTTAATTATGTTGAGGTAAGTTCCCTCTATACCTACTTTCTGGAGGGTTTTTATCTTAAATGGGTGTTGAATTTTGTCAAAAGCTTTCTCTGCATCTATTGAGATGATCATATGGGTTTTATTCTTCAATTTTTTAATATGGTGTAACACACTGATTGATTTTCATATATTGAAGAATCCTTGCATTCCTGGGATAAACCCCACTTGATCATGGTGTATGACCCTTTTAATGTGCTGTTGGATTCTGTTTGCTAGTATTTTGTTGAGAATTTTTGCATCTGTGTTCCTCAGTGATATTGGCCTGTAGTTTTCTTTTTTTGTGACATCTTTGTCTGGTTTTGGTATCAGGGTGATGGTGGCCTCGTAGAATGAGTTTGGGAGTGTTCCTCCCTCTGCTATATTTCGGAGGAGTTTGAGAAGGATAGGTGTTAGCTCTTCTCTAAATGTTTGATAGAATTCGCCTGTGAAGCCATCTGGTCCTGGGCTTTTGTTTGTTGGAGGATTTTTAATCACAGTTTCAATTTCAGTGCTTGTGATTGGTCTGTTCATATTTTCTATTTCTTCCTGGTTCAGTCTTGGAAGGTTGTGCTTTTCTAAGAATTTGTCCATTTCTTCCAGGTTGTCCATTTTATTGGCATATGGTTGCTTGTAGTAATCTCTCATGGTCCTTTGCATTTCTGCAGTGTCAGTTGTTACTTCCCGTTTTTCATTTCTAATTCTATTGATTTGAGTCTTCTCCCTTTTTTTCTTGATGAGTTTGGCTAATGGTTTATCAATTTTTTTTATCTTCTCAAAGTACTAGCTTTTAGTTTTATTGATCTTTGCAATCGTTTCTTTCATTTCTTTTTCATTTATTTCTGATCTGATATTTATGATTTCATTCCTTCTGCTAACTGTGGTTTTTTAATTCTTCTTTCCCTAATTGCTTTAGATATAAGATTAGGTTGTTTATTTGAGATATATCTTGTTTCTTAAGGTGGGATTGTATTGCTCTAAACTTCCCTCTTAGAACTGCTTTTCCTGCATCCCATAGGTTTTGTGTCATCGTGTTTTCATTGTCATTTGTTTCTAGGTATTTTTTGATTTCCTCTTCGATTTCTTCAGTGATCCCTTGGTTATTAAGTAGTGTATTGTTTAACCTCCATGTGTTTGTCTTTTTTACAGATTTTTTCCTGTAATTGATATCTAGTCTCATAGCATTGTGGTCAGAAAAGATACTTGATATGATTCCAATTTCCTTAAATTTACCAAGGCTTGACTTGTGACTCAAGATACGATATATCCTGGAGAATGTTCCATGAGCATTTGAGAAGGAAGTGTATCCTGTTGTTTTTGGATGGAATGTTGTATAAATATCAATTAAGTCCATCTTGTTTAATGTATCATTTAAATCTTTTGTTTCCTTATTTATTTTCATTTTAGATGATCTGTCCATTGGTGAAAGTGGGGTGTTAAAGTTCCCTAGTATGATTATGTTGCTGTCAGTTTCCCCTTTTATGGCTGTTGGTATTTGCATTATGTATTGAGATGCTTCTATATTGAGTGCATAAATGTTTACAATTGTTATGTCTTCTTCTTGGATTGATCCCTTGATCTTTATGTAGTGTCATTCTTTGTCTCTTGTAATAGTCTTTGTTTTAAAGTCTATTTTGTCTGATATGAGAATTGCTACTCCAGCTTTCTATTTCCATTTGCATGGAATATCTTTTTCCATCCCCTCACTTTCAGTCTGTATGTGTCCCTAGGTCTGAATTGCGTCTCTTGTAGACAACATAAATACAGGTCTTGTTTTTGTATCCATTCAGCCAGTCTATGTCTTTTGGTTGGAGCATTTAATCCATTTACATTTAAGGTAATTATCGATATGTATGTTCCTATTCCCATTTTCTTAATTGTTTTGGGTTCGTTATTGTAGGTCTTTTCCTTCTCTTGTGTTTCTTGCCTAGAGAAGTTCCTTTGTCATTTGTTGTAGAGCTGGTTTGTTTGTGCTGAATTCCCTTAGCTTTTGTTTTTCTGTAGAGGTTTTAATTTCTCTGTCAAATCTGAATGAGATCCTTGCTGAATAGAGTAATCTTGGTTTTAGGTTTTTCCATTTCATCACTTTAAATATATTTTGCCACTCCCTTCTGGCTTGCAGAGTTTTTGCTGAAGAATTAGCTGTTAACCTTATGGTGATTCCCTTCTATGTTATTTGCTGTTTTTCCCTTGCTGCTTTTAGTATTTTTTCTTTGTATTTAATTTTTGATAGTTTGATTAATATGTGTCTTTGTGTGTTTCTCCTTGGATTTATCCTGTTTGGCACTCTCTGTTCTTTTGGACTTCATTAACTATTTCCTTTCCCATATTAGGGAAGTTTTTAACTATAATCTCTTCAAATATATTCTCAGTTCCTTTCATTTTCTCTTCTTTTCTGTCACCTGTATAATTCGAGTGTTGGTGCATTTAATATTGTCCCAGAGGTCTGTGAGACTGTCCTCAATTCTTTTTATTCTTTTTTCTTTATTCTGCTCTGCAGTTGTTATTTCCACTATGTTATCTTCCAGGTCATTTATCCGTTCTTCTGCCTCAGTCATTCTCCTATTGATCCCTTCTAGAGAATTTTTAATTTCATTTATTGTGTTGATCATTATTGTTTCTTTGCTCTTTAGCTCCTTTAGACCCTTGTTAAATGTTTCTTGTAGTTTCTCCATTCTCTTCCCAAGATTTTGGATCATCTTTTCTATCATTACTCTGAATTCTTTTTCAGGTAGACTGCTTATTTCCTCTTCATTTGTGAGGTCTGGTGGGTTTTTACCTTGCTCCTTCATCTGCTGTGTGTTTCTCTGTCTTCTCATTTTGCTTAACTTACTGTGTTTGGGGTCTCCTTTTCACAGGCTACAGGATCCTAGTTTCTGTTGTTTTTGGTGTCTGCCCTCAGTGGCTAAGGTTGGTTCAGTGGGTTGTTTATGTTTCCTGATGGAGGGGACTAGTGCCTGTGTTCTGGTGGATGAGGCTGGATCTTGTCTTTCTGGTGGGCAGTTCCGTGTCTGGTGGTGTGTTTGGGGGTGTCTGTGACCTTATTATGATTTTAGGCAGCCTCTCTGCTAATGCGTTGGGTGTGTTCCTGTCTTGCTAGTTGTTTGGCATAGGGTGTCCAGCACTGTAGCTTGCTGGTCATTGAGTGGAGCTGGGTCTTGGTGTTCAGATGGAGATAACTGGGAGATTTTTGCCCTTTGATTTTACGTGGGGCTAGGAGGTCTCTGGTTGGCCAATGTCCTGAACTTGGCTCTCCCACTGCAGAGGCACAGCCCTGATGCCTGGCTGGAGCACCAAGAGCCTGTCATCCACACGGCTCAGAATAAAAAGGAGAAGAAAAGAAAGAAAGAAAGAAAAAGATAAAATAAAAGGAAATAAAATTAAATCAAAAAGTTATTAAAATAGAAAACAAAATATAATTATTAAAAAAACGTTTTAAAAGTATTTGAAAAAAAGAAAGAAAGAAGGAAGAGAAGAACCAAACTGAAAAACACATCCACCAATGATAACAAGTGCTGAAAACTATACTAAAAAAAAAAGAAAAGAAAAAAAATAAAATGGACAGAAAGAACCCTAGGACAAATGGTAAAAGCAAAGCTATAGAGACAAAATCACACACAGAAGCATACACTTACACTCTCAGAAAAAGAGAAAAAGGGAAAATTAACATATATATATATATCATTGCTCCCAAAGTCCACCTCCTCAATTTGGGATGATTCGTTGTCTATTCATGTATTCCACAGATGCAGCATACATCAAGTTGATTGTGGGGATTTAATCCACTGCTCCTGAGGCTGCTGGGAGAGGTTTCCCTTTCTCTTCTTTGTTT
>NW_021703768.1:25490710-25570282 GCF_005190385.1 Monodon monoceros | reverse complement strand
TCTATTCATGTATTCCACAGATGCAGCATACATCAAGTTGATTGTGGGGATTTAATCCACTGCTCCTGAGGCTGCTGGGAGAGGTTTCCCTTTCTCTTCTTTGTTCACACAGCTCCCGGCATTCAGCTTTGGATTAGGACCCACCTCTGCATGTAGGTCGCCTGAGGGCATCTGTTCTTTGCTCAGACAGGATGGGGTTAAAGGAGCAGCTGCTTCTGGGACTCTGGCTCACTCAGGCCGGGGGGAGGGAGGGGTACGGAGTGCGGGGCGAGCCTGCGGCGGCAGAGGCCGGTGTGACGTTGCACCAGCCTGAGGCATGCTGTGTGTTCTCCCGGGGAAGTTGTCCCTGGATCACGGCACCCTGGCAGTGGTGGGCTGCACAGGCTCCCGGGAGGGGAGGTGTGGATAGTGACCTGCGCTTGCACAACAGGCTTCTTGGTGGCTGCAGTAGCAGCCTTGGCGTCTCATGCCCGTCTCTCAGGTCCGCGCTGGTAGCTGCGGCTCGCGCCCGTCTCTGGAGCTCCTTTATGGGGTGCTCTTACTCCCCTCTCCTCGCTCACCAGGAAACAAAGAGGCAAGAAAAAGTCTCTTGCCTCTTCAGCAGTTCCAGACCTTTTCCCGGACTCCCTCCCGGCTAGCCGTGATGCGCTAGCCCCCTTCAGGCTGTGTTCACGCCGCTAACCCCAGTCCTCTCCCTGGGATCTGACCTCCGAAGCCCGAGCCTCGGCTCCCAGTTTCCACCTGCCCTGGCGGGTGACCAGAGAAGCCTCTCAGGCTGGTGAGTGCTGGTTGGCACCAATCCTCTGTGCGGGAATCTCTCCGCTTTGCCCTCCACACCCCTGTGGCTGCGCTGTCCTCCGTGGCTCCAGGGCTTCCCCCCTCCACCATCTAAAGTCTCTGCCCGCAAAGGGGCTTCCTAGTGTGTGGAAACCTTTCCTCCTTCACGGCTCCCTCCCGCTGGTGCAGGTCCTGTCCCTTTTCTTTCCGCTCTGTTTTTTCTCTTTTCTTTTGCCCTACCCAGGTACATGGGGAGTGTCTTGTCTTTTGGCAGGTCTCAGGTCTTCTGCCAGCATTCAGTAGGTGTTCTGTAGGAGTTGTTCAATGTGTAGATGTATTTCTGGTGTATCTGTGGGGAGGAAGGTGATCTCCATGCCTTACTCTTACGCCATCTTGAAGCTCCTCTGGGCTTTTATTTTTGTCTCCAATTTAAATGAAATGAAAAATGTTCTATGCACAGAAAGAAAATAGTTTAAATAAAACTGTTTTTATTTAATCTAAGAATTACTTGTTGGCAAGAGAATGTTCCACTGTTTAGAATATTGTGTCATGTAAAAGTAATTGATTTGCACTTCAAGTGATTATAAGATCACTGGGTGCTCTGAAAATATGTTCTGGCAACATAAAATATTTCATCGTTGTCCAATTTCTAATGTGATAAAAACTGTAACTGAAAAGATGGATATTACTTCAACAACATAGGGCTTTTCAGAGTAGATATTAAACTTGTGAAAGGAAAGTGAAGAATTAGGTAATACCTTAGGCCTCTTGTCTGCAAACATTATTTTGTATGAAATGTACACATTTGGGTAGCATAATTTTCATCCTCAGTTAGAAAACCTTGATTTTATAGCAGTGATTTTTAATTAAAAAAAAAAGACTTTTAACTCCATTTGAGGAGGGGTAGGATATTTATGGGGAAAGAGCTTTAGGAAGGCTCAAGGGGAAATGTCAGTAACTGCTCAAGAAGAATGGAAATGTCATTTTGCATTAAAAAAAATACATGATCGTGACTTTGCTGTGAAATTCACAAAACCTTTTATGGCAAGGGAAAACTTATCTTGATTAAGTGGCACCAGACACAGATATATATCAAATCATAACTACAGTGCCTACCTGAGAAATGTTCATTGACATCCAGGGAAGACAAACCCTTTAATATTGCAGTGATGTATGCACTTGTATTTGAGTAGAAATGCACCACAAGAGCTACAACATTAAACTCTGTCAATTCTTAAATTTCAATTGTCTGCATGAGTAAGCTTCATTTCCTAATAATAGCCAGAAATACTGTTTTCAATTGTAAACACTTCTCCTTTAGATGGGAAAAAATACTATTTATGTCCTTAAGAAATATGGCCACCCTTGTAAATGCCACTTCCCCCAGTGGTTACTTATATCAAGACTCTAGATTTATGAGCAGTTTCATGTAACAGTAAATGAGTGCCTTTCTCGTCATATGCACTGAATACCTATCTGTTCAGTGAATTAATAAATATGTGGGAAAATGTTTTTAAATAAAGTTTTAAATTTTTATTCTTTTGTGTGTCAGATATTTTTTGCACTGTTTCATTGTCAGCATACAATTGAATGCAAAATACATCTCTGGTTGCTATGTTCAGGAGAATCCCACCTAAGTTTTTCTTCAGGGAATACTGTTGCAGGCTGTCCTATGGCAAATTGTACTTACTGTAGCATTTATTTTAAGAATATTACATTTTTTAATTTTTATTTTTAAAAAAAAATTTATTAGAGTATAGTTGATTTACAATGTTGTGTTAGTTCCAGGTGTACAGCAAAGTGAATCAGTTATACACATACATATACCCACTCTTTTTTAGGTTCTTTTCCCATATAGGCCAGTACAGAGTACTGAGTAGAGTTCCCTGGGCTATACAGTATGCCCTTATTAGTTATCTATTTTATATATAGTAGTGTGTATGTGTCAGTCCCAATCTCCCAGTTTATCCCTTCCCCCCTTTCCCCACTGGTAACCATAAGATTGTTTTGTACATCCATAACTCTAATTCTGTTTTGTAGATAAGTTCATTTGTACCATTTTTTTAGATTCCACATATAAGCAGTATCATATGATATTTGTCTTTGTCTGACTTACTGCACCCAGTATGACAATCTCTAGGTCCATCCATGTTGCTGCAAATGGCATTATTTTGTTCTTTTTTTATGTCTGAGTTATATTCCATTGTATATATGTACCACATCTTCTTTATTCACAGAATATTACCTTAAAAAAGTAGTAATTTGAGGCAAGAATAGTAGTAGTAAGGGTTATCATTCCAGTTGACTTGAAGAGCAGCCTTCACCCTTGGGCATGCCTGGTTCAGTATAGAGAGATCCAGTAATGTGACATGTGTAAAATAAAGAGAAATGAGCCTTTGGTACTAACTAAATGAATTGAATATGCCCTCTCATATTTGAGAACATTTTTTATATGCTTGTGGAGAAAATACTTTATAAATAAGATGTGTCATGTTCTTTTCCTTTATAGCTGTTAGGATTCAGTTCCCAACATCAGAAACTGGAGTAGGAGTCCAGGGCTAGTTTGGTGATTCACGGTGCCAGAGACCTCAGGTCCTTCTATTTTTAGCACTGCTATGTGTGTCTTCCACTCCAAGGTCACTCAATGGTCTAAAGATCCACTCCAGCTCTAACCATATTAATCACATTCCAGCTAGCAGGAAGGGTAGCTACAAAAGAGGCAATGGACATATGCCAGCCATCTCAATGAAGAAACTAGACAGTGCTACACTATACTTCTGTGCACACATCATTGTGGAAAACATAGTCATGGAAACACATATACCTGCAAAGAAGGCTGGAAAACGCAATCTTTATTATAGCTGCTCAAATGCTCTGCTAACATGTATATAAGTTCAGAAAAAGAAAGGGAACATGGATATCTTTGGAATAACTAGTTTTTCTGTTGATTTTTTTCTAGAGATACTGATAATAGGTTTGTGAATTCATTTTGAAGATTATTTGTATGCCAGGTCCACTTATCCAATCATGAACTTCTCCATGGTTAAGACTTGTTTTAAACGTCATGTTTTTCCTCAGTGCATAGTGATGTGCATTAATTTTAACACAATGCTCAAAAATTCATTGAATTTCATTGACTTCTGTTGTTAATTTTTAAATAAAAATTTACATGTGCATGATAAATAATACTCAAAAAATTCTTCGATAGCAAATGGAAAATGAAACATTACTTTTATTTTATTTTTATATCTTATAATTGATGTATAGTTGATTTAAAATATTATATTAGTTTCAGGTGTACAACATAGTGATTCAGTATTTTCAGAGTTTATACTCCATTTAAAGTTATTACAAAATAGTAGCTATATTTCCCTGTGCTGTACAATATATCTTTGTTGCTTATTTATTTTACCTACTGGTTTGTGTCTCTTAATCCCATACCCTTATCTCACCCCTCCCCAGTGCTAACCACTAGTTTCTTCTCTACATCTGAAACATTGCTTTTAACTCTTCCTATTTTTATTTGCTTTGGTCTCTATATCAAACTCCAAATAATATATACATTTATTTTTTTGGTTAATACTAATGCTCATCTCACCATTGCAACCAGGTTCTCTATATGACACTTTAATCTTTAACCCTTCTATTAATACTATTGAAGATTGGTTTTTTTGGAAGCAGATTCTGAGGTGGAGATTCTTGTGCAGGAAGTTTATTAGGAGCTACTCTGACTATCACAGCCTGTGGTAGAAGGGGAGGAAGAAAGTATGGACAGAGGAAAAGCCAGGCTTCCATGAAAGCTTGATAGAAGCCCCTGCAGGCACCACTGAGAGGTCTGAAGTGGGAATGGTCTTGAGTTTCTCTAGTTGAGGCATTGATTTACACCCCTGCGTTAACCAGTCATTGAATGCAAGCTGCTCCCAAGAAAGGAGTGTGACCCTAAGGTAGGGTGACTCTTTCTTGCAAAGGGCAATTCCTGGAGTTGGTAGCATCTGATGACTACCAGCTGACTGCAGTCCCAGCAGTGAGGGGAATACCTTTTTCAGTGCTGAGGCAGAATCTAAGCAAGGCTCCACAGGGTCCACTGTAGTTGATAATTTTACCTAAGGAATAAAGCCTTCATTTTTGTTCCCTGATCTTTTGATTGCATTTCCTGACTCTTAATAAATATCTTAAACATAAGATTATATTTTCTCTCACAGAAACAAAGACAGAAACAGGGAGTGACTCTATGGCAATCAGAAACATAGGCACCTTCCATCCTTCAGCTCTTTCTTCCATAGCACTGGTTTCCGTGTTCCAGATTATTTTATGTCCAAAGTGGGTATTGGAACTCCATTCCGTTTCATTCCAGGCAGCAGAAAGGACCAAAAAGTATTTTCCAACTGGCTACTACTTACCTAACTAATTTTTCTAAATATTTTTGTGACTAGACACAGTCACATGGCACATTTAGCATCAAGGAAGACTAGAAAATGTCATCTCTAAGCTGAGCATATTGCAACACTGAAATAACTGGGTCTGTTAACTGCAGAAGAAGGGGACATTGAATATGAGAAACTAATAGTCTCAATATATATATATATATATACATATATATGTGTGTGTATGTATATGTGCTTATATGTTTATATATAATTTTATTTAGCTCTGATGAACAATAATCAAATATTTGTTCTGATTTTAAATGTTGCTCTTAATTATGTGTTAATTGAATAACTATTTTAAATGTTATATTTAATATAATTTTATAACAATGATGAAAAATAGTTTAAAAGTATGATATTCTATTTACCTCTATTTGAAGTCTCTATATTTAGAAAGAAAATTCTTTTTCAAGCTCTACCAACCAGGTAACTCAAATTGCAGGAGAAATATCCAAAACCAAAAGGAATAACAATGCCCTCCTGTTGTAAATTTTGAAATCCAAATGTACAAAATGTTAGAGAGTATTAAAATACTCTATCTTGGTGAGCTAGGAGGGAATGGATAAAACATCCTTACTTGATAATAAAATATAGATTGTAAGATATAAAAGGGATATTATAAAAGAGGAAAGTTATCAAAAATAGTTTTGAGAATATATATTCCTTTACTTAACAAAACTTTATTGCTCTTCAATAAGTGTAAGATTAGCCACTGTTTAGGAGTGTACTATAAGGAAAAGTTGAAAAGGTCAACTGTCTTTAAAAAACATGGCAAGGAGAAAGAGGGAACAGGAAAGGAAAGGACATTAGCAATGCCCTTATTAATTAAAATTCAATGCAATAAAATATTATGCACCTTTTGTCAATGATTATAGTATTTATTATTAGTCCAGAAATCTTCTCATTGTCATTGTATTATGAATTTTTATCAGCTAAAAAGTAAAATTCCAAAATAAGGAATGTAAAATAGGAAAGTGTTCCAAGGAAAGAGATGAGTTAAATAAAGTATAGAACAATAAAAAAACTATTGAAGAAGGAATGATTTAATAAATCTTCAAACATATGAAGAGCTTTGTGAAAGTATGGTAATCGATATTTTTCTTATATTGAATACAGAACAAGAGAAGCTAGGCTTAATATTAAGCATGATGGATCTGAGTCAGCAAGTGGTAAAATATTTTCTGACAATGAGAAAGTTGTAGTGAATCTCTTTCGAAAGCCTTTTAAACAAAAATGGATTCTTACTTTTTTTTATTCTTTATGCATTGCCTGATGATTGAAAAACTAGGTGATATTATCCATTTTTACACTTAAGATATAATTATATAAGATATGGATTGTGTTAAGCATCCTCACTAAAACCCCTCCCCAAATGTTAAAATAATCTTTTCATAGAAGAAAGTTTATATTAAAATGACTTGAAATGATATGAGATTTCTATTTGGTGTGATCCATCTTAAGTATATCATTTAAAAATTTGGACCATAAACAGAACTAGGAAGAAGCAGAAGCTGAACATGAAAGCTAAAAGACAACAGTCTTTAATATGTTTTGCAGAAGTTGTTGAATATTTTAAAGTTCATCCTCTTTAAAGATGAATGTCAATTAAAAAAAAATTTACTTATGCATAGATTACAACAGTAAAGCATTTGTGACATAAAATAACAAACTGTATCTTTTCAGGTGTGTTCAAGATTCATAGTTTCTTCTAATTAACAGAGACACTCTCATGAGCTATTCTCAGGAAGAAAACAAAACTTACTTTTCCAAAAATCTTCCATGTGCAACCACCCATCAGGAAGGAGATTCTTTTTTGCGGTACGTGGGCCTCTCACTGTTGTGGTCTCTCCCGCTGCGGAGCACAGGCTCCGGACGAGCAGGCTCAGCGGCCATGGCTCATGGGCCTAGCCACCCCATCCGCGGTACGTGGGATCTTTCCGGACCGGGGTACGAACCCATGTCTCCTGCATTGGCAGGCGGACTCTCAACCACTGCGTCACCAGGGAAGCCCTAGGAAAGAGATTCTTTACAAGACTCTAGGATGTCTACTTCCACACAGGCTACCAACCTTGATTTAACTCTCTAAAAACAGAATATCCCTGAGCAGCCTTCTGTAGCCATAAGTTTTCAATAGTAAAAATGAGAGGATAAGGTTTACTATTACTCATCTAACTTAGATTTTAAAATGGTTCTTTTTTTGTTGTTTTTTTAAACTTTCATTTAATGGAAAGAGTCTTTGGTCTGAGGTCATTGAGGGCAGCATAGGCTGGATGTGTATAAAGGACAAGAAAAGATTTCTTTTTAAGGCTAGTAGTTTAAATTAATTTAGTTTAAACTGATAACGAATTACATAAATTTTCTAAAGTTAAGTTCGAAGACTGTAAATTGGATCTGTGAAATATCTGTACATATCATAATTGCATGAAGCATATTTTTCAGACTGCCTGCAAAAAATCATTTTGTTTATCTTCCTCAGAAAAGGCTAAGACTTTTTTTCTTTTGGTTAGGAAAATTCTCATAAGCTTCCGGGTGTGACTTAAAGAGCTTTCATGAGATTTAGGCTTTGGACATGATCGAAGATGCAAGAGACTGGATTTTAGCTCTCGTTGATAATTACTTCTGAAAAGCAACTACTAGTTCTATCAGCTTTCTGAAAAGGGTATAAATCTTGATGCTATCAGATATTCTGTGTGCTGAAACAACTACAGAAAGAAAAGCAAAGAATCTGCTTTTCATCTATTTAGATTGCTTAGCTGTACTCATGCATTTTCTCCAGTTTGTATCTGTAAACATAAGCATAAGGAACAAAGTTCATTTAAGTTTAAACCCTTACCACAATGCTGTAGTCTTCAGGATTCAATTAACTTCTGGATCTGAAAGAATTTATGAAAGAAGTCCTGTTAAAAACTACTAGAAAAGGCGCTTCCCTGGTAGCGCAGTGGTTGAGAGTCCGCCTGCTGATGCAGGGGACGCGGGTTCGTGCCCCGGTATGGGAAGATCCCACATGCCGCGGAGCGGCTGGGCCTGTGAGCCATGGCCGCTGAGCCTGCGCATCCGGAGCCTGTGCTCCACAATGGGAGAGGCCCGCGTACCACAAAAAAAAAAAAAAACTACTAGAAAGGGAAGCAAGTGCAAAATAATGTCAATGTTGAAAGCAAGCATGAGAGAGAAAATAAGGAAATAGAACACTAGTAAGGTTGATGGAAACCTGTCAAGGCTCACTTAGGTTTACTTAGGAATGAGAAAATGTCTTCATTTAACTAACAGAAATATTGAAATAGTACACCTCATTCTCTATAGTTGACATGTAGAAAATGTCTAATTTTCATTTATTCTCTGAAATGTTTCTGAAACTAGTAGCTCGAGAAAACTGTGGTCAAATCAGACAAATCATTTTTGCATTCATTAGACAATGTATTCAACCCAATTCATTTTTTAATCACTAGCTGTGTTATAGGAAATGGTGTAAAGTAGTGAATAAAACAAAAATCCTACTTTCCTAGACTTTTGAATAAAGATAATTTTGAGATGGAGAATTTAGGAAAATGATGGAGGCAACAAAATGCAAAATGATCTAGCAAGAAAAACTCATTCAAAATCTATCATGGGTTGGACCTGTTTACACCTATGTGAAGGGAATTATACCTAAACTCTCTATAGTAGTGCTTTGTAAAACTTTCACATTCTAACATGCTTAAAAAATGATAATATTCATATGGTAAATGGGAAGAGATCTGCATAATTCTATATTGAACTTGATAAAAAAATACGTTTGGCCCGTGAACAAGCCAGGTATTAGGGGCACTGACCACTGTGCGGTGGAAATCCGCATATAACTTTACAGTTGATCTTCGAATCTGTGGTTCTGCAAGTGTGGATTCAACCAACTGAAGATCATGTAGTACTGTAGTACATATTTATTGAAAAAAATCCACGTGTAAGTGGACCTGTGCAGTTCATACCAGTGTTGTTCAAGGGTCAACTGTACATATATACTTACTTTCCTTATGTTACATAGTTATAAAAGAAATTATCAAATTCTGTAAAATATGTTAAAAATTGAAATATTACATTTGCAAAACAATTCCAAATACTTTTTTTTTTCAGTAAGAATATTGAACTTCCACCTGTGAACATTACTTTTGTTATATCAGGTTATCAGGGTTTTTTTGTTTGTTTGTTTTGGGGGTTTTTTCCCCCCTCAATATTGAAATACAATTCTATGAAATTTTGGGTTGGTAAACACGTTGAAGTGCCTGAAGGGTGACGCTTCCAGATAGGGCTTGGGAGTGCTGTGCCTTTCAACTCCCATGCCTCCCCCCATGTATCTCATCTATTTGGTGTTCCTGAGTTTTATCCTTTATAATAAACATGCAAACATGCTACTTACCTTGATTAATAATGGTACAGTCCTTTGGCAAGTCCTATTAATACAACCTCCATCTACTTGCGGGAGAAATATTTTGGAAGGGTTCTTCGAACTGCTTCTACCCCTGGGTTATAGCCAAAATCCAAAGCAGTTTACTGACTTACAAATCTCTAAAACAATTATGGAATTTTAGCATACCTGCAGTGCTTTCGGTGTAAACAAGTAAATATGATTTTTGGAATGATAAAAAATACCACTATTAATCACTTTTTTATGATTATCTTTCCTTTCTTATAGTCACCAACCATGACAAGATTTTTTTACATAAGCAAGCAGTAACAAGAGACTGCAGACTTTTTCTCTGACAAACTCCTTTCTAAGCATTGACAAAAATTCAGATAGAATTATCTTTTTATATTCTATTTTAAGATTGTGACTATTATGTAAATCAAAAATTCTATTGTTATTGGTTAATAAATGTATTATTGAGCTTTCTTAGTTGAAATTTCCTGTTCATGTGAATGTTGAATACATTTGAGTTTTGCATGCCAAATATTTTTAAATGTTGATAAAGATCTTCCTCGAGTATACACCAGTGTTGCTCTAATACTCATCACAATTCTTCACTAACATACAAATCATAATATTGTCTAAATATTATGCATGAATCAATGTTTAATAAGCTTTTTAATCAGAGTATAAGGTACATATTGAAAATCATCTTATAAGCAAATCAAAAGTGTACACAGCTCGATGAATTATCACAAACTAAATCTGCCTGAGAGATCACAATCTAGCTCAAAAAAGAGAACATTTCCAACAACCCAGGTGTCCCCCTCATGCTGTTTTTAATTGCTCCCCCCCTCTCCAATACAAATGATCAACAACGCTGACTTTTAACATCATGTTTTGTTTTGGCTCTTTTGGAATTTTATATTAATGGAATCATATGGTGCATATTCTTCGTATATGTTTCTTTTCTTTTGCCCAATGAGGCATTTGAGAGATTGATCCACATTGTTTTATGTGGTAATACTTTGATCATTTTCTGTTGCAGAGTATTCCACTGTGTAAATACACTACAATTAATTTATCCATTTTGCTGTTAACAAATGTGTGGGTGTTTCCAGTTTTTGTCTCCTGTGAATATTGCTATAAACACTGTGGTACATGTCTTTTGTTTCACATAGTATGAATGTCTGCATATCTATGTGAACTTTTTGGTCTTAGGGTATGTCAGTTTTCCAAAATTGTTATACAGATTTTCACTTCTACAAGCACTGTTTGTGAATTCCTGTTGCTCTACATCTTTGCTGACATTTGGTATTTTCAGAATTTAACCACTGTAGTATGTGCATGGTATTATCTATACACTGCTTAATAAGATTGTCTATGGTTTAGTTTTACATATAGATAGCTTCTTAGAGAATAAAACAACATATTACTTGAACATCACATTGTTGTTGCTGAAATAGTCTAAGGCAGTGTTTCTGTGATATCTTACATGCTTCAAAGCATTCACTTACCATGCTGAATATTTTAGGATTTTATTTTAAATTTGTTTATTTTGATAGGTCTTTGTAGGAAAATAATCTTTTTTGTATAATTTTTTCCAAGGATTTTAACTAGTGCTATTAAATACGTGCAGTTCCTAACATCAGTCGATTAATCCAGTACGGTAGAAACATCCATGGCCAAATAAAGAATAATGATATATACACTATTACTGAAGTATTAATCTCACAGACTGAAATGCTCCAATGGGAAGGTCAGAGAGAGACATCCTATACCTGTATGGTATTGCTGCTACTGAGCTGTTTTCTGCTTGTGGATATTATCCATAAAATCTTACAAGCATAATAAAAATGTGAAAAATAGGAGTACATGAAATCAAAAGCAAAACTAAAGATTTTAAATTCTCATAAAAATAACTTCACTGATAATTATGAGAGAAAATTGACTGAAGTAATAAAACTACCTGGGATGATTAAATGTGCTATTCAGAGGAGATGTTCCTTGTTATAAATGTTACAGAGATTTCTTTGATGGTGGATGCTAAAAATAAAGCTTTAAAGGCCAAAATAATAATTTTTAAATACAGGAATTTTCAATGTTCAACTACAATTACAGACGTAAATTTTTGATTGAGTGTGAAAAATAATCTAAATTTTAACAAATTTGCAATGCACTGTGGAATGCACAGTGCTTGGGAAGCTATGCTTCTCTTATTCAATAGAGAATGTGTGAGAGAGAGAGACAGAGAGAGAAAGAAAGAAAGAAAAAGAAAGAAAAAGAAAGGAAGGAAGGAAGGAAAGGAGAAGGGAGGGAGGAAGGAAGGAAGGAAGGAAGGAAGGCAGGGGGAGGGAGGGAGTGGGAGGGAGGGAGGGAAGGAAGAAGGAAGGGAGAAGGGAAGAAAGGAAAAAGAAAAACAGATCAATTAATGTTTTAATGTTGTAGAATCTTAACTATAAGTTAAGTAAAGGGAGATTAGTATATAAAACCATCACCAAAATTAAAAATCAGAGAGCTTTAAAACTCCACTCTGACAATGAACTTTTTTTAAAAAACATTTTTATTGCGGTATAATTGCTCTACAATGGTGTGTTAGTTTCTACTTAGTAACAAAGTGAATCAGCCATACATCAGGATACATATATCCCCATATCTGGTCCCTCTTGCGTCTCCCTCCCACCCTCCCTATCCCATCCCTTTGGTTGGTCAAAAAGCACCGAGCTGATCTTCCTGTGCTATGAGGCTGCTTACCACTAGCTATAGATTTTACATTTGGTAGTGTATTTATGTCCATTCAACTCTCTTACTTCATCCCAACTTACCATTCCCCCTCCCCTTGTCCTCAAGTCCAAGCTCTACGTCTGTGTCTTTATTCCTGTCCTGCCCCTAGGTACATTAGAACCATTTCTGTTTTGTTTTTTTTTTTTTAGATTCCATATATATGTGTTAGCATACAGTATTTGTTTTTCTCTTTCTGACTTACTTCAATCTGTATGACAGACTCTAAATCCATCCACATCACTACAAACAACTCAATTTCATTTCTTTTTATGGCTGAATAATATTCCACTGTATATATGTGACACATCTTCTTTATGCATTCATCTGCCGATGGACACTTACGTTGCTTCCATGTCCTGGCTGTTGTAAACAGTGCTGCAATGAACATTGTGGTACATGACTCTTTTTAAATTATGGTTTTCTCAGGGTATATGCCCAGTAGTGGGATTGCTGGGTCATACAGTAGTTCTATTTTTAGCTTTTTAAGGAACCTCCATACGGTTCTCCATAGTGCTGTATCAGTTTACATTCCCACCAACAGTGCAAGAGGGTTCCCTTTTCTCCACACTCTCTCCAGCATTTACTGTTTGTAGATTTTTTGATGATGGCCATTCTGACCAGTGTGAGATGATATCTCATTGTGTTTTTTTTTTGTTTTTTTTTTTTTGTGGTACGTGGGCCTCTCACTGTTGTGGCCTCTCCCGTTGCAGAGCACAGGCCCCGAACTCACAGGCTCAGTGGCCATGGCTCATGGGCCCAGCCGCTCCACGGCATGTGGGATCCTCCCGGACCGGGGCACAAACCCGTGTCCCCTGCATCGGCAGGCGGACTCTCAACCACTGTGCCACCAGGGAAGCCCGTCATTGTAGTTTTCATTTGCATTTCTCTAATGATTAATGATGTTGAGCATTCTTTCATGTGTTTGTTGGCAATCTGTATATCTTCTTTGGAGAAATGTCTGTTTAGGTCTTCTGCCCGTTTTTGGATTGGGTTGTTTGTTTTTTTGTTATTGAGCTGCATGAGTTACTTGTAAATTTTTGAGATTAATCCTTTGTCAGTTGCTTCATTTGCAAATATTTTCTCCCATTCTGAGGGTTGTCTTTTCCTCTTGTTTATGTTTTGCTTTGCTTTGCAAAAGCTTTTAAGTTTCATTAAGTCCCATTTGTTTATTTTTGTTTTTATTTCCATTTCTGTAGGAGGTGGGTTAAAAAGGATCTTGCTGTGATTTATGTCATAGAGTGTTCTGCCTATGTTTTCCTCTAAGAGTTTTGTAGTGTCTGGCCTTACATTTAGGTCTTTAATCCATTTTGAGCTTATTTTTGTTTATGGTGTTAGGGAGTATTGTAATTTCATTCTTTTACATGTAGATGTCCAGTTTTCCCAGCACCATGTATTGAAGAGGCTGTCTTTTCTCCATTGTATATTCTTGCCTCCTTTATCAAAATTAGTTGACAGTAGGTGCATGGGTTTATCTCTGGGCTTTCTATCCTGTTTCATTGATCTATATTTCTGTTTTTGTGCCAGTACCTTACTGTCTCGATCACTGTAGCTTTGTAATATAGTCTCAAGTCAGGGAGCCTGATTCCTCCAGCTCTGTTTTTCTTTCTCAAGATTGCTCTGGCTATTCGGGGTCTTTTTTGTTTCCATACAAATTGTAAAATTTTTTGTTCTAGTTCTGTGAAAAATGCCAGTGGCTGTTTGATAGGGATTGCATTGAATCTGTAGATTGCTTTTGGTAGTATAGTCATTTTCACAATGTTGATTCTTCCAATCCAAGACACTGGTATATCTCTCCCTCTGTTTATATCATCTTTAATTTCTTTCATCAGTGTCTTATAGTTTTCTGCATATAGGTCTTTTGTCTCCTTAGGTAGGTTTTTTCCTAGGTATTTTATTCTTTTTGTTGCAGTGGTAAGTGGGAGTGTTTCCTTAATTTTTCTTTCAGATTTTTCATCATTAGTGTATAGGAATGCCAGAGATTTCTGTGCATTACTTTTGTATCCTGCTACTTTACCGAATTCATTGATTAGCTCTAGTAGTTTTCTGGTAGCATCTTTAGGATTCTCTATGTATAGTATCATGTCATCTGCAAACAGTGACAGCTTTACTTCTTCTTTTCTGATTTGGATTTCTTTTATTTATTTTTCTTTTCTGATTGCTGTGGTT
This sequence comes from Monodon monoceros, assembly GCF_005190385.1. NCBI lineage: Eukaryota > Metazoa > Chordata > Mammalia > Artiodactyla > Monodontidae > Monodon > Monodon monoceros. Next base: position 25,555,750 of record NW_021703768.1, on the reverse strand, counting down.
AATACTTCCAAAACTATGTTGAATAATAGTGGTGAGAGTGGGCAGCCTTGTCTTGTTCCTGATCTTTGAGGAAATGGTTTCAATTTTTCACCATTGAGAATGATGTTGGCTGTGGGTTTGTCATATATGGCCTTTATTATGTTGAGATAAGTTCCCTCTATGCCTACTTTCTGGGGGGTTTTATCATAAATGGGTGTTGAATTTTGTTGAAAGTTTTTCTGCGTCTATTGAGTTGATCATATGGTTTTTCCCCTTCAATTTGTTAATATGGTGTATCACATTGATTGATTTGCATATATTGAAGAATCCTGGGGTGAACCCTACTTGATCATGGAGTACGATCATTTTAATGTGCTGTTGGATTTTGTTTGCTAGTTTTTTGTTGAGGACTTTTGCATCTATGTTCATCAGTGATATTGGCCTGTAGTTTTCTGTCTTTATGACATCTTTGTTGGGTTTTGGTATTAGGATGATGGTGGCCTCATAGAATGAGTTTGATGATGTTCCTCCCTCTCCTATAGTTTGGAATAGTTTGAGAAGGATAGGTATTAGCTCTTCTCTAAATGTTTGATAGAATTCGCCTGTGTAGCCATCTGATCCTGGGCTTTTGTTTGTTGGAAGGTTTTTAATCACAGTCTCAATTTCAGTGCTTGTGATTGTTCTGTTTATATTTTCTGTTTCTTCCTAGTTCAGTCTCAGAAGGTTGTGCTTTTCTAAGAATTTGTCGATTTCTTCCAGGTTGTCCATTTTATTGTCATATAGTTGCTTGTAGTAATCTCTCATGATCCTTTGTATTTCTGCAGTGTCAGTTGTTACTTCTCCTTTTTCACGCTTAATTCTGTTGATTTGAGTCTTCTCCCTTTTTATCTTGATGAGTCTGGCTAATGGTTTATCAATTTTGTTTATCTTCTCAAAGAACCAGCTTTTAGTTTTATTGATCTTTGCTATTGTATTCTTCATTTCTTTTTCATTTATTTTTTATCTGACCTTTATGATTTCTTTCCTCTTGGTAACTTTGGGATGTTTTTGTTCTTTCCCTAATTGCTTTAGGTGTAAGGTTAGGTTGTTTATTTGAGATATATCTTGTTTCTTAAGGTAGGATTGTATTGCTCTAAACTTCCCTGTTAGAACTGCTTTTCCTGCATCCCATAGATTTTGGGTCATCATGTTTTCATTGTCATTGTTTCTAGGTACTTTTTAATTTCCTCTTTGATTTCTTCAGTGATCTCTTGGTTATTTAGTAGTGTATACTGTTTAGCCTCCATGTGTTTGTAGTTTTTACAGATTTTTTCCTGTAATTCATATCTAGTCTCATAGTGTTGTGGTCATAAAAGATGCTTGATACAATTTCAATTTCCTTACGTTTACTGAGGCTTGATTTGTGACCCAAGATATGATCTATACAGGAGAATGTTCCATGAGTAGTTGAGAAGAAAGTGTATTCTGTTGTTTTTGGATGGAATGTCTTATAAATATCAATTAAGTCCATCTTGTTTAATGTATCATTTAAAGCTTGTGTTTCCTCAACCATGAACTTTTAATTCTTCTAGTTAATAAACTATGAATACATTTCTTTATAGCACTTTTTACATATAACCCAGACAGGATACTTTCTGCAGTAAGCCCACCACATACTCATACAAGTTAAATTTCAGTTATAAACTATAAGCTTTATGTAGCATATCTTTTATTAAAAATTCATTTTACTGTTAGTATCCTTTGTTTTTTCTATTTTTCTGTGTATTCTACACAAATTTTTTCAATCTACCCATGAATATGAATTTTGTGTACTGTTTATACATTACCATAGACTTTTAGGGAAGATCAAATGTAATTTGAGTAGTAAGTTAGTACAAATCGTAAGACAGGTGATAGGGGACAATGACAGAAATCCCTGCAGCTTTCAATCTGCATAAGTCAATCATTCAGAAATTTTTATTTATGTATCCTGACCTGATTTAAGACCCCTCATATCCTGACCCTCTTCAGTTTCAAATGACTTTTTACTAATTCAACATTTTCAAAGTTTAAGCCTGGCTGGCCAATTCCTTTTTCAGGGAACCTGTTTTAATGCACACTGGCATCTACACCTTTAATATTAATTTCCCCTCCTTCTTGTCCCTTCCATGTTTCATTAACCAAACCTAATAAAGTAGTCTAGACACATGGCATTCTTGTCATTTGGACAGCTATACCAGTTACTACCTGTGCCACAACTTTGGCCTATACCATATGAATTACATGCTTTGATAACTATTTGTCAGTTAAGCTTAATCTGACCAATTGATTTTACCTCCCTGAGAGTGAGGCTTATATAACATTTATTCTTAGAAACCAGCAAGAAAGTGTGATGTTTTAAATGACAGTGATGTCTAAGGACAGCAATGATATGGTATTTTTTTTCACTGTTTCACTGAAAAGTAATCCTCGTAAATGTAGCCAAAAATTGATAAGATATTTCTTTTTAAGCAGTAAATACTTATGTCATTACAGATTTGTCAATTTCTGTCCCAATTTTTCTTGCTTTCTCATCTTGGCACTTTAAAACAGTGTTAAGATGGGATGACATCAGTATGGCCCTAGAGGTTGTTCAGAGAAAGCTAGTAGCTCAAAGTGTGGAAGAAGACCTACTTCTGTCTGAGTAGTCTCTGGACAATTGGACAAACTTTTCCCCAATAAATATTACATCAGTAAAGTAGTGTTTATAATTAGATAGCTGCTTTGTGTCACATACACGCATTCAAAATTTATTCAACAAATGTTTGTTGATTGCTCATTAGATTCTCTTTTAGGTAGTGGAGGTTTAACCATGAGAAGAGCAGACAAAGTTTACTCTGTCGTGGCCACCAGAGTGACTTGATCCAAGTAGTGAGTAGAAAGTGGAAAGAAATGAGATCAGAAAATATCTTTCGGTCAAATCAGGAGGGCTTTGTTGGAATGGCGGACGAGTTTCTATTCAGTGTGTGGTGGAAAGCCATAGGGAGGTGTTGTGTAGAGATTTTAAATGACCTGATATAGTTCAGAGAAATTTTATGTGTGATTCTCAGTGTTGAATTCTATTATTTATTTACATTTAAAATTATACCTAAATATATACAAATTACACAATATATATGTTAATTATATAAAAGTATACACATATGTATTTATATATCAGAATTTTAACGGTGGTTACATTTAGTGATGGATTGAGAATTTTAGCCAATATCCATGGCTACTCCGTATGGATTTTGGGGAGGCAACCACAATCCCACTACACAATAGTGTCTTAATTTGTCACTATGCCTTCAGGTTGTCTCCATTCTATACCTGTCAATATGATTTTTCTAAAATACAGCTTTGTTGAATTTACTCACCCACTGTTTAAAATCCATCAATAGTTCTCTATTGTTGTCATGTGAAAACTGGGACATTTTAGGAAAACTTAAAAGCTCTCAGCACTGTAGCTCCTTTATTGTTCTCTTGACAATATCCAAATCAATACAGTCTCCTTGCCATCACTAATATCTAAGTTCTTTCCAGCCTAGGCACTCATCACTTTGGAGAAATTTTTTTTCTATACTGCTGGACAAAACACAGGTATCAACTCCTCTGAGATCTCCCTATTTCTTCTAAGGGTGCCCTTTCAAGGTGAGCCTATGGCATCCATGCTGACCTCTATAATATAAAAGTAAGGTGTCCTTCTATATTGTGTCATAATTGTCTCTTTACCTGTTTTTCTTCCCACTAGGTTGTAACTTTTGTGCGATTAGAGACTACGTCTTTCTATCTCTGGTAACTTGTAAACTTCCTGGCATAATGCTTGGTAACGGAATGTCTTGTTTCCATTAAATCAATAACATGATTTTCTGGGGCTCTATTTATGAGGTACTTTTCAGTAGGGTCACAAAAGACAATAATTCTAGGCCAGGCAAAAACTAACCTAATTAAAAGTGATTTGGAGAGAGAGAATTTTTAAAACAATGATAAAGATATATTTGATATTATAAAGAATTATGAACACACATATATTTCTTAATGGATTCAGTTTTTACCTCTTTTATTACTATTCAACCTGCATATGATGCTGGCTTCATTTTCCTTCTAAAGTAGAAAGTTCTCTCCACTGATGGAAATTTTTAAGGACTCCATTTAATCTACTGCCTAATGTGCAGATTTCTTATGGTTGCGTCCAGTCTCCCACATTAGGTTCCTTATCTGTGATAGTAGAGAAAAAGAAATTACTTTGTAGAACTTGCCATCTGAATTTCTGCTTCTGAAGGGAGAAACAAAATAATTCACTTGGGCATATACTCCTTGTTAAGAAAAATACCAAAGTGGGCTTTTTTGCTCTGTGATGGTAAATCTTCAAGGCATTGTTCAGAAGACAGAAATGAGATAAAATGAAGTAAATTGCTTTGCATAACCTTAAGAAGATATTTTCGCTTATTCAGGCAAGTAGGAAGGATGAGGATATCTTGGAGGTAGCAAGAGTAGGAGAATCCCAGCGAAATACCAAGAAGCTAGTTATTTTTCCTGTAACAGGGTGTAGGAGAGACCAGTGCATTCCTTCTATTAGAAATAGAACCACCTAAATTTTAGTTAGGCATCTGGCTGCCATAGTAATAGCTACATTTCCCAGCCTTTCTTGGAGCTAGATGTCACCAGGACACTAATGGGAGAACAATGAGTTTTGACAAGAAGTATTCAGTTTATGGTTTGTCTGTGTAAAAAAGACACCCACTTGCTCTGGGCTTTCTCGTTCCCCCTCCTATGGATTGGAAAATCATGGGCACTAAAATCCACCCTTTGAACATAATAGCACTACCACACTAGTCCCGTTCTACTCATCTCTGTACTAGTATGTGGGATTGAAATAAAGTTCTGTTTTACTTGAGCCACTGTATTCCTGGTTCATTTTGTTTCAGTAAGCATTCACTATTACTAGCAAGGATTACTAATATCTAATTTTAAGACCTTTCTTATGCTTTTCCACAGTATGTTCATCCTGTTACTGCAGTGCTTCAATAAAGACTTCCTACATTTTCATTCTTATGTAAGTGATTGGCATGTGCCCCCACAAAAGGGCAATTTGGAAAAGAACTTGCAGAAATTAAAAAGTAAGTAGAAGCAGAAAACTAGAGTCAGAAGTGAGCATGAGAAACATAAGTTCTCTTTGAATCCCTAGAGAAATACAGAGGAAAAAACAAGTTTTCTTTTACATTTGCACTAGCAGTTTTATTTAAATCCTAAAGACAAACTATTCTAACATGCTGGAGGACCTGCGCCTCTCACACAAGTGGCTCTTGGGTTACATTACTTTTCCCACCTCATCTCTTACTAGCTCTCATTAACCGACCCTTTGTTCTATTGAAAATATGTACAGTTCCCTGGCTTCAGAACAGATCATGTTCTTAATTAGACTTATTTTATTCAAGCTTTCCCCTTTTATCATCACTTGTTTCTCTCTGCCTTTTATTACAGTTCCTCTATTTTAGCAATTTGTTATTTAGAAAGTTTGATGAGAAGTCTTGTTTATGGATACCAAAATTATCCAGGATATTTCAAAGAAACTTAACAGTACCCTTTATCTCTTATAGTATCTCTTATTTAGTCTTTGACTTCAGTCATGAAAAACTGAGGTGATGTTGCAAGTTCATAAATATCCAGAGATAACAGTTCTATAAAATTTCCCATACGTAAATTTAATAATCTTACATTTAAATGATATTAGAAAATGAATGATTCAGATAATGGGTGATGTACCTTGACTCTATAGTCCAGAAAAGTTAATTATCTGTTATCAACTATTTGTTAGCATGTTATGAGTAAAATTAACTAAAACTATAGTTCGCTACTTTTCATTATGTAATTCAACTCTCTTCCCTTATAATTTGTCCCTGAACCTACTTATAATTCACTTTACTTATGCTTTGATTTTTCTCTTTTTTCAGCAATATATGTAAAGAAAAATTTAGTATAATTGTCCTCTTTGAATTTGCCTTCATCTCACAAAAATGTGATCAGTGAAATGATTCATTTATTTATTGACAACTTATTTTTTAATAACAATTTTACTTATTCTCTAATAGATTCAAAATAAGGGGAGGACATTTGAGACACTAATCTATGTCTTATTCTCAAAAAAAATTATAGTTTAGAAGATGGGGTAGCCATGTAAACAATGCATCATGATTAAGCAATATTTAAGTAGTATATATTTTAGCAGTAGGACCTTCAGCATAAAAACTACGAGCAAATTTATTTAATTTTCTATTTACTTGCACAAATCTGTAATCGTCCTATTGGTAGGCAGTACTATATCTTGGTACGCCACTTGCACTTACTCTAATTCCTCTTGAATTTGGCTTACAGAGCCTAAAAATTAGGGACTCAGTTCAGCAACTATAATGAAGCAGAAGGTCAATTAGAGTCTAAATTGCCCACCTCTGCCATTGATTCTTGCTGCCACAGCTATTGAAGTCCTCCACATAGAGACGGAAGATATTGTGTTAGTGTCATAGTGACTTCTCACTGGTTAACATTTTTAGCCAATGTTGCAGTGGTTCTTCAGTGAGAATATAGCTCATCTTATTGTAACCTTCTGCCATGACCATGGTTGGTCTTCCAAAACTACAGTACAGATGTAGGAATTTTCATTTAGAGGTATCAGTTAGAAGGCTAGCTTGCCCCAAGAATATTGTTTCAGAATTGAATAATGTTCAACATCTGTAAATCCTGGTAGTCATGCCCTCCTGATCTCCCTGGCAATCCTCTTTCCTTGAAATCTGGATTAATGTTTCATCATCCAGGGAGGTTACCTTTAAATCTGTGATCCTACATTACTCTTCTGTTGGAAACTAACTTTAGAAAGTCTGAGGTGATTTTATCAATCTTCTAAAGGTGTTTCCTTTAAAAATTGTTAAGCTTCTGCTTTCTTAAAGTAAAGAAAAATTTAAAAATTCATTTTTAACATCTGATGGTGCATCCTACAACTACTGTTACAATTGTTATTGAAGAATTACAGGGACCAGTGGTGGCACAAAGCAGTGACTATCATGTTTGCTTAGCAAGATGGTTTCAGAAAAGACTTCATAGAGAATCTAACACATGAACTAAGTATTAAAATATGAATATGGTTAGCCAGTTGGACAAGGTGTTAAGGATATTCCAGCACGGGATCTGTAAGAATAGGCTTAGAGGTGAGACATACAATGTACTTTCTGGAAATATTAAATAATTTGGTGCAACTGGTGCTTTAGTGTCCAAGGCTTTCCTGGTGGCGCAGTGGTTAAGAATCCGCCTGCCAATAAAGGGCATGGGTTCGATCCCTCATCAGGGAAGATCCCACATGCCGCGGAGCAACTAAGCCCATGCGCCACAACTACTGACCCTGTGCTCTAGAGCCCGCAAGCCACAACTACTGAGCCTGTGTGCCACAACTACTGAAGCCCGCACGCCTAGAGCCCATTCTCCGCAACAAGAGAAGCCACCGCAATGAGAAGCCCATGCACCCCAACGAAGAACAGCCCCCGCTCGCCTCAACTAGAGAAAGCCCATGCACAGCAACAAAGACCCATCGCAGCCAAAAGTAAATAAATAAATAAATTTATTAAAAAAAATAAAATTAGAGTCCAGATCAGTGTAAGACAGGTCATGGCAGTAGGCAAGGTTGAATTGTGGACACTGTGGAATGACTTGCTAAGTATTTTGGTCATAATCCTACAGTCAACATAATGGTAAGTGAATTTAAAGATTTTAATTAGATCTTTGATATGATTATATTTAAACTTGAATCATCACTCACCTAGTAATAGTGTGAATGATACGCTGGAGGGATTTGAGATTATTAAACTCTTCTAGATAAGAGAATTATTGCCTAAACTAAGGATAAGAGTTTCAATTATGTATGGAAGTTGCATCTACAAGTCTTGGTCATAGTCAAGGCCCTTAATCTACTTAAGCAAGGCAGGTTAGTATACTTTTACTGATTTTAGGCTTTTGTTTCTTAAGTAGACCAGATAATTTCTGTTTAAAATTTAATTCTATTTTTTTTTTTTCTATCTTTGCTGATAATTTGCTCTCAGGTCCAATCCTCACCCCTCTGTGTTTGCCCTGTTTTGTAGTATGCTGATCCTTGCAATCTACTTTTTTAGAACTTCCTTGTCAATAAGCTTCTATGCAGTCTCCACCAATAGGAGGCACTGGCAGGAAGAATAAAGAAGTACGGACGTTTCTCCCCAACTTCTCTGCTTCAGGCAGCATGCCCTGCAGTGGCTGCATCTCCTCAGGTGTTTTGACTTGCGACAAAAAGCCCCTTTCTCTTAATCCTTCCTCCTAACCAAGCAGTCACCTCATAGTCCCAGATCCCAGGCTCTGTAATACCAACTCTTCTTTGCACACCTCTAATCCCATAGAGTGGGATATATCAGGCAGAGCCATTTTTTAAAAATAAATATTTATTTATTCATTTATTTTTGGCTGTGTTGAGTCTTCGTTTCTGTGCGAGGGCTTTCTCTAGTTGTGGCAAGCGGGGGCCACTCTTCATAGCGGTGCATGGGCCTCTCACTATCGCGGCCTCTCTTGTTGCGGAGCACAGGCTCCAGACACGCAGGCTCAGGAGTTGTGGCTCACGGGCCTAGTTGCTCCGTGGCATGTGGGATCGTCCCAGACCAGGGCTCGAACCCGTGTTCCCTGCATTGGCAGGCAGATTCTCAACCACTGCGCCACCAGGGAAGCCCCAAGGCAGAGCTATTTTAATAATCTCTGGTTTGCCTCATACTATCCATTTTGGCCTTTCAGCTCATTCAAGATTTTAGCAACTACTTCTGCATATTAAGTACCCACTTTCAAACTCTGAAGCCTGAGCTCTGGTTTCCTCACTGAACACTGATTGAATTTTGTTAAATGTATTACCAGTATTCACTGACTAGAAGAGCTACCAGTACTCTCTCTGTAGAGAGGGTCATGATTGTACTGTATATGGTTTTATACTCTTCAAAGAAATTCTTATTCTTTTTTCCATGTTGTCCCTAGAACAGTCTGTGAGGAGTCTGGGATCCAGAGATATGTGATGCCTTCCTTAAGTTTACAGTAAAAAATATTAACACCATAAGAACAACTACAGGAAAAAAAAGTTCCTGATTCAGCATCTGAAACTACACTGCAGTGCGTTTTCTTAGTGGATTAATGTCTTGGATTCCTTCTAACTGTGTTATGTATGTTACCTTGCAATTTTTTAGTGATACTTATCCTCTGAAGTCATACAACAAGCAAATTTTAAGTATTTTTTTAATCTTTTTTGGTTCACATTAATTGATGCCCCTGTTGAAAATTTTTACATTAGATTTAGTATTTTGCTATAAATCAGTTTAAGAAGATCACAATATTTATTCTCAGAAGTTAGAATTTTGGAAAACATTCTGGTAAAGTAGGGAAAATTTAAATCTTCAACTCAGGTTTAGTTTGTAAATAGATGTGAGAAAGGTGAGATGTCCATGCTCCTCTATCATCCACCACCACCACTACCACCATCACTATGTCTGTCCTGCTTCTCAGACCCTGAGAATCTTAGCACACCCAGAATATTTGTAATAGGATATAAGCTTGAACATAATTCTAAGGAACACTTCCTTAATCTGATGCTAAAACCTCTCTATGACTGCCCTAGAGCATCAGGTTGGGACTGCCGAATACAGGAAGATAAAAAATTTCCCTGGGGTCACCGCACAGTCTGAAGATTTTTGAACAAGTCCAGAAACAGCAGTTTCCTCTCCAAAGCTTCTCTGAGGAAGCTCCTGCTACAGCTGCATTTGGCCTGAGGGCACTAGCACTCCCTGTTTATGGCCCTCTGTGCATCCTGAGTTTCCCGAGGCTGACATTATTCTAATCCTCATGGCTTAAGATCTTGGAGTCATATTTAACTCCCCATCCTTCACTGTTGTCTGGTTCTAAACAAAGAGTAAGTCTACCTTATCTCTTCTAAATATTTCTGATATCTTCCCCCTTTTTTTCATTACCATTAATTTTTACATTAGTCTCCCATATCCCTCTGGGAATGTATTATTCCCTGCTTCTTTTCTCTAACTGGTTCAATTCACCCTAAAACTCTTTCATCAGACACTTCCTCTACAGGAATAACTCCAGTGCCTCCCCATTGCCTGTGGTATAAATTCCAGATTATGCTTTTGGAATGATTGCCATTGTAAGGTTACTCACAATTAGACTTATCCTGTTTTTGCCACATTATCTATACATACTATATACTACTTTCCTTTAAAATCCCAATTCCAGAAAGATGATGTTTATTCAGTGACGCTTAAATGCTGTGTATGTGCATATGTGTGTAGTTACTTCAGCTAATTTTATTTTTACCCCATTTTCCAATATTTGAATGTCCTCTTACTTCTAGCTCATTATTATATATCTGTCGAGTTTCAATGCAGATGCCACTTTTAAAAAATTATTTCCTGATTATTCATCATTTAATTTACGATTCTTTATCCAACTCTTATGTTATCTCATTGTGTGTGTGTGTGTGTATACAGAATATTTATGTCCTAAAGTTTCATCTCCTCATTGAAACTATAAGCGTACTAGAGATGGGAATTTTAAGATGTCTTTGTGTGCTAACATCATTTAACCTGACGCTTTGAATTCCTTAATATAATAGGAATCAAGGAAATATTTATTTATTCCGTAGTAGACTGCCCTGATTCTAACCCAGTGTAACCTAGACAAATGGACATGTGGCATTTCTTTCTTTTATTTTTAATGTTATTTCTATTGACAATGAAAGCATATATTTTATTCAGTATCAGTATTTTTACATTCATTTACTGATTTCAATGTCCAAACCATCTTTGAACATTTTGAGGGTTCTTCAGTTCCCTCGATTTTTGCCATTTTTTAAAAAAAAGCTATCAAATCTTCAGTGCATATACCCTTCAGCTGGAATGTACAAATGTTTGATTTTAACCTGCTTTTTGTCATTTCAAATCCCAGATTTTCATGCACAATTTAAATGCACTAATATAAGTGAATTATGATTTATTTATTGGGTAAACTACATAGCAAATTTATATCTTTCTAATAACAGATTGGTACTTAAAAGCACCAAAATCCCAGTAAATGCAAACAAAAACAACAGCAAAGATTTGTTTTGTACCATTTATTTTCAGTGTGCTTTAATTGCACTGAAATTTTAATTGAGCTGTAATTGCATTTTATTGCACGCATTTGTATGAATTAAAAAATACTTAAAGCTGAAATGTGGTGGATGAAACAATTTCATGCATATAGCGAAACAGTTACCATAAAGAAGAGTTTTATCTCTTTTATAGTATCACTGACAGGCACTTTAAAAGTTAAGCTTGCAGTCCAATCACATTTTATTCATATGTGCTTTTTTTTTTTTTTTTTTTGCGGTACGCGGGCCTCTCACTGCTGTGGCCCCTCCTGCTGCGGAGCACAGGCTCCAGACGCGCAGGCCCAGTGGCCATGGCTCACGGGCCCAGCCGCTCCGCGGCATGTGGGATCTTCCCGGACCGGGGCACGAACCCGCGTCCCCTGCATCGGCAGACGGACTCTCAACCACTGCGCCACCAGGGAAGCCCCATATGTGCTTTTTATCCTCTTTCTCACTGCCAGATACACTTATTTATCCTCAGTTCTTCTCTGCTGTGTTCTGTGCCCTGGGAGTTTGAACCTCTGTAGATTTCCTTGTCTTCTGGTTTTATGTTGGATTCAGCCAATGGGAGGCACTTGAAGAAGAAGAAAGCTATGAGGAAAGACTGGTGTGGGTGTTTAATCACTGTTCTGACAGTGGTGGCTCCTGTTGGCTATCCATCTTCCACAGATCTAGCTCTGGCTAGGCTCTCATAAACACTGTACCTTCTCCTTGCCTCTTTCACTCAGGGTGATACTGGCTTCCTGTTGTTACTAATTCCTGGGTGTTTATCTCTCCTTGGTGTCCTCAACTTCATCTTCTCTGTGTAGAGTCCCTCCACTGAAACTCACATCACTTAAATACTTTGAAGACCATCTGTTTCTTGCTGGGACCTTAACTGCTATGTCATCCATACAAATGTATAAATCAGTTTTTTGTGTGTCTTTAATATAAATATGAGACATAAGTGGTGTTCAACTAGGAAAAAACTTAACTGTCTACTAAACACACCATGTGATATTAATATCCAGACTAATTCATTAAGCACCAATTAAAGTGTAACTATACGTCATTTTGTAAAAGTGTTGGGTTCAAATTCTCATTTTTGCATAGGCCAGATTAAGGGTTCTCCTATTATTATAATTTATGTCAATGTGTATTGATTGACATGGAAATTCTGTTTTCACCCTAAAACAGACTACATTCAGGTAAGAAAATGTGCTACCACTGAGGTATGGCTAATTGAATCTATATTTGATCTAGACTACCATGAAATCTCTTGACATATGATTCTCAGTTTAAATATTTTCATTTCCATGGCTCTCTATTGCTAAGATAACTACATTTTATACCTAAATCTTATTCTATACCTAGAATTTATCCAAGAGTATCATCTATTCCTTAGTTCTTTTTTTTCTTTTCAGAATCTCACCACAGTTTTTCAGCTTGTCAAGAGTATACTCAAAGACCAGATTTATTAAGGGCTTGCAATTATTCTTGTTTATTCCCTCCATATTTATCTATTTATATGGGCCATCAGCTACCCCATAAGTTTTTAGCAGATGTAGCATTATTTTCCCAGGTTCAATATTTGCAAAGCAATAAGCAGTTTATTGGCCATTTCTAACACGAAACAATTCCTGAAATTTTTATCCATTTTGTTGACAGAGTTAGCTGAGATCTGTTCAGTATGCAGACCCATCAGCATTGTCACAGCAGGCATGGGTAGCAACTGTTGAAGAGGGCCTGCCAAAGAAGGTTTAAGAAGGTTTACAGTTTAAGAAACGAGGCTTAAAGTTGAGCCAGCAAATGTGCTTCATTTACTATTAGAGTAGTTCATTTATATTTTTGTCTGCACTTATAACCTGTAAACTATAATGATAATGACTGATGCTTTACTGAGGGCTTAATGTGCACCAGGTACTGTATTGCATGCTGTTTACATCACCCTATTTAACCCCCCCCCAGCTATTTTATACTACATACTAATGAAATCCTCGATTACAGAAAAATAAGGAAAAGAGTAGAGTGGTTCAGTAACATGCCCATAGTCACATAGCTGGTATATAGTGGAGAAATATCTCAAATTAAGTCTGTGTAACCCAGAACCTCATAGGCTCTCATAAGCACTTTCTGGGACCTTTGCATAATGCTGGTAAGTGAAATTGTAGCATAATCACATATGTATTAATGTAGTAATTTGAAGCATATTTGACAAGAGTCAAGGTATTTAGGCAGGTATTAAATATATTAGAACTAAAATTTCTTTTTTAGTTCATGTCTGACAAATAGGAATAAAAGAAGAATAAGAGAAAACTCTAATTAAAAAATAATTAGTATTCTTTCTATTTGTGTCAGTGTTTCATTACTATTCAAATATTCTTTTTCAAATTGGAATATAGGTCATAGATAGCATTTTCAATTTCTATAGAAATGCAAGTTGCTGCCTCATTTTTTTTCCTCCTTTTTTTCCTCCTGTTTCATTTCTGAAATAAGGTCTTTTGCAATATCAAGATCATCTTATATTCATTAGAAAAAACATATGTGATATTGTAAATGTCATTTATGTCAGCAGCAAGTTATTTTTTTCTATTCGCACTTATGCAGGGCTTTAATTTATCATGTCATCTACCATCTGGTTTTCAGGAGAGATTTTTATTACATTTTAATAAAGAACATATTGAAGACAGCAATTTTTGTTGCTAAGTAAAGTATATAGGCATTCATGTTTTTCCCTGGTAACTTTTCATTGATAATCATTTGTCATTTAAAATATTGGTTACTCTATGTTTGCATGGAAAAACTCATATGATAGCTGAGTGTGCTTAAAATCATATTATGTATATGATATTACATATGGTACCTGTTAGTAAACGTATTTTTAAAATTTCAAAACCCTTTTATATTTTTGTTTATAAATGTGTTTGTTTGGAGAGAAATAGAAGTGGTGAGTGTATCCTGGCATATGTGTCTTAAAGCTTTAACAAGTTTTTTCAAGTTCTTATTCAGCCAATACATAGTGTTCCTCAAAGAGAAGATCCTTTCCAAATCTATTACTTATTGTTCCCTTAATGAGAATAATCAATATTGACTCACTCCCAAAGAATCAGTATTAGATCATCCCTTTGACGCTGTAATTTCCTGTAAACAGTACCTCCATTGTGAATAATCTATGGATGGATTCATAAGTCTAAAGTAGGATTTTAGTCACCGAAGTCTAGCCATATTTTAATGCATCTTCCTCTATAAAATGTTACTGACTTATGAAAATGCATTGTTCCAGGGGTTTTCTACTTAGAAAAATATCATTGTAGTATTTTTGGAACATAGGGCAATGCCATCTTCTCTACAAAAATGAGATGTCTGTTATCTCTCTATTTTGCACTTCAGTTTCCTCTAATTCTGAGATCAAAACAATTGTCTGATTAAAGGAAAAAACAAGCAAAGGAAACAGCAACATTCATAGACTGCCCAGGCTTGCTTGTTTGCTTGCTTGCTTGCTAGATTGATTGATTGATTCATTCATTCATTCTCTGGAAATTTTGACATATTTTCCTTACTTTTCTCATTTGCTTTCAGTTCTGGAATACCATGAGACAGTCAGGTAGACATTGGGGAACCTTTGATCACATTGTATTTAATTAGGGATACCAACAGGACCTTTTATATTTAGAGGCCAGCGATGAGTAAAAACCCATGTTTAATGTGAAGCCTGACAAATTGCGGTGAGTATTTTTGGACAGCAGACCCAGTGGGCCCTGTGTTGTCTGTGCACTGTCAGCTTTTGGCTCAAAGAGAGTGGATTAACATAAAAAGAGAATCCTCCATTCCTGGGGCATGCCCGGAAAGCATGAATCTGCCTCTTTTGGTTCTTTTTTTTCTGAGCTATGTCAGGTACAATATAAAACCATCTACAATTTATAGACTTCAGCTTTTTAAAAAAAATTGGCTTTAGATAGGTAGTGCCTTTCAGTTGTCCATGGGGTAAAATAATAATATCTATTCCCTCTGTATCATAGAATAGTCTTCCAAGGATTAATAAGCTAATAAGTTTAAATCACTTTGTGTTTCTCAGTGATATTACCATGTAGTATAATATATCAAACTTTAACATATATAACCTCCAGTGGGGAGACATAAAAACTCCTCTTTCTTAGGGTATTTTCAGTGCAAGTTATAGCTACAGAGTAATGAGTTTGATTTTTTTTTCCAAGTGAAGGGAAGTGTATGTTTATGATATTTCCCTGTATGGTACCTAAAAATTGAGGTAGGACTTCTAAGTTTCAGTTTCTCCTAATCACTGTGGAAAGATTCAGGATCTAAATACATATGATCCCTGAACCCTGAAGTCAGGTAGCTCTGCAGCTTCTGTCAACCTTAGATACTATGTTCTTTGCCCTTACCAGGTGCCCTATTCCGAAGGTCCACTTCCGTGGGTGTGCCTCTCATCACGCCCGGGGATGTTCTCCCACACCCCTGGGGGTATTGCTGGAGAATAAGTGTTATCTCCCCAAACACTGAGAGGACCTATAGACCTCAGTCTCCTGGAACATCTGAAGACTCCCCCTTCCCTCTGCTTTAGGCGATCATCCCTTCATAGGCACTGGTCACTCTTTCTAGAATAAATAGTCCTCCAACAAACAAGGTGATTAAAGTTCAAATTACCTAAAATTAAAAAAAAGAAATCCATCTGCAGTAAAACCAGGAACCCCGTCTCAGTCTCCATTCTGAGCAGCTTCCCTCTTATGCAGATAACTCTTCCAGCAGTCTGGCCTCCTAGATTCCTGGATGCCTGGCTACAACATTTATCTATGATTTACTTCAGTATCCTGTGCTTTGAATTCACATTATACTTGCAGGAATGAGGAGGAAAAGACTTTCTTAATCATTTGTCTACCACGTGTTACCCCTTTGTATTCTCTTTTTCCTAGTTTTACAAGCCTAACTGATGAGGGCCAAGATATGTGAAGACTCCTTCAGTTGGATTGCATTAGAATTTCATGATGTGTACAAATGCCCAAAGTTTCTTAGGAAGTTCTAAACCTTTCTATGGCCACCCAACATTCTCATGCTCAGCACCAATTTGTTCATTACATTAAAAAAAAAATGACCTGCCACCCAAGAAGGCATTCCTTGACCTCACCTTACTCCTGCACTCATCCAATTCTTGCATACATCAATTTATTAGCCTATTTTCCTATTTTATTTTTTCCTCCTTTTTCCGTGTTATACACCAATTTATTTTCTTTAATTTTATCCATGATACCCTTCCTGTTTTTCCCTCCTCTTGGCTTTCTCCATTCATTATTCTTGACTTCCTTTATACTTTCAATCTTTTAAAAAATAGTTTATTTCCAGATTTTTGCCCAATTAGATATTATTTAGTTCTGTTAAATGTATATCTCTGCATGCTCAATACATGTAAATCAACTTGCTACACACTGTAGGATATCTGAGCAGCACATATTAGTTTAAAAAATCTTCCTTTGATCTGGCTTCCACACTAAAGAGACCTTACAGATTTCATTTTTTCCCTACATCTCCAAATATCTTCAAATATTCACACTGTGTCCAGTTCTTCCTCCTAAAACTCTCATTATTCTTTGGCTTTAGGCCCTACCTATCACCAAGAGAAACTATATTGAAGGTCCATAATGACCTCCTTCTTAAAAAACCTAACTTTTTAGATATCATTTTACTTTATATTTTGGATATCACTTTTGGATATCATTTTAAATTATATTTCTACTGCACATGACACTGTAGAACAAAGGTTATATTTAATACTATTTTTTTTCTCTATTTCTGTGAAGGTGCACATTCTTGAATCTGCTTTTCCTGCACTTACCACTCCTCATGTTCTCTGCAGTTTTCTTGTTTTCACAATTTCCTCTGATACATTTTCTCTAAGGCATCTAGTTGTGCACTGATTCCTTCATCCTATCCTGTTTTCTCTGGATTTTATCAACTTCCTCATGAGGCTTTAGATACAACCTTTATATATGTTTAGACATCTTTCCAATTTGGATTATTTGCCTGTGTTTCTAATTTTCAATATGACTGTCCATAGAGTATCTTCAATGAGTCTGCTTTAATCTGCCCTGCCACACAATATGCCCCAATCTGAGCTCATTATTTTCACAGAAATATTCCCCACTCATATTTACCATCTATATTAATGATATTATTATAGCCTCTCTGGTGGAAATCATTTGTCCCCATGACAGACACCTTCTGTATGCAACAAAGATCTGATATGATTACACTTGAAATTATTTTATTTCAAAAGAAATGTAAACACCCCCCCCCTTTTTTTTTTTACCAGATCAAAGTCATATAATTTTAGAGCTAAGGAACTTTAGAGATTATTAATTTCCCCATTGCTTAGATGAGTTTATATGAGAACCCTGAAGCTTTGCTGGGGGAAAAAATTGTCTCCAAGTTAGTTAATTGCTAAGCTAGTTTTAAACCAAGTTTCCCTTACTCCCAATCTGATGATTCTAATGTTCTTTCTACTGCCATAGTTTGTGAACTTGCTTCCTATGGATCCTCTAATAGATCTTTTACTCCATCCCCATTATTTGATTTATTAAACATTTATTTGACGCCTCTCAAATGTCATGCAATGAAGTATCCTTATTATTTTGCATATAAAATAATGCTATCATCTGTAGAAGAAAAATAATGACTCCTTAATTTTTAAAAATAAAATTCTAATTCCTTGGAAAGGTGCTTTATGACCTGGTCACAGTCTTTTCCCGTTTCATTTCCTATTACTTTTCCCAGGTGCTCTACACTCCAGTTTCAAATAATCTGTTCTTTAGTGACACCATGAAATCTCACAACTCAATGTCTTTTCTTACACCTCTTGTTCCCTCAGGATCAAATGCCTTTCTTCTGATCCTGCAAAACAGTTTCCCTTCTTTCTTCAAAGTGAAGTGTGGGCACCATTATAGCAAGGTGGTTAAAACCTCATCCTTTGGAATCACACAGCTCTGGGTTTGAATTCTGACCCCGATACCAGCAATGTGACCTTAAATTAGTACCATAACAATGTTATGAGTGAGAGTTCAATTACTGGTAAATGGCCTTACTATTATTTACCTCACCAGAGTAGTATAAAGATTAGGCAAGATAAAGCATATATTGCTATTAGGAGTAGAATTGGTAACATAGGAAGAATAAAGGAAAAAAAATAAAAGGAGGGTTAGTGGAGAAGGTGGTATTCTTAGTGTATTTAAGCCATTACCCTCTTTAGAATTCATCTTTCCTTTTTTGTATTCCTAGTGCTTTTTATTTATTTATCTTTTAAAAAATTTCCAGCCTTTATTGCAGTTCTTTTTTAAAAAAATTTTATTGAAGTATGGTTGATTTAAAATGTTGTGTTAGTTTCTGCTGTACAGCAAAGTGAATCAGTTATACATATACATATATGCACTCTTTTTTAGATTATTTTCTCATATAGGTCATCACAGAGTATTGAGAAGAATTCCTTGTGCTATACAGTTATATCTCTTTTTTTTGTAACCTATTCAAGTATTTCTTACAGATTTTAACAGGGCATATGTGTCGCAGCTGTTTTATCATCAGTAACTTAAATTCAAGGAGAGTATTTTATTCAAATTTGAATATTATTCAGTGTCTAGTATATCATCTTGTATAGAGTAGGCTTTTAGGAAATATTGAAATAATTAACACTAGGTGGCTCAGATAAAGGGCTATAGGAATTTATGGGCTGCCTTAGGAAGAGAAGGATCATACCACAGGATCAGCGTCTCAGTTTACAAAGTCAGGATGCTTTCTACTCTACATCAAAGCCTCTGTTGCTAGATATTAGAGGAAACAAAGTCAAGCTGACCACGTAACAAGAAATGGATGGCACAGCCTCCTCTCTGTTATTGGTTTGTGGTTGTTAGGCAACACTTTTCTTAGATTTCTCAACTGAGTGAAGATAAAAATATTGACTTATGCCAGTTAAATCCACAAAGACCGATGCTTTAAGCACAAATATGGACAATTAAAGCCCTCAGATGCACTAATTTGAGTAAATAAGCTTGCTTTTGCTGGAATTAACAATTGGTGGTAACTCTAGAGGCAGGTTGTGCTTACTTCATGCATTTATATCTGAATTTCAGGCATATGTAATGTGCATTTTAATATATGAAAGTGGTATGTGTCTTGACATTAATACCCTTGTGCTTTTATTTAATAAAATTGGTTCTTAGAAAATATCTTTGAGATATAGCTTCAAAATTTATGACCCTTAAAGTGTGGATTGACTGATAATTATTAAAAAAATATTGTGTGGGTTTTACCGTCTACAATCTCTTCAGTTTTAGTATGTGCATCTTAAGGTTTCAAGTAGAAAAGGAGATTGTATATTCAAGAAAAAATTCTCCTAAGTTAAAATCTTTTGAGTAGCAAATAGGAGATATTTGGGGGATGCCTTGATATTTTAAAATTATTTCTATTTTGTCAATGGAGTTGTTTGGCTTCATTGTAAAGCAGTCAAATTTGGTTAACAGAATTCATTTAACTTAACCTTTCTTACATAATTTGTTTATATGTGATTAGAGTACCTATTTTCTTCATCAAGTTCAAGTTACCTCAGAAACATCCTTGATGGTAAATTTATCTTCAACAAGATAACAATAGTGATCTTAGATTTTAATTATTTATTACAGTTTGACAAGTATTTTCACATTTATTATATCATTCTAGCACTAAAACAATACTGTGAATGAATCATCCCTTTAAATAAGTGGAGAACCCAAGGCCCCCAGTAGTTAAGTGATTTGACCAAAGATAAATAACTAGTAAGTAAGCTACATAACTAGCAAAGCTTAAATTTGAAGTATGATTTTATAACTTAAACTATTTGTTCATTCAGCCTTTCATTTGTTCAGCAATTTTTTCTTTTTTTTTTATGATCCAAGAACTACTTTAAGCACTGGGATTATATGAGGGAATAAACATAGATGAGGTAGATACTCTAGTTGCATTTACATGCTACCAAGGGAGGAAAGATAATAAATACCTTCATATAAAAAATAGTTCCATAAGTATAATAAAACTGAGTAATGTGAGGGTGACATATGGAGAATAGGGTTATTCTTGTATAAGAGAGTTCCAAAATACCTCTTTGATCTGAGAGACCATTAATGAAAAAAAAAAAAAAAAAAAGCCATCTACACTAAGACCTAGAAGAAGGAAGAATTTATTTTATTTTTTCATAAGTATAAATGTTCTATATGCTAATTGCATATTTCTCTTGTTTTTTCTTTGGGTACAGTCTAATATGAAGATAGATGTAGTATTCACACATACATGGTCTAGGAAATGAGCAAATATATGAGATATTTTCTCAATCATGTGGTGCAATATGCTAATAGATTAGGGTTTAAAATTATTCTTTCAGAATCTCTGATAGAACTTTGCTGTATTTTAGAGATGCTAATAAAATTAAAATAAATTCGAATGAAACAATTTCAAAAATGCTTGGAATTAAAATTATTTGCCTTTCAATGTAGAATTATATGAGAATACATCCAAATAAGACTTTGATGCTAATTTCCCCTAATATTCAACTAATATTAGAAAATTTGTTAAATCACAGAATTATGGAACATAGTTTTAGAATCAATCTCAGAGGTCATCTAGTCCAAATCCCTGCAAGGTGAAGATACATATTTATTTTAACAAATCCAATCAAGTTGCTTTCCAACAAAAGACCTTGATGATTTCTCATAATTCTTAGCATAAAGCTTGATGTCATTAATGTGGCTAATAAAGCCATGCATGGGAAGTGATTCTAAGTGACTCTCTCTTAACCCCATAGACAGGCCCTTTATATGATAACTAGGCTAGAAAGTTCTGTTTTCTAAGGCTACAGGGATTGTCTGCTTTCTTTGCAATAATCACTAAACTTAAAATACACACACACACACACACACACACACACACTTTTTAAGTTAGTGAGAAAACGATGGCTAAACTTTGAACAGCAACAAAAAAACCTTTTCTCTTAAGGCTCAAATTCCTTATTTGAAAAATGAAGTTTCATTTATTTTTTCCTTTTTCCTTATTCAGGCAAATATTCTTTTCCTTTCATCTACTTTATGTTAAACATTATGAAATGATTACAGTATCACAGTGAACAACTTAGTTGGGATTTCTTCTCTCAAAAATCTTACATTCTATTTACACTCTCATTAGGGAGATAGATAATACCTATAGAAAAGAAAGTATGAATTAAACAAGTTGTTATTAAGGAAATAAATAGCTTTAGGAAATAGAGAAAAGCAGGCAGATGTTAAAGGCTGAGTTGAGGAGATGTTTAATTGATGTTAAGAGCCAGGGGAAGAATGTTACCAAGGAAGAGGAACAAGACGAAAGTTCCCATGTGGCACAGAGCTTAGTGCTTTCTGAGAAGTAGTAGAAAGCCATTGTGTTCAGAAGTTAGTGACAAAAGGCTTTGTCATCAGTCATCAGATGAGGCTGGAGATGTTGGGAGAGCTCAGGTCAAGCATGAGGAGGTTTTAGGTTTAATTTTAAGAAAAAGCAAATCATCAGAAGTTTTTAGGCAAACGAATTCCACTCCATTTATATTTTTAAAGTGATTACTCAGATTGTGAGTAATTGATTAGGAAGCAAGGAAGCAAGCAATGGAACTGGAAAGACCAGTTCAATGGTTATTGCATTGTTTCTGGGGATAGTGTGGAGGAAGGTTATGGCAGTTGATAGGAGATGTTGGTAGACTTGGGAAGGATTTTGGAGGTAGAATCAACAGAAATTGATACATAATATAAAGAAAAGGAACTAACAAATATGAACCCCCTCACTTCTGATTTTAATAAATAGATGAATGGTGGTATTAATCATAAGAAAATACATTTGCAGATTTTGGTAAACATATATTAAGGAAGGTCTTTTAAGCCTGATAAGAAGAGACAAAAATAATTTTTTTTAAATGTAAGTACATAGCATAGTTTAAAAATTATATTTAAAATACCTTTTACATTCACTAATAGTGAATGTTTTTTAAATTAAAGAAAATCTACAAAATAGTAAATAAATAAGAATATCAACACTTATGGAAAATAAAGTTTAGTGTGCACTTTGGAAAGAAATTTCACATTTGGAATAAGAAAAATAAGGCAACTCTCCAGTAAAGTAGTGAACGGTCATCATAGGCAATTATTTTTTAAAAAAGAAATATATGTGACAGATATATTCTGCCTCACTGGAGTTCAAGACAATGAAATTTTTACCAATAAAACTGTCAGAACACAACTTAAAAAAACATTTGAGGCAAGAGAATGAGGGAAACAGTTATTCTAATTCACTTCAGGAGGAAGAGTAAGTTTGATGTAACCATTTGCAGGAAAAAAATATCAGTACGTAGCAACGGTGTTTAAAATAGACGGTGTTTCTTTTGACACAAAAATTTCTATACTAGGACATTAAAAATAAATAAGCACGTATACAAACATTACTTATACAACTGTGATATTGTCTATAATAAAACCTTAGAAAGAACTCACTGTTCAGTTGTAGAAAATGGGTCAAGTAAATTATTGTAAATGCATTTTTGGAGAATACCTGTTGACATGTAAAGATGTCCACAGTATATTGTTATATGAACATACACATTAAAAAATACTTTATACACACAATATTATGTTTTATATGAAACATGAAATATAGATAAGGAGATGATGGATGAGATGGATCGATAAACAGATGATAAACAGATAGTGTTAAAAATCAAGACCAGGGCTTCCCTGGTGGCGCAGTGGTTGAGAGTCCACCTGCCGATGCAGGGGACACGAGTTCGTGCCCCGATCCGGGAAGATCCCACGTGCTGCGGAGCGGCTGGGCCTGTGAGCCATGGCCGCTGAGCCTGCGCGTCCGGAGCCTGTGCTCCGCAACGGGAGAGGCCACAACAGTGAGAGGCCCGCATACCGCAAAAACAAAAAACAAGACCATAGGGCCAAAACGTAGTCATTTATTTTAAGCTCCACATCACCAAACTGAGATTTAACTGAATTACAGCTTGGCTCTCCCAGAAATGGCATCTTAAACCAGTCCATCAGGAGTCACCTGATCAGTACTAGTTAGGTAATCTGTCTGATATACCCCTGCCATCCTCCAAAGGAAAGTAACTTTGCAGTAACTAATCTGCTTTTTTGCCTCGTGTAACTTCCTTTGTTCCTGCTCCCTTCTGGCATTGAAAGTCTTTCACTTTGTATGGCTTTTTGGAGCTCCTTTCTATCTGCTAGATTGGATGCTGCCAGATTCAAATCGATTTTTGCACAGATAAATTCTTAATATTTTAATATGCCTCAGTTTATCTTTTAACAATAGACAGGTGATAGATGGTAGATAGATAGGTAGACCGATAGTTAGATAATAAGCAGATAGATAGAGAAGCAGAGCCCAGTGAGGGAAAGAGAAATAAGTGTAGACAATTCAAAGAGGTAATTTATTACAGAAAAGTGTCTACAAAGTAGTAGAAGGATAGGAGAAAAGAAGGGAGAAAGATGGAGTGGACCAGTATAGGGTCTGGAAAGGCAGACAGGAAGAAAGGATAACTCACAGTGATGAGAAAATGCCAGTGCGCCTGTGATGGGGTCTGCAGAGTTGCATCTATAGCTGTAACGTTGGAGATGTTATTATGGGAGGTTATGGATCCACTGAAGAGGTGCTGTTTCAGCCAAAGCTAGAACCATCAGAAAGGCTAGATGCCAACTCCCTCCTTCTTTGACTCCCACGTTGTGGTGTCAGTAAACGCCGATATTGGAGGCAATTGTCTCATGTCAGAACCGGAAGAAAGTATCCCCTTTCTTCCTTTCACCCTTTGACCTACTGCCAGTGCTTCTTATTGTCAGGAGTTAGTAGGAAGCCACTGGCCAGGAAACAGAGTAGAGTATAAAGGGCAGATATGGTACTAAAGGGCAACAGGTAAATAACAGACAGAGAGAAGGAAGGATATAAGGTGGGGAGGAGAGATGTAGGGAGAGAAGGCAGGAAGGCAGGAAAGAAGAAAGGTAGGAAATAAGGAAGAGAAAAAAGGAAGAAAAAATAAAGCTGTAAGACATATACATCAAGAGTATCAAGTGATTATCTTTGAAGCCTCATGGGGTGTTTTTTAATATTTTTTCAATGACAACATGTTTTTGTTTTATAAAGAAAAAAAGCAGAAATATATGGAATTAAAAAAAGATCACTAAGTTCTCTGTGAGATGACATAGCTTGCAGTTCTGGCTTTGTTTTTTATATATATATATCTTTATCCATTCATTTATCTGATTTCATTAAATCATCTTTCTATGTTTTCTTACAGCTTACTGAGTTTCCTTAAAACAACTATTTTGAATTATTTAAGGAACAAATTGCAGATCTCCATTTCTTTGGGATCAGTTACTGAAAATTACT
Source organism: Monodon monoceros (assembly GCF_005190385.1). Classification (NCBI taxonomy): domain Eukaryota; kingdom Metazoa; phylum Chordata; class Mammalia; order Artiodactyla; family Monodontidae; genus Monodon; species Monodon monoceros. The sequence goes on along the minus strand of NW_021703768.1, from coordinate 25,531,167 downwards.
GTGTTCCTTTGATGGTGTCATGTTTCCTTGATTTTTCATGTTCCTTGAAATCTTTCATTGCTATCTTCACATTTGAATAAGCAGTCATCTCCTCCAGTCTTTACTGACTGGTTTGGGAGAGAAATACCTCAGTCAGCCCTACTAGGGATCCTGAAGCATTCTCAGACCTTTTCTAGGGATAGCCCTGCTCCGTACTTCTTGTTCCCTCTTGGGGGAAATTCTTGGAGGGATTGTATGCTGCTGTTCTCCCAGCCACTCTCTGACTGACCCCCAGTCATGTAGCAGCACACCTCAGTATTCTGGACAGGGCAAGGATGCAGTGGGCCTCTTTAGCAGCATCTCCCACAATGGGAGAAGCCAGGGGCTCACTCACAGGCTCTCACTTTTTCCCTATGGGAGAAACCGCTGGCCATAAGGTCTGTCTTGTCACTGAGCTTCTCACCTTGGAGGAGGGTTGACATGGGTAAAGTGAAACTGTTCCTCTGACCCTCGATCTCAGATTTTTTTTCCCCAGTGTTGAGCGGGAACTCCTCTGATTTCCATAAAGGCATTCCCATCCTGTGATTGTCTAAATTGGTGATTTTGTGGGGAAGATGGTAGAAAAACTCCTATTCTGCCATTCTGCTGATGTCACGCCTTGGTGCTATTTTGTTTTAGATTACACTTCCCAATATCTCTGAATTGTAGTTTGTAGTTATAACTAAAGCTAACACAATTTTAAGTAGCATGAGAGCTGAACAGATGCCAAGGACTCTTTTTGTTTTTGTTTTTTTGGCAGTGTGAACAATTTAGGGGTCAAAAAGAAATGGAGAAATTGCCCATGGAAGAAAAGCACATTATGTTAGGAAGCAGAGACAAATCAATGACTATATTTCTTTGACATATCATAATTGGAAAGAAATCCATGGGGGAAAATGGAGAAAAGTTGAAATGAATTGAAAAAACGTGTTTACTTTTCTCATTTAATTACTTAAAAAAATTGATAATTCCAAAGTCACTTTTTAAAAAAAAATCCAATCTCTTTTTCTTGTTTGGTTATTGTGCTTTTAAAAATAGGACATATTATTCAAAATAATTTTATTTAGCTGAGTCTAGTTGTGTTAATCCTTATCAGTTTCAGTCCTGTATTCATCACATATGTGGTTAAGAAAACAAGACAGCATCTCTTTCCACACTGCTTCAATATCAACACCATTTTTAATTATAAAGGCACATTAGCTATTTCAAATTCTACTTGTTTTTTAAGTGCTGTACAGATAGCATTTTCTCAGCCTTTTTTATGGAGTAAACAATAATTATGTGGTTAATAAATAATGCCATAAATGAAATATGTTATCCTAATTTTACAGTAAAGAGATTGAGGTTTGCAGAGGTTAAATCACTTCCCCAGTTTAATTCAGTTGGGAAGTGAAGTTTAATTCAGTGGGCAAAGGTTTGTAGGCAATTATTTCCCTTTCAAAGTTCAAACTTCCACATTTTTGTGGTAGCCATAGTGACACATATACTTTATGTTAGATATTTAAGATACATTTTTACTTTTTTGTAATTCAACAGTTATACAAATTAGCAGACTCTTGTGGTTTTGAAATCATATTAATAATACATAGAACTTGGGAACAGTATAGATGTTTATTGTCTATATTGCATGGCAGATAAAAGCAAGTATTAATTTTCTTTTAGTTGACATTATTACATTTATATAAAATATATGTGTTTATATATGGAGGTCAATATGTAATGAAATTTGGATTAAGAGAGTGGGTATGGGTGTATTTATTATTGTTGATTCTAGTTTTATTTTCTTTAATGTTATAGATAGAATAACACAAAAGTAAGAAGCATACTAACTTTTATGTCTAAAAACATAAAAAAATATAGTATTACATATTCAGCTTAGGGATAAAAAAAGAAAAAGAGAGGGAATGAGAGAGACAGAGACAGATTCAGATAATTTTATTTTTGTTCTAGCCAAAAAGGGGAAAAAATCAATGTTCTAAGTTATTCCTTCTTTTTCCATTGCACTCACATATATATGAAAGACTGGTAGATACTGCTGCATTTTATTCTGGCGTATGCCAGCATGGAAGGGAATTTATTCTGTTTTTACATTGTCTGGTCATATTCAACTAAACTCAAGGCAAATCTCCTTTGAGCTATTTTGTTGCTTTGTTACTGCTTTCTACCTGAAGTTTCCACAGCCCACTGCTTGATGGTCAAAGACAATAACCCTGATCTGGAGCCAGAAGACTTTCTTATTGCTCACATGGACCTCTGAACAGGAAACATCTTTCTCTGTGTTGGTTCTTAGAAATCTAGTCCCAACAATTGCAACCTACTGACTATGTAGTGAATTTACACTGAACGCTGACATAATGGGAAATATAACTAGATCTCAGAGGCAATATCTGCAGACCTATTAGAGAAACACATGAGGTTGAAATTCACCGTGTTCGCACTCATCCACAGCTCTGGGCATTTATAAGACCCATAGCTCGTAATGCTTAACAGTACAATCTTGAGAGCTTAGTGTCAGTACTGATAGACAAGAGAGAGTCCATGTTGATAACAGCAGTGTGGAAATAGAGAATAAAATCTCTCGTTTATTCTCCTGTCTCTTTTTGGATGATTACAATGGTTCTTTGGAGGCACATGATATCATATTTATGCATTCCCGAATGATTTTAAACTAAACTTTGACTTTTCTCTATATTTAGTGAGTGCATAGAAGAATAATTGAAAACGATGGTCTTTATTTTCATTGAGAAAAGTGCATACAGAATTATTTATTTTCCCATGAATGTGAAATTGTCTAATAAGCTCCAGCTATACATAGCATGGAACACACCTTTTCTTTATGTATGAGTCATTCTCTCTCTCAAGGAAAAATTGGAATGGATTATTTAATTTCGTATTGGTTCAGTACAGTACTAATAAGCTGAGAACATCTGACTTATTGAGAACCACTATAATTATGTGTAAGCACAGGAATATTCTTTTAAGGAGTCTGCCGCTCAGCATAGACAGATTCAGAAACTGGATACTAGGTACTTGACAAAATTAGAGTTCACACCTTTCTGCAGGCTGGTACTCATTTTTAAGGCTAGCAATGAAGAAAAAGTTTTAGAACATTATTCTATATCTACAGACCACTCTAGGATTATTTGATAATATTTATATATTAACCACATTGTTTTAGTTCTCTGTTTATGGGCTCTTGTCTTTTTGTTTTATATTTCTTAGTAGATCTCAACCCTACTTGTTTCCACAATGTATGTGGGAGATATTTACTGTAAGATGATACTTATTCTGACTCCTTTTATTTCTCTTAGGGCAGATGTGATAGGCCATTGGGAGGTCCACTCATGGCTCCATTACTGCATTTGAGGCTATTAATATGGACATGCCCTGCTATGTTTTTTAATAGCAACTTTCACAGCAAGTCAACACGTTTGTGGACAAATTGACTCACAGAAACTTTGTAAATATTACTAATTAAGGGAAATTTGCTTTCAGATCTTGGTGTGACTTAAGATAAATAAGTGCCAGAAATTATTTTTTTTCCTATCGTATTTTTAAGAAAGAAAGAAAGTAAGAAAGAAAAAGAAAGAGAGAAAAGAAGGAAGGAGGGAAGGAAGGAAGCAAGGAAGGGAGGAAGGAAGGAAGAAAGAAAGAAAGATTAAATGTGGGGTGAGGATTAAGGGGCTGGTAGGACTATAAAATGGCAAATGATAAAGTTTACTGTTACACTGAATAGCATGAACTAAAGGAGCATATCAATTCAGTTGAGTTCAGTTAGTGTGTTTTGACAGATTTAATATTTCAGGTCAATATATTGGACCATAAGATCTGAGTATCCATCTAAAAGTTGTAAGGCAGCCAAAAGTTATATCAACTTTGGTGGTGTTATTTCATTGTTATATGAGCAGAACAATTACAGGGCTACAAAGATAAATTACTAAGAATTCTTATATTAAACACTTCTCTGTTTGGCCATGTGGCATGTACTTTTGATTTGTGTGATATGGTTTCTTTTCTCAGGAATCCTACAAAAGTGTTCCCAATTAGCTTGATAGAAAGTGATGCTAATCTACTCCAACAAGTCTCACCTAGTAGTGACTGGGATGACTTGGAGTCTTTTGAGTATAGTGTTGACATGGACATCAATGAATCAGATATGACAAATTTTTGTCACATTCCCAAACAGATGTAATAAAATGGGGTCTGGCATTTATCATGTATCTATTTGAATCACCATCTCACTAAGAAGTTTCCATATGCTTTGTTACTTAATTTCTATATGATTGTGATTAAGTTTAAATTAATTGACACAATGTCTCCCAAGTGCTGAGCATAATATCTGATGCATGAAAAAGAACAAATATTTATCTATGAATTTCTGTTGGTCTTAGAATGTGTCATAAGTACAATCTGCAAGAGAAGAAATTGAAACTCAGAGAGTCTAAGTGACTTTTCCTAGGGTATAATGTGAATGCAACTGTTTATGGTTATAATTTTAAATAAATATACTAGATAATTCTCTCTAATTAGACAGTCACTTTTATGTGGTGTTCTTGTGAAATTGTGGGGAAAATATTATGTATTTTATTTTTAGAATGTGAAAAACTCCATTTTTTAATTTATTTTCCTTTTGTGGATAACATGATATTAGGATTCTTTTTTTATTTTTAATCTTTTTATGGAAAGATTCTCTAGTCCAGATATTTATAATGAAGATGTATTTACATTATTGTGGCCATCTATCAAGCAGTGGTTCATGGGATGCTTATCAAGTATTGCAAGCATGGTTAACATATAACTTGTTTTCTATCATGCAGCATATTGTCAGAATCATCTGGAAAAATAAATTCAGAGTCTAAAAATTTGGTTAGAAGAGAGAGCATTACAGTACATGACAGACTGGCACTTTGGTTCAAGCAGGAGATTGACCTATAGATTTTGCTCAAAACGTTAATGCACAATGCTGCAGGCAAAGAGAAGCATTACATTATCAAGATGGATAGGCAGGGAGTACTTATTTTCCTTGGTCCTACTTTCTTCAAGATAAATGAAGTAGTGGAGAGACAAAAAGAACAGTGGGCATTGAGCAGTTCCAGGAATTGAATTCATCAGCTTTGAGGTAACAGAACATACAGGCAGACTTCTTAAACTCCTTTTTTCCCCTTTGTACCTGAAAATACAATCTATGCTAAATATATTATTATTGTTTTTCCTTACAGGATAAATAATTTATCAATTTTTTTGAACATACTCATCTGTCCATCACTATTCAGTTAATATTTGGTCAGTTCTCCCTTCCAACATAACTAGTTAATAATCTTTAAAAGACTGTTTGACTATCAGGAAGAGTCAGTTCTTACTTGGGTACATATTCAGTGGTCAGTAAATTCTACCCAGATTTAGGGTTATTTTGAGGTTACCTCAGTAAATATAATATTAACACATCTATAACTATATTACCTAAGTTGTTGAATTAACCATGTACACATGAATAACTTATGTCAAAGTGGTTAAATATAAATCACTATCTCCTAGAGACCAGATCTGTTGTTGTATTTCCTCAACACACACTATGGTCTTTTCTATCAGTTCTCCATTGTCACAACAATGTTGAATATCAAAGCATTCTGAACTGAGTGGCTTAAAAAAACTGATTGAAATTCTTGCTCATCAGTCTCTGGATAATCTGGACTTTTCTTCTGGTCTCATTTGGGCTCATTCATATATTAGCAGTCAGCTAGAGGTCAGGTAGGTGAGTTTAGCAACCTGATTGGGCTTTCTTACCTGGCGTGGGATAAGTTGAGTGTCAGCTGGTCATGTATTGCCTCAGCTTTGCTAGTCATTGTCTTTCATCATCCAGCAGACTAGCCCAGGTGTTTTCTCATGGTGAAAGCAAGGGTTCAAGAGAAAGAGAGTGGAAGTGTACAAGGCTTCTTGAGGCCAATCTGAGGAACTGTCGCACTGTCACTTCTGCCATGTTCTATTGGCCAAAACAATTTACAAAACATACCCAGATTCAAGGGAGCAGAAATAGACTCCACCTCTTGAAGGGAGAAGCAGCTAAGTCACATTGAAAAAGCATAGATTCAGAGAGAAGTGGAGAATACGGGGAAATTTGTAATCAATCCGCCATATTGACACCTTTTCTCATTTGGCCATTTGACCATTTAAGAATGGTAAGAGTGGGCATCTTTATCTTATTTCAGTTCTCCAAAGTAAAGATATTAACATTTCACCAACAGGAAAATTTTGATACAGCTTTAAAAAAATAACCTTTATCACATTAAGAACATTTCTTTTTATTCCTAATTTGTGAAGGGTTTTTGTCATGAACATTTATGGAGCTTACCAAATAGGTGATTTTTCCACATCTATTTTATTTATGATATGGTTTTCCTTTCTTCTTTATGTTGAATTAATTACACTGTTAAAATTATTGAATATTAAATCACTTTCACCCTCTGCATTAATATTCTATTGCTGCCACAGACTTAGCAGCTGAAACAATACAAATTATTACCTTGCACTTCTATAGGTCAGAAGTCCATTACATGTCTCAGTATGCTAAAATAAAAGTATTGGCAGGGTTGTATTTTATTCTGAATGCTTTAGGGGAAGGTTTGTTTCCTCCCCTGGAGAGGATAGGTTTCCTTGATAATTCAGATTGTTGGCAAAATTCAGTGCCTTGTGGTTATAGAACCTATTTTCCCATTTTCTTACAAATTATCTAGTGGTGGCTATTCCCAGCTTCTAGAGACCACACACATTATTTAGCTCCTGGCTCCTTTTCTTCATTTTCAAGGCCATTAACCACAAGTCACGTTCTTTCACATCACATGTCTCTGACACAGCCAAGGATAGTTCTCTGCTTTAAACGATCTATGTGATTAGATTGGGTGACACCCAGATAATGCAGGAAAATTTCTTCATCTCAAAATCCCTAACCATAATCTTATCTACAAAGTCCTTTTTGCCATATTAAGGTAACATTATTCACAGAATCACAGTTTCTGTGATTATATCTCCTACTATTGACCCTGATCCTTTTACCTCCCTCTTATAAGGACCCTTGTGATTACATTGGTTCTACATGGGTAATCCAAAATAATCTCCTGAATCTACAAAATCTTTGGATTAATCACATCTGCAAAATCCTTTTTACCACATAAGGTAACACATTCACAGGTTTTAGGGATTAGGGTGTGAATATCTTTGGGAAGTCATTTTTCTGTCTAATACATCTTCCTAGAACAAACTCATTTGTTCATAATGCATTAACTGTTTTGCTAAAATATTTTGTTTGGGATTTTGCGTCTGTGTTTTATGAGAGACATTGGTGTAAATTGTCTTTCTTGTAATGTCTTTTCCGTCTTGTTATCAACGTAAACTGATCTAATGAAAGAAATTGGTGGAAGTCTCTCTTTTTCTGTGCTCTGCAAGAGCTTTTTGTAAAATGTGTATAATTTCTTTTCTAAATGTTTAGTAGAATTCAAACATTTCATAGTAGTTCATATGATCGTTTTAAAGTGCGAATCTAACTTAATTGAAAAAATACCAACATTCATTTAAAAAAAAATTTTGTCAGTTTTAATAAACTGTGCTTTTCTGGGGACTTAATCTAAATATTTAAATTAGTTGAAATTTGTTCAAACAGTTCTCTTATTTTTATAGTTTTGGTAACATCTTCTTTATCATCCTTGATATTGGTTATTTGTGTCTTTTTCTTCTTTAATTTTGTCCAATATCCAAATCATTTATTTTTATCATTTTGGAGAAGATTTTCTGATTTAAATCCTTTGAAACTCTTCCTTTGCAGCTAAACATATGATTAATTTTGCTAATTTCTCTATTCCCATTAAAAAATTATTTTGCTGTTTGGGGGTTTGGTACTCTATATATACCAATTAGTGCCAAGTTTTCTATTCATGCTGTTCACTTCTAACTACTTACTTTTGGTATTCTTATCCTATCATTTACTGTGAAATATATGTTGAAACACTTCTTTCTGATTATGGATTTGTCTATTTAAACTTTTATTTCTGTTAATTTTCCCTTTATATAATTTGACATTACCTACATTAAAATCATTTGATCTTCCTAGAGGATTGGCACTTTATCATTAGACATGTTCCTCTTTAATTATGTTGCTCACCGCCCCCCCACCAACCATTTATATTTAGAAAATGTAAAAATCTAGGGAGCATGTAATTGCTTACTCATGTAAGCAATTAAAGAAATTCAGTATTTTACTTCCTGTACTAAACTCATGCTCATAGATTGATACACTAAAACAGATTTTTAACTAATAACACTTTTGTACCATTTATTTTAATTATTAATCCATTTTCCTCTTTGTATCTCTTGCACATATTTAGCTGTTGGAAACTAAAGAGACAACAATCTGATTTTCAGGTTAAGTTCATACAGGTGAAAAATAACATAAGACATATGGACATCCAAATTCTTTTGCATTGTTAAAAAAAATCCATCATATTGCTGAAAATCACATACCTGATAGAGCATTAAGTCTCCCCTTAAATCTGATCTCTCCTGGTCCCTGATCTTATTTACATCCTCCATGCCGCTAACACTTTTGTTCCCTTCCTTCCTTCCTTCCTGAGGCTAGAGTATTAGGTAAATATAAGGGAAGGTTTGTTGTTACTTGTATTTGAAACTGGGTGTGAGTGATAACTAGTAGGATTAAGAGATGCTAAGTGCTAAATGATTGAGATATTTATACTTTGATAATTTCTATTAAAAGAAAGTTTGTTTTTTAGAGTAATGCTGGCTGACCTTGATTCTGCCTCTCAGATTTAAAATAAGACATTTCTCTTTTTATTTTTGACCCCTGTTCACCCATTTATCCCAGCCCCAAACTCTCACCTCTGACAGCTACCAATGTGTTCTCTGTATCTATGAACTTTTTTCTGTTTGTTTTAGATTCCACATGTAAGAGAAATTATATTGTATTTGTCTCACTCTGTGTGACTTATTTCACTCAGCATAATGCCTTCAAGGTCCATCTATATTGTCACAAATGGCAAGATTTCATTCTTTTTTTTATGGCTGAAAAATAGTCCATTGTGTGTGATATATATATATATATATATGTGTGTGTGTGTGTGTGTGTATTTCCATATCGTGTCTATTGTAAATAATGAACATGGGATGGGAGTGCTTATATTTTTTTTGAGTGGAAGTTTTCATTTTCATTAAATAGGTAACCAGAAGTGGAAAGCTAGATCACATGGTAGTACTATTCTTATTTTTTTGAGAAAACTTCACAATATTTTCCATTGTGGCTGCACCAATTTACATTCCCACCAGCTGCGTACAAGTGTTCCCTTTTCTCCACATTCTCGCTAACACTTATTATCTCTTGTCTTTTTGATAACAGCCATTCTTATAGGTATGAGGTGATATCTCATTGTGGTTTTGATTTGCATTTCCCTGATGATAATGGTGTTGAGTATCTTTTCATGTACCTGTTGGCCATTTGTATGTCTCTGGAAAAATGTTTATTCAGATTTTCTGCCCATTTTTATTTACTTTTTGTTTTTTTGCTGTAGGGTTGTATGGGTTCTTTATATATTTTGGATATTAGCTTCTTATAAGATATATGATTTGAAAATACTTTCTCCCATTCAGTTGGTTGCCTTTTCATTTTGTTGATGGTTTCCTTTGCTATACAGAAGCATTTTAGTATGATGTAGTCCCACTTATTTATTTTTGCCTTTGTTGCTTTTGCTTTTGGTGTCAGATTAAAAAAAATCATCCCCAAGACCTATGTGCAGGAGATTACCATCTATGTTTTCTTCTAGGAGTTTTACGGTTTCAGGTCTTAATTTCAACTCTTTAATTCATTTTGAGTTAATTTTAGTGTATGGTGTAAGACAGGGGTGCAGTTTCACTCCCTTGCATATGGCCATCCAGTTTTCTTAACACTGTTTATGGAAGAGATTCTCCTTTCCCTGTTGTATATTCTTGTCACCTTTGTCATAAATTAGTTCATCCTATATGTGTGAGTTTATTTCTGGGCTGTCTGTTCTGTTCCATTGAACTATATGTTATTATGCCAATACCATGTTGTTTTAATTACTATAGCTTTGTAGTCTAGTTTGAAATCAGAGCACATGATACCTCCAGCTTTGGAGGTAATTTTCATTCTCAAGATTGCTTTGGCTATTCAGAGTTTTTTATGCTTTCATACAAATTTTAACATTATTTGTTCTATTTCTTTGCAAAATCTCACTGGAATTTTGAGAATAATGCTTCTTAATGCCTAATATTTTGTCTGATATTACTATAGGTAATGTAGGTTGAATGTCCAGTTTTAAGTGAGGAGGTTTTCAATAGAAACTTGAATATGTATGTAATGGAAATAATAAAAATTGGTTACTTTCTGCAGATACCCTCTTCAGAACAAATTTACTTTACTTGCTGTGTATGATACCTAGCCTATGAGCAGATTCTTAGATATTATTCTGCAGAATAGGAAAAAACAGAAAATGAACTACTGTTCAAGTGAGGACAAATCGCATGATCTCAGAGAATTAATCAGACAGGGAAAAGGGAAACTGAGGAAAATATTGCTAACATCATTTGTTTTTGTCTAAGAAATTTTTAGGTGAACATAATATGGTTTAACTACACATGTTTTCTTCTTTTCTCTGCTATATCCTACTTTAAGCATTAGACCATATTTTGGCTTATTATAAAAGGTTTTTAGACTCATATACTATTACTTTAAAAAAGGAAACACTCAAATGAATAAACTTAATAGAATCTAGTTTCATGAAAACACATCAAAATCTGTTTCACTATTAATCTCAATCTCCCTTGCCTGATGCCAATGGCAAGAGCTAAAAAAAAATAAAAATAAAACTACTGACATGAAACTGGTGAAGGAAAAAGGACCTCTTATGTTGTTATTCATGCTTTTTAGATAGTGATAGGTCAGGCATATGAAAGAAAAGGATGAAAAAGTAATTATTAAGGTAGATATTTCATCATATAAGTTACTTATTTTTATAAGTAATGGAGCAAAATATAAAATTAATGTGAGCTTCAAATGCTCTTTTAACAAAATTATAAGTAATATCTACTTAAGATTGTTATATGGCATATGTCATATATTATGTCATAGGGTTGATAGCTCATAAGTTTTTGGAACATTATATTCCTATAACAAGGAAAATATTTCATGTCTATTTTAAAAATACTTTGTCCCTTTGACAGTTACCCATATTCCAAACTGAGGCAGAGGTTTGAACTAAAGTTTTGACTCAGAATGATAAATATATTCACAGTTTACATATTTTATTGATCTTTAGGAGCAACAGATAAACATTTTAAAAGTGGCAAAATGAGAAAGTTTAAATGGACACCAAAACTTCTGTTTCAATCTGTTGCTATCCTCATTCTCTTATAATTCTTTTTTTTTATTTTTATTTTATTTTATATTTTTTTTCTGCTTTATAACAAAGTGAATCAGTTATACATATACATATATCCTCATACCTCTTCCCTCTTGCGTCTCCCTCCCTCCCACCCTCCCCATCCCACCCCTCCAGGTGGTCACAAAGCACCGAGCTGATCTCCCTATGCTACACGGCTGCTTCCCACTAGCTTTCTGCCTTACATTTGGTAGTGTATATATGTCCATGCCTCTCTCTCACTTTGTCACAGCTTACCCTTCCCCCTCCCCATATCCTCAAGTCCATTCTCTAGTAGGTCTGTGTCTTTATTCCTGTCTTACCCCTAGGTTCTACATGACGTTTTTTTTCTTAAATTCCATATATATGTGTTAGCATCTGGTATTTGTCTTTCTCTTTCTGACTTACGTCACTCTGTATGACATACTCTAGGTCTATCCACCTCATTACAAACAACTCAGTTTTGTTCCTTTTTATGGCTGAGTAATATTCCATTGTATATATGTGCCACATCTTCTTTATCCATTCATCCAATGATGGACACTTAGGTTGCTTCCATCTCCGGGCTTTTGTAAATAGAGCTGCAATGAACATTTTGGTACATGACTCTTTTTGAATTATGGTTTTCTCAGGGTATATGCCCAGTAGTGGGATTGCTGGGTCATATGGTAGTTCTATTTGTAGTTTTTTAAGGAACCTCCATACTGTTCTCCATAGTGGCTGTACCAATTCATATTCCCACCAGCAGTGCAAGAATGTTCCCTTTTCTCCACACCCTCTCCAGCATTTATTGTTTCTAGATTTTTTGATGATGGCCATTCTGACTGGTGTGAGATGATATCTCATTGTAGTTTTGATTTGCGTTTCTCTAATGATTAATGATGTTGAGCATTCTTTCATGTGTTTGTTGGCAGTCTGTATATCTTCTTTGGAGACATGTCTATTTAGGTCTTCTGCCCATTTTAATTTGATTGACAAATCCATAATTGAAAAGGAATATACATATTTTAAACCCTATTATTTTAAATGAAAAACAATATTTGCAAAAAAAGTCTTTATCCTGTAGACATAAAGAATTTTTTTTCCAAGAAGACATAACAACCAGGAAACAAAAATATATAATAACTCTGAAATCTTTTACATTTCAATATTCAAGCTCAGAGAGTTTCTTCTTTCTCCACTATAAATAAAACAGACAGTTAATAAAACAGAGACATTCACTGACAATATAGTAATTTCATATCTGTTTTTCATCTCTACAACTGGGAGGTGGTATTTAGGTAGAGGAAACAATTTCTTCACCTGACAAGACATAAGCACTTATTAGCTTTGTTCCATGTCTTTTACTGAGATCTACTTAGAAAGATACTTTACTGTGTGTGCTGTTAAATTCCATGTGGCTGACTAAGTAACAGAAAAGACAGAACCTGAGGGCCAGAGAGGTTTGCAGTTGTCAGCATGATAAGCTAGTGCTTTATCATCAGAAACTAAAGAGTACTTAAATGATAGTGGCTGCAATTGTGGTCATAATTTATTGGCCTCAAGTGACTCTGGGTGTATGTGCCCCTACCTTCCTAATCTCAGTTTCTGTTTTGCCAGAGTCTGCGTTATAAAACCTCGGTGATCCTCCTGCATGTAGCCTTTATTCTCTAACATCAGAAGAATAAAAAGAATGCATGGCTTGAAATATAAGAAAAACAAATACAGGGGAAAAAAGTTAAAAAGTTAGTACAAATAATATGCTACTAAAAATGCTGTGGACAGATGATAATCCCAATGGGAAATTGGAGGTTAGTAGGCCTGAAGCATGATTATAGAGCTGATGCTCTCAAATAAGAATTCACTTTTGGTTTGCAACATGAATGAGTTAAAAGGGGTCATCTGAAAATGTTTTATTTATTTATAAAGTGCATTCTCTAAAAGGAACTGATTTTGAAAACCATATCTACTAGGTCAGGAAAAGTTTAATAGATTTAAATTGTTTAAAAACAAGTTTTTTAAAAAATATTTTTTAACCTCCTAAGATAACAGCAATTTGAAAGAACTGATTTTTGACACTGAGCCAAGTCCTTTTGGCCCCTGTCCTAAAGCTGCCAGTGTAGAAGGAAACTTCTGAAAAACAAAAAGGAAGAAAACAGACAGAAATATATTTCTTCTATGCCCAGTTGTCCTGTGATCGCTCTGCTCCACTGTATTTGTTCCTATCCAAAACTCAATGAGGAAACCTAAAGTATTGACCTTTTCCTCTTCCTTTTAAATTTATGCCATAAGAAAGAAAAGAAAGGTAATTATGTGAAGAGATGAATTAATGTTAACTTGACCATAGTAATAATGTATGTACCTGTATATCAAAACATCATATTTTACACCTAAATATACATAATTTTATTTAAAAAAAAACAAAACATGAAAGCAACCCAAATGACCATCAATGGATGTATAGATACACAAACTGTGATGCATTCATACAACAGAGTATTATTCAGTTATAAAAGGAATGAGGCATTGATACATGCTTCAATATGGATAAACCTCAAAAACTTCGGGCTAAATGAAAGAAGCCCACATATTGTATGATTCCACTTGTATGAAAAATCCAGATGAGCTAAATAAACAGAGACAGGCAGCAGTTTAGTGGTTGTCAGGAGCTGGGGGAGTGGGGAAAGGGGAGTGCATAAGGGGTACAGAGTTTCTATTTGGGGTGGTGGAAGTGTTCTGGCACTAGATAGCGGTGGTGGGTAAAACAGTGAATGACTGCTAATGAATTGTAACATTAAATTTTTAACTTAAAAAGATGCCACAGAATACAATGATCAAGAAGATAGAACTGGGTTGATAATTTCATTGAGAACGTGGTTAAAATATGGAGTTAATTGCAGGGCATAAGTGAATGTGCTGTGAAAGAAATAGTCATGATCGCTCCCAGGTATGACGCACTCCCTGATAGAGCTTCTTATTCTAAGACACAGAAACAAAGGGTCTGAAGTCATAGGTCAGGTTCTCCTAGGGATAGATATAAGGTGCAGACTTACAGACAAGTGGAGTTATTAGAGGCATGCTTACAAAAACAATACCTGTAATGGAGTGAGGGAAGCTGGACTGACCAGAGGAAGAAGGAAGAAGCAAGACAGACTTTGGCTGAGGTGGCTTTCCGAGAAGTCCCAACTTGAGGCAAAGAGATCAGACCTTTCTTCTATTGTTTCTGCTAGTCATTGGAAGCAAGATATTCGCAAGGAGAAACTGAGGCAGCTCCCTTTGACAGATGCCTATTTCTGGGGAATATCTGGGCTGTGAGCCATTAATTAGGAGCAGTCTCACTTCTGATTATTTTTCCTTGATTTGTTTGTTGTACAGATTGAGCTAGAATACCCTTATTAGGTTCCCATCTAAATTTTCCCTAGAGTTTCATGCTCTATTAAGCCTCTTCATAGATCTCTGCTGATCAGACCTCACTAGCTTCCACTCCAAGTTTGCCTTTCATTATCATAATTTCACGTAGGTTTTTTCTTATCAATGAGATCTGCACCTAGCTTCTATTATTTGGGACTCCATCATCACTAGTGCTAACAGAGAGCACAGTTCCATAATAGCATCACTCACCAAAACCCTGGCCAGCAAAACAATCTAGCTACCACTGAGCTTCTCAACGATTATTGGTGTGCATCTCTCCAGCCCATTCTTTTTTCTTATTGAACTGTAGTTGACTTAGAATATTGGATTGGTTTCGGGTATACAGCAAAGTGATTCAGCTATATATATATATTTTTTGCAGATTATTTCCATTATAGGTTATTAGCAGATATCGAATATAGTTCCCTGTGCTATACAGTAAATACTTATTGCCTATGTATTTTATGTATACTACTTTGTACCTGTTAATCCCATACTCCTAATTTACCCCTCCCTCCCCTCTCCCTTTCCCCTTTGGTAAACATAATTTTATTGTCTATGTTTGTGAGTCTTTCTGTTTTATAAATAAGTTCATTTGCATCATTTTTTAGATTCCACATATAAATGATATCATATGTATTTGTCTTCCTCTGTCTGACTTACTTCACTTAGTATGATAATCTCTAGGCCCATCCATGTTGCTGCAACTGGCAATATTTCATTTTTTTTTAACATCTTTATTGGACTATAATTGCTTTACAATGGTGTGTTAGTTTCTGCTTTATAACAAAGTGAATCAGCTATACATATACATATATCCCCATATCTCTTTCCTCTTGCATCTCCCTCCCTCCCACCCTCCCTATCCCACCTCTCTAGGTGGGCACAGAGCTGACCACCCGGTGCTATGCAGCTGCTTCCCACTAGCTATCTGTTTAAATTTTGGTAGTGTGTATACGTCCATGCCACTCTCTCACTTTGTCCCAGCTTATAATTCCCCCTCCCAATGTCCTCAAGTCCATTCTCTAGTAGGTCTACGTCTTTATTCCTGTCTTGCTCCTAGGTTCTTCTGCCCATTTTCTTTTTTTTTTTTTTCGATTCCATATATATGTGTTAGCATATGGTATTTGTTTTTCTCTTTCTGGCTTACTTCACTCTGTATGACATACTCTAGGTCCATCCACCTCAATACAAATAACTCAATTTTGTTTCTTTTCATGGCTGAGTAATATTCCATTGTATATATGTGCCACATCTTCTTTATCCATTCATCTGTTGATGGACACTTAGGTTGCTTCCATGTCCTGGCTATTGTAAATAGAGCTGCAATGTGGTACATGATTCTTTTTGAATTATGGTTTTCTCAGGGTATATGCCCAGTAGTGGGATTGCTGGGTCATATGGTAGCTCTATTTGTAGTTTTTTAAGGAACCTCCATACTGTTCTCCATAGTGGCTGTACCAATTCGCATTCTCACCAACAGTGCAAGAGGGTTCCCTTTTCTCCACACCCTCTCCAGCATTTATTGTTTGTAGATTTTTTTGATGATGGCCATTCTGACCGGTGTGAGATGATACCTCATTGTAGTTTTGATTTGCATTTCTCTAGTGATTAATGATGTTGAACATTCTTTCATGTGTTTGTTAGCAATCTGTATATCTTCTTTGGAGAAATGTCTATTTAGGTCTTCTGCCCATTTTTGGATTGGGTTGTTTGTTTTTTTGATATTGAGGTGCATGAGCTACTTATAAATTTTGGAGATTAATCCTTTGTCCGTTGCTTCATTTGCAAATATTTTCTCCCATTCTGAGGGTTGTCTTTTCGTCTTTTTTATGGTTTTTGCTGTGCAAAAGTTTTTAAGTTTCTTTAGGTCCCATTTGTTTGTTTTTATTTCCATTTCTCTAGGAGGTGGGTCAGAAAGGATCTTGCTGTGATTTATGTCATAGAGTGTTCTGTCTATGTTTTCCTCTAAGAGTTTGATAGTTTCTGGCCTTACATTTAGGTCTTTAATCCATTTTGAGTTTATTTTTGTGTGTGGTGTTAGGGTGTGTTGTAATTTCTTTCTTTTACATGTATCTGTCCAGTTTTCCCAGCACCACTTATTGAAGAGGCTGTCTTTTCTCCACTGTATATTCTTGCCTCCTTTATCAAATATAAGGTGACCATATGTGCATGGGTTTATCTCTGGGCTTTCTATCCTGTTCTGTTGATCTATATTTCTGTTTTTGTGCCAGTACCATACTGTCTTGATTACTGTAGCTTTGTAGTATAGTCTGAAGTCAGGGAGCCTGATTCCACCAGCTCTGTTTTTCTTTCTCAAGATTGCTTTGGCTATTCAGTGTCTTTTGTGTTTCCATACGAATTGTGAAATTTTTTGTTCTAGTTCTGTGAAAAATGCCAGTGGTAGTTTGATAGGGATTGCATTGAATCTGTGGATTGCTTTGGGTATTAGAGTCATTTTCACAAGGTTGATTCTTCCAATCCAAAAACATGGTATATCTCTCCACCTATTTGTATCATCTTTAATTACTTTCATCAGTGTCTTATAATTTTCTGCATACAGGTTTTTTGTCTCCTTAGGTAGGTTTATTCCTAGGTATTATATTCTTTTTGTTGCAGTAGTAAATGTGAGTGTATTCTTAATTTCACTTTCAGATTTTTCATCATTAGTGTATAGGAATGCCAGAGATTTCTATGCATTAATTTTGTATCCTTCTACTTTACCAAATTCATTGATTAGCTCTAGTAGTTTTCTGGTAGCATCTTTAGGATTCTCTATGTATAGTGTCATGTCATGTGCAAGCAGTGACAGCCTTACCTCTTCTTTTCTGATTTGGATTCCTTTCATTTCTTTTTCTTCTCTGATTGCCGTGGCTAAAACTACCAAAACTATGATGAATAATAGTGGTGAGAGTGCGCAACCTTGTCTTGTTCCTGATCTTGGTGGAAATGGTTTCGGTTTTTCACCATTGAGGACGATGTTGGCAGTAGGTGTCATATATGGTCTTTATTATGTTGATATGTTCCCTCTGTGCCTACTTTTGGAAGGGTTTTTATCTTAAATAGGTGTTGAATTTTGTCGAAAGCTTTTTCTGCATCTATTGAGATGATCATATGGTTTTTATTCTTCAATTTGTTAATATGGTGTATCACATTGATTGATTTGCGTATATTGAAGATCTATGCATGCCTTGGAGAAACCCCACTTGATCATGGTGTATGATCCTTTTAATGTGCTGTTGGATTCTGTTTGCTAGTATTTTGTTGAGGATTTTTGCATTTATGTTCATCAGTGATATTGGCCTGTAGTTTTATTTCTTTGTGACATTTTTGTCGGGTTTTGGTATCAGGGAGATGGTGGCCTTGTAGAATGAGTTTGTGATTGTTCCTCCCTCTGCCATAGTTTGGAAGAGGCTGAGAAAGTTAGGTGTTAGCTCTTCTCTTAAATGTTTGGTACAATTCGTCTTTGAAGCCATCGCATTCTGGGCTTTTGTTAGTTGGAAGATTTTTAATCACAGTGTCAATTTCAGTGCTTGTGATTGGTCTGTTCATATTTTCTATTTCTTCCTGGTTCAGTCTTGGAAGGTTGTGCATTTCTAAGAATGTGTCCATTTCTTCCAGGTTGTCCATTTTGTTGCCATATAGTTGCTTGTAGTAATCTCTCATGATCCTTTGTATTTCTGCAGTATCAGTTGTTACTTCTCCTTTTTCATTTCTAATTCAATTGATCTGAGTCTTCTCCCTTTTCTTCTTGATGAGTCTGGCTAATGGTTTATCAATTTGTTTATCTTCTCAAAGAACCAGCTTTTAGTTTTATTGATCTTTGCTCTCATTTCCTTCATTTCTTTTTCATTTATTTCTGATCTGATCTTTATGATTTCTTTCCTTCTGCTAACTTTGTGGGGTTTTTTTTTCTTCTTTCTCTAATTACTTTAGGTGTAAGGTTAGGTTGTTTATTTGAGATGTTTCTTGCTTCTTAAGGTAAGATTGTATTGCTATAAACTTCCCTCCTAGAACTGCTTTTGCTGCATCCCATAGGTTTTGGGTCATCGTGTTTTCATTGTCATTTGTTTCTAGGTATTTTTTGATTTCCTCTTTGATTTCTTCAATCATCTCTTGGTTATTAAGTAGTATATTGTTTAGCCTCCATGTGTTTGTATTTTTTACAGTTTTTTTTCCTGTAATTGATGTCTAGTCTCATAGCTTTGTGATCAGAAAAGATACTTGATATGATTTCAATTTTCTTAAATTTACCAAGGCTTGATTTGTGACCCAGGATATGATCTATCCTGGAGAATGTACCATGAGCACTTGAGAAGGAGGTATATTCTGTTGTCTTTGGATGGAATGTCCTATAAATATCAATTAAGTCCACCCTGTTTAATATATCATTTAAAGCTTGTGTTTCCTTATTTACTTTCATTTTGGATGATCTGTCCATTGGTGAAAGTGGGGTGTTAAAGTCCCCTACTATGAGTGTGTTACTGTCGATTTCCCCTTTTATGGCTGTTAGTATTTGTCTTATGTATTGAGGTGCTCCTATGTTGGGTGCATAAATATTTACAATTGTTATATCTTCATCTTAGATTGATCCCTTGATGATTATGTAGTATCTTTGTCTGTTGTAATAGTGTTTGTTTTAAAGTCTATTTTGTCTGATATGAGAATTGCTACTCCAGCTTTCTTTTGATTTCCATTTGCATGGAATATCTTTTTCCTTCCCCTCACTTTCACTCTGTATGTGTCCCTAGGTCTGAAGTGGGTCTATTGTAGACAGCATGTATATGGGTATCATTTTTGTATCCATTCAGCCAGTCTATATCTTTTGGTTGGACCATTTAATCCATTTACATTTAAGGTAGTTATCCATATATATGTTCATATTATCATTTTCTTAATTGTCTTGGGTTTGTTATTGTAGGTGTTTTCCTTCTCTTGTGTTTCCTGCCTAGAGAAGTTCCTTTAGCATTTGTTGTAAAGCTGGTTTGGTTCTGCTGAATTCTCTTAGCTTTTGCTTTTCTGTAAAGGTTTTAATTACTCCATCGAATCTGAATGAGATCCTTTCTGGGTATTGTAATCTTGGTTGTAGGTTTTTCCCTTTCATCTGTTTAAATATGTCCTGCCACTCCCTTCTGGCTTGCAGAGTTTCTGCTGAAAGATCAGCTGTTAACCTTATGGGGATTCCCTTGTATGTTATTTGTTGTTTTTCCCTTGCTGCTTTTAATATTTTTTCTTTGTATTTAATTTTTGATAGTTTGATTAATATGTGTCTTGACGTGTTTCTCCTTGAAAGTATCCTGTTTGGGACTCTCTGTGCTTCCTGGCCTTGATTAACTATGTGCTTTCCCATATTAGGGAAATTTTCAACTATAATCTCTTCAAATATTTTCTCAGTCCCTTTCTTTTTCTCTCCTTCTTCTGGAACCCCTATAATTTGAATGTTGGTGCATTTATTGTTGTCGCAGAAGTCTCTGAGACTGTCCTTAATTCTTTTCATTCTTTTTTCTTTATTCTGCTCTGTAGTAGTTATTTCCACTATTTTATCTTCCAGGTCACTTATCCGTTCTTCTGCCTGTGTTATTCTGCTATTGATCCCTTCTAGAGAATTAATTTCATTTATTGTGTTGTTCATCATTATTTGTTTGCTCTTTAGTTCTTCTAGGTCCTTGTTAAATGTTTCTTGCATTTTGTCTATTCTATTTCCAAGATTTTGGATCATCTTTACTATCATTATTCTGAATTCTTTTTCAGGTAGTCTGCCTATTTCCTCTTCATTTGTTAGGTCTGGTGGGTTTTTACCTTGCTCCTTCATCTACTTTATGTTTCTCTGTCTTCTCGTTTTGCTTAACTTACTGTGTTTGGGGTCTCCTTTTCGCAGGCTGCAGGTTCATAGTTCCCATTGTTTTTGGTGTCTGCCTCCAGTGGCTAAGGTTGGTTCTTTGGGTTATGTAGGCTTCCTGGTGGAGGGGAATAGTACCTGTGTGCTGGTGGCTGATGCTGGATCTTGTCTTTCTGATGGGCAGGTCCATGTCTGGTGGTGTGTGTTGGGGTGTCTGTGACCTTATTATGATTTTAGGCAGCCTCTCTGCTAATGGGTGGGTTTGTGTTCCTGCCTCGCTAGTTGTTTGGCATAGGGTGTCCAGCACTATAGCTTGCTGGTTGTTGAGTGGAGCTGGGTCTTGGCATTGAGATGGAAATCTCTGGGAGATTTCCACCATTTGATTTTACGTGGAGCTAGGAGGTCTCTGGTGGACCAATGTCTTTAACTTCGCTCTCCCACCTCAGAGGCACAGCCCTGACACCTGGCCAGAACACCAAGAGCCTGTCATCCCCATGTCCCAGAATAAAACGGAGAAAAAGAAAGATAGAAAAAGATAAAATAAAATCAAGTTATTAAAATAGAAAATAATTTTTTTAAAAAAATTTAAAAAGTAATAAAAAAAGAAAGAAGAGAACAACGAAACCAAAACACAAATCCACCAATGATAACAAGCGCTAAAAACTATACTAAAAAAAAGAAGTAAAGAACGGGCCGATAGAACCCTAGGACAAATGGTAAAAGCAAAGCTGTACAGGCAAAATCACACACTTTCACAAAAAGTGAAAAAGGGAAAAAAAAAAAATTATCATTGCTCCCAAAATCTACCTCCTCAATTTGGGATGATTCGTTGTCTGTTCAGGTATTCCACAGATGCAGGGTACATCAGGTCAATTGTGGAGATTTAATCTGCTGCTCCTGAGGCTGCTGGGAGAGATTTCCCTTTCTCTTCTTTGTTCGCACAGCTCCTGGGGTTCAGCTTTGGATTTGGCCCCGCCTCTGCGTGTAGGTCGCCTGAGGGCGTTTGTTCTTCTTTCAGATAGGATGGGGTTAACGGAACAGCTGATTCAGGAGCTCTGGCTCACTGAGGCGGGAGGGAGGGAGGGATGCAGATTGCAGGGCAAGGCTGTGGCGGAAGAGGCCAGCGTGACGTTACAACAACCTGAGGCGCACCTTGTGTTCTCCTGGGAAAGTTGTCCCTGGATCACGGGACCCTGGCAGTGGTGGGCTGCACAGGCTTCCAGGAGGGGAGGTGTGGATAGTGACCTGGGCTTGCACACAGGCTTCTTGGTGGCTGCAGCAGCAGCCTTGGCATCTCATGCCCGTCTTTGGGGTCTGCGCTGTTAGCCTCGGCTCCGGCCCGTCTCTGGAGCTTCTTTAAGCGGCGCTCTTAATCCCCTCTCCTCGCGCACCGTGAAACAAAGAGGCAAGAAAAAGTCTCTTGCCTCTTCGGCAGGTGCAGACTTTCTCCCGGACTCCCTCCCGGCTAGCCGTGGTGCACTAACCCCTTCAGGCTGTGTTCACGCTGCCAACCCCAGTCCTTTCCCTGGGATCTGACCTCCGAAGCCCGAGCCTCAGCTCCCAGCCCCGCCCACCCCGGCGGGTGAGCAGACAAGCCTCTCGGGCTGGTGAGTGCCAGTCGGCCATGATCCTCTGTGCAGGAATCTCTCCTCTTTGCCCTCTGCACCCCTGTGGCTGCGCTCTCCTCCGTGGCTCCGAAGCTTTCCCCCTCCGCCACCCGCGGTCTCCGCCCGCGAAGGGACTTCGTAGTGTGTGGAAACCTTCCCTCCTTCACAGCTCCCTCCCACTGGTGCAGGTCCCGTCCCTGTTCTTTCGTCTCTGTTTTTTCTTTTTTCTCTTGCCCTACCCAGGTACGTGGGGAGTGTCTTGTCTTTAGGGAAGTCTGAGATCTTCTGCCAGCATTCAGTAGGTGTTCTATAGGGGTTGTTCCACATGTAGATGTATTTCTGACGCATTTGTGTGGAGGAAGGTGATCTCCATGTCTTACTCTTCCGCCATCTTGAAGCTCCTCCTTCATTCTTTTTTATGGCTGAGTAATATTCCATTCTATATGCCTCATCTTCTTAAATCAATCGTCTGTCAATGCCCAGCGCATTCTTTATCACATTGGAAAATGAGATTCCTCCTGGCCCCCTCATAGTTAGCTATGGCTTTCTTGCCTTATGTGATCATTGACTACAGGCTGCTGTCAAGGAGGGTGGTAATCCTGGGAAAACTAGTATGTGGGGAGGGCCTCATTTTGTGAGCTGTCAACAAGCAACATTTCCAGCAGGCAGCAGCGGCTAATAAGTGCTTAGTTCGTAAAAGGGGTGCATTTGGGTGATGGGCCGTAGTGTTCACTACACAAATCCTGACCTTACCTCTTCGGGGACATCTGTGTATTTTCATATCATTCATTGTACATGGATATGTGTATCATGTGTGGTACAGTGTATGGGTGTGCAACCTGGAGAGGAGAAAAATGAAGGTCATTTGACCATTTTCCAGGGTGGTTTTGATTATGTTTACAGATAATTTCTTCATAAATGAATTCCTTGAAGGCACATAACTTTTATAATATTTGTATGTTTTATGATCTAGATAGCTATTAAAAAGAGGCCATAAATAAATATCTACAAAATGATTGTCTGAATAACAGTCCTGCATGTTTGCCATTGGGTATATTACTGTAAACTGTGATGGGCCTGGTTTTCTTATTTATTTTCCTCCCTCCCTGACTTTTCTTCCTCCCCTCTTTATCTCTTCCTCCTCCCCTCCTTTCACCAACTATCCTTGTTTGGTTTCTCTTTTGGTCAGATACATGGATACTTTGTGGAAATTCTTTTATGTTTAGATTTTTTATTTAGCTTTATTTGAACCTATATTTTTGATGTACTTATTGCA
Source organism: Monodon monoceros (assembly GCF_005190385.1). Classification (NCBI taxonomy): domain Eukaryota; kingdom Metazoa; phylum Chordata; class Mammalia; order Artiodactyla; family Monodontidae; genus Monodon; species Monodon monoceros. The sequence continues at coordinate 25,507,602 of NW_021703768.1, read as the reverse complement.
GAATTGCATCTAATTCTGAAAAACTTGAAAAACATCCTACTCAACCATGAAGGAAAAAATTAAAGGTTTATAAAATTTTTTTTAAGAATTTAGAGGTAAGAGTATGAAAAGGAAAAAGAGTAATTTATAGTGGAGACATCTGCTAGTAACTACCTTAGCCAAGTCATCATGTTGATATCACATAACCCTGATATGGCATGATGATAAGGGAATTTCAGGTCTGCGGTGTTTTTGAAAACTCATAATTCCAATCTCATCATGAAAAAGAAATTAGTCGGATGCAAAGTGAAGGGTGCTCTAAGGAAATATATGTAAAGAAATACATGAGTAGAATGTTTGAAACTGTCAAGTTTATGGGGAAAAAACCAGGAAAACAAAAGACTAAGAAACCTTGGCGATTATGATGACTGAATATGATGTGGTGTCCTAGATTGTCTTTTGGAATATTCGTGGAAAAGCTGGTAAGAGCTGAATAAAGTCTGTGGTTGAGTTAATAGTAATGTACTAATATTAATTTCTTAGTGTTGACAAATGTACCATGGTTACAAAAGATGGTAATATTAGGGAGCTACTAGCATTAGGGTACTTTTGTGACTTGAAGGTGATTCAGCTAAAAGAGGTTAACAAATAATCATGGAAAAATTTTAATCTCCAGAGTTATATGCCAGTCAGGGTCCAATCAAAAAACAGAACTAGTAGGAGAGCAAGAGATGATAGATGGGTAGATAGATAGAGGGATAGATAGATAGAGAGAGAGAGATATAGAGAGATAGATGACAAGGAGTTGGATAAAGCAAATGCAGAGGCTGGTTAAGTAGACCCTGCAAGGCAGTCTCCATCTCTAACGCTGAAGTACAAAGCAAAAGCACGCAGGCAGTCAGGAAGGGGCCATCAGGAGCAGGCTGAAACCCATGAGCACAAGCTGGGAACCCCACAGTCACAAGCTGAAACCCGACTGGCGTGAGGCTGGTGAACAGGAAGATGAACAATAGGCAGTTTCCATGTTGTTGCCTGGAGCCTTGATGATGAGCCTGCAGACGTTGGGGCCCTTCCCCATGTTGCTGATAGCATGCTTCCAGTCTAGAAGTCAGAGTAAATTAGGAAAGATCCAGGGAGAAGGAAGAGCGAATTGCAGGCCCAGCTACTGCTTTGTGCCAGGGGAGTGTGGTTGGCAGATCAGCAACAAGGCATTTGTGCTACAAAATGACTGCTTACCCCCTTTTTGGTCATTTCCTTGACAAGATACTAAGCTTTAGTCAGTAGACTATTTTCTTGAATTCTGCATTGTCTCTTCGAACCTTTTTCATATAGCAATGTTCAGCCTCCTTAATATGTTGTACTTCTATCTAAAATAGTAAGCACTATTTTCTAGCTTTAGTCTCAAAAAATAAGATTAATATGTCAGTTAATTACTGTAGCACATTTGTATTTTGCTTTTTAAGATGGAAATCTTAATAGAGCCCTTGGTATCCCTACTCATTTCATTAAATATGAAATGTATATGTATAAACTTGAATATCTAACATAATGTGTTGAATATTTATGCAATGCTTTGCTGTCCAAGTCCATATACATATATCTGTGGATTTTGAGATAATTTTCTGAATTGATGGATTTATTCATATAACATAACACAATGACTCTCTCTGCATTAACAACCTTTTAGTTATGAATAGCTTTCAGCTATTAAGCATGAGGAATTAACTCTCAGATGAATTTTGAACAAAAAGAGATCCTGGTAGCTCTTAAGATACATTGTGAAATACTATAATGATATACTATTAAATTTATTCCAAAGGATATTTTTTAAATTGTCTGTAGAAATATGAGTGCTTTTTTCTTTCTTTTTAATCATGAAACTTGCCCCAGGTTGCCAAAAATGCAGTCATCAGCATTCTTTAGTGAAGGCGGCTTAGCACTGTCAGCCATCTTATCTTCCCTGTTGCATGCTTGATGTTTCTTATCTGTGAATACAAACATTAAAATGGAACCATAATCCTACCTTAGTATATAGAAGGTCTCTAGCTGCCTTTCTGGCATTTGGAGCCTATCTACTAAGGAAACTAGGCACACATGCATAAGGGAACATATTCACAGATTATATGTATTGCACAATTATTAAAATACAATTATTAAAGGTGACATAAGGAAATGGTGAAGGAATAAAGACCAATTAAAGGAAAACTAATAAAAAGATCATTTTGTTAATGATTTTACAAAGAGCAGATAACATCTATGGAGCTGAACCCCAAATATCTACCTGTTATTTCTTACATCAGGTTATTTTTCCAGAAGTATATCACTGATTCATATTACTGTACGATATTTTGCATACATTGACTTCTTATGCCATATATAAAAACCTCAGGATATTTTATTGTGATCTTTACACAAAGAACCTGAAGATATCATCTTGTGCATAAAATGACAAAGAGAAGAATAGTAGCTATAACAGTTATAAAATTTTAAAACCTATAATATATAAATAGATTTTAGTTTTGCTTCTAAGGCAAAGGACCTCCACCTCGATTTTCAGAAAATATTCTAGCCATTGCCATATGGCAGCAGAAAGTCGTTTTTACATCGTTGGACAGAAGAGAATAGTCTTGAATGAAAACCTAAAAGTTTTATTAAAATATCTTATATACAGCTGTATCCATGTATACCTTAAAATCAAGGGATATTTATTAAACACAAATGATGTGTCATACTTATTTTAAAAGCAGGGATTATAACTATGAATAATGGGCCTTCCTTGCCTTTTATGAACCCACAGACTAGTGAGAGAGCATGTGTAAATAGCTAATTATAATTATTTTGATGTTCTCTCTTAAGCTCAGTATTGGGTGTATGGGTCTACCACTATTTGTTAAATCATACAGATACATTACACACACACACACTCCCATATACCCTTATATACTGTTTTGTATGTGTAATATATTTCATAGTGTAAACATATTGAAAATATAGATTCTATCAGAACAGAGTCATGCTAGCTAAGGAATTCTCCAAATCTTAATTAGGGAAGAACTACGAATTGGAAAATCAAAGGAAGAAACAAATGAACAACTCCTACATAATATTGCATTCAGTGTGTACCTATGTCTGCTCAACATTACTATACAGTGAGTTATATACAACTGAATGACACCTTAATTACTATACATTTTATGTTAATCTTAATTATCAAAAGTAACTAAGTTTGGACTTTTTAAAATGTACTAACTGTGTGAATTCAGACAACTGTTTGAATTGATTCAATTTTCTTATCAGTAAAGTATCTGGGTGGTATTAACTATATTGCACTGCTCCCTCCTGCCCTGCTACCTGTCCCTCATTGAGCCCACACAGGTCTTTTTGTCCTCAAATACTTTTCTCAGAGATTCCCACCAATCCTGTCCCTTAGAGTCTAGATAATTCTGCCTCCCACGGAGACTCTTCTGGCCTCTATACCTTGAGTCCCTACTGCAGGTGAGCACCACTCCATCATATTACCATTTAATATTTCTTCAGAGCACTTAGAATGATCTAAGCGTTATTTTGCTATTTACTTAACTTATGCTCTGTCTCTCCTCACTGGCCCCTAACTCCATAAGGGTGAATAACTTGCATTTTATTATTAGTTCCTAGCCTGGTGCCTGTGCCTGGTACATAATGGTGCTGTGTATATTTATTGAATAGAAGACTAAACATATGGAAAAACACCTTACATTAAACTTGGCACAATAAAATTAAATAAATGTTATTTCCCTCCCTGTCAAATCCATTCTACTCCCCAGTTCCAGGTTAATCTTCTTCGAATACTATTTTCATTACTGCAATAATTTTTAAAAACAATATTTTTAGTCAGAACAAATGAAAACTCATCATTCAAGGCTTACTAAAATGTAAATCTGAATTTCTTTTCTCTCTTTATCTTTGGCTGTGTTCCCTAGAGTTATGAAATTAATCTCTGCATTGTTTGCTTCTTACAGTCCCCCTGCCTGAAATGCCTTCCATCATTACTGCCTATTCCGCCTCCCAAATCCAACCTTAGTCTGATCATGGGAAAATTCCCCTTGCGGGGAAGTCCCTAGGGAGAAAATGGTATCTAAATTTAGTTTTCTTTCTTCTCAATATCAAGCTTAGAGTTTGCCTGAAAGGAACAAATAAAGAGTGAAACTATCATAACTTATAAGCTTAAAAAAATCTAAAGGTATTAACATAGTACAAAACCAAAATTTTATAATTCCACCTGAAGTGTACTCTGATAATCAGGTGTGTCTGGTTCTATCCCTATTCTAAGCAACTTTTATTGTCTCTGAACTTTCCCTGAACCCCTACTCCATAGCATTTCTATCTATGGTGCGATCTTAAAGCCTTTATTGTTTACAACAATTGTTATGACAATCTGTTTCTATATAGAGTCCTTATAAAAATATCCTCTTCTTTGGTATATCTTTAACTGGGCTTTGTACATAATAAATGTTCAGTAGCTCAAGGTTAATTGAATTACATGTCACACTGTGGAATGCCAATCCGATCCCATTGATAGAATTGCTTATGTGGCAATTAGCATAATTAAGACAAATTACATTAATGGATCAGATATCCATTTCTTTAGTCTTTAGAAAACTGGCCTTAATGATTAGAAACTTTTCACCAAATTAACAATACTCATCAAATTAACACTTTATGTTTTCATTCATCCAAAACACATTTATAGAAATTAAAAGATTAGATCAGTCTGTGATACTGAAATTTTTTCCACTATTAAATTCATTTAAATAAAAGCTTCAATAATTTACTCCAGATAAGGTTATTACAAATATTTCCTAGAGATAAAATAAACTCCTGCTTATGTTAGTATGCTGTGAGTTTTCATTAATTTGTTTGCTATTTTCATTTGATCATTAACCACTGGGATTAAATTCATATAAAAATACAGATACATTTTATCAAGTTTAGTATTAATATTACATTTTGGTTAAAAAAGAGTAAAATGAAGATATTTTCCAGCAGTTTTTGCCATGAATTGAGGAAAAAACTTATCCTGAATTGTTGGTGGAAATTCATATTTTCTCCCTCCCATAAAAGTCATAATACTAAGCATAACTAATGGAAGAAAAATTTTCTCCCATCACAGTTTTCAAACATGCTAAAGTTAAAACTTTTTCTGTCACTTAACATTTTGAACAGTTTCCCTAATATTTTGTTTCATTTTACAATAAGAGGAAATCTATTGTGGCCTAATATTTAGTAATTTAAAACCTAATCCTATTCTACTGACAACATAAATTTTATATCCAATTTTAAACAGATATTTGTCCCAATTTCAGTTCTTACCTTGGCTCACAAATTCCTCTTAGGACAAAGAACAAGGCACTTCTTCACTTCAAGGCATTACCCTTCAGCTCCAGGGAGAAGCCAACTTGAGGGGAAGGAAGCCTTGGACTGTATTTCACCAGCCCTAGGTGTTTGGAAAACTAGTGTTTAGAAAGCAAATTCCACAGGCTGGTCAGTTCTCACACCTTTTTTTTTTTTCCTAGCAACTAACCCAAGCAGTTTTTATTTTATCCATGAGTACACCTACCTCAGAGGTCTGATTTACCATAGTTACATGATCAGGCACTGACAGTTTCAAGGTAATGTAGGGTTAGCTATGAGCAGTGATATCAGAATCCGTTTTTATCTTACTAGAGTGGTGCCTGCCCACCTCTTGCACAAGCTAAAGCCACTACCACTAAGGCAGACCTGTTCAAAAGAAATATTTTCCCCAAAAGTGTCTTTTCACTTGGTGTTTCAGTCTTTAATTCCTTTGGGGTTGGTTTTGGGGAGGATGTCAGCAGTTTTAGCTAGTTTAGCATAATGATAAGAATTGTTGGTCCTGGGGCTTCCCTGGTGGCGCAGTGGTTGAGGGTCCGCCTGCCGATGTGGGGGACGCGGGTTCGTGCCCCAGTCCGGGAGGATCCCGCGGCCCCAGTCCGGGAGGATCCCGCGTGCCGCGGAGCGGCTGGGCCCGTGAGCCGTGGCCGCTGGGCCTGCGCGTCCGGGGCCTGTGCTCCAACGCGGGAGAGGCCACGGCAGTGGGAGGCCCGCGTAACGCAAAAAAAAAATAAAATAAAAAATAAAAGGTGGTCCTACTATCTCTACATTAAGAGATTTATTGAGGTTTGCTTCCGGTCAATTTTTATAAATAATTATGTCACCTAAACTGTTTAATCTCTGTCATTAGAGTTTAAAGAGTGATCTTTATTTTTACTGGAACAGTACATTATATTATTTAGAAGCAGTTTGTTATCTGAATTTATGGCAGTAAGTTGAATTTTCCTATTTGGACTTTATGCTGAATTTCCTTGCACTTTCTTCTATTTTTGCTTTATTAATTTTGATGCTTTTTATTTGGTGAAGATAGGTTTACAGTGCTTGTGTTCTTTGGGTTTGTATCTCTTTTTATTGTTTTAAACGTTAATCCCTGAATTTCTATTTGTCTGGAAGTCACATTGTGATCTAAAGTTAATGTTGGTTTGGTTAATGACTTTGTCCTAGTTTTATAAATATTTCAGAACTGATATTTGAGTATAGTCAATTGTTTATTCGATTTTGTGATTTAATCTGTGCTTAATTTCTTCCCCTTGTGGTCATTTGGAAGATTTTTAGTATTATTTTGGTATAATGGGTTATATTGTATATTTAATATATTTAATATTTTTTTGATTTATCAATTTCAAAAATGAAAAATGTGTTCTAGATTTCCTAAGATAATAGTGCTGGCCTGAATTATAATCTATTAATAAATCTTCCTAAGACACATACAGGCCCAAAAGGAGAGAATACAAAATCACCCATAGACCATAATTCCATGTTTGTAGGAGACAGTGACAATCAACTTTTATTTACATGTAAATGAAGAAATACATATCTGAGACTTACAAAGTTGAACACAGGACCCACATTAGATATACAGAGGTGGAAATAAAGATATCATTAATGAGGGCTCATTCTCAGAAGGAGTAGACTCTTCTATGACTAGAAATACTAAAAACAGTTCTGTGACCTAGTTGGCTGTTAGTGATCAGCAAGAAAAAAGTTTTGAAAAGTCTGCAAGACCAGGAGTGGCAGTCTTAGAAAGATGTAGTTCATGGAGAAGATATTTCTGAAGGGGGAGATATCCCTTGTAGGCTTAGTCATAGAATAAAGAAGTGAAGGTTGTAGGATCATAATAAAACAAGATAAAAAAAAAGAAGCAGAAGGTAAGAGACAAAAAAAAAAAGGCACCATGATTAGGGAAATGGTACTTCATTGTAGCAACAGGAGAGTCTGCCCTTCAGTTGAGAAATTACACCTCCTTTCATTTTCTTTATAGGCTCCCCTGCTATTGCAAGTCTAAAAACATTTTCTTTAGAATTTTAAAGACCAAAAAACCCATTAACCATAAATTTTTATAGAAAAATAATGAAAATAAGAATCAAAAACTTTAGCAGAAAGTACACAAGCATGTTCATACACACACGTGTAATAACAACCCGTGAAGCATATTTAGTAATGAAACAAGCATATGTGGACATGAAAGTAAATGTAGATAGAGGAAAATGTAAAATAAGACCTATTAAATTTCCGGAAAAATACTGAATAAAAAATAGAACTTCAGAAATAAGAACAAATTATACAGTTTGAATATATCTACTAAGAGAGTTCAATGAAGAACACAAGGGGTTGAATAAAGGGATGCAAGCAAATTAAACAGGAGAAGAAGTATTTAAAAGGTAGAAATAAAGGGATAGATAAAGAAGAAAGGCAAAAAGTATCCAACATAAATATAAATGGTCTTCTGAAAAATACAAACAACCACTAAGTTAAAAGAACTTATATTTAATATCAAATAAATTTAAGATTTTTCAGAAATCAAAGAAAATACTAAAGGGCCTAGGTCTCAATTCAGAAAATGGACCTAGAAAGATCAACGCTGAGACATAACCTTTTAAACCATTAAATTTTGATATTAAAAGAAGTTTCTTTGGGCATCCAGGCAAAACATCAAAGAAACAAAAAAAAGAAAAAAAATCAAGTTTGTTATAAAATGACTTAATAGCATACTTAAAAATGTACAACATTAGAGCAACATTTTTTTAAAAAAACTCAAGGAAAAGAAGTTTGATCCAACAATTTTCTTCTCAGCCAGATTTTATAAAAAAACATCGGGACTATAGAAAAAAACTATCTTCAACATGAAATAAAAACATTTACTTATTCTATTTGAGAAAAAAGGGAGATAATACCTAGTTGAGAAGGATAGTTTCTAGTAGATTAAATTTCATAAAACCTTAAAAGGACTAATTTCCACAGAATTGTTCCAAAAACTACCTCCCTCACCCACAACAAAGAAAGTTTCAGACAAGACAATTTCTGAATATAGTTCCACAAACTTTCAAAGATACTTCCAAAGCTGTCTAAACTGTTCCTAATCATAAAATAGAAGAAAGAAAAAACCTCCAAATTCTTTTCATGAAATAGCATAGCACTGATCCTTATGCCTGAGAGAGATTGTGTAATAAAAGTAAATTACAACTCAATCTATGTAAAAATTACCATAAAAGTTCCTAAATATTATCAAGAAAATCCAGCAGCACATTAAAAATAATATAAAATGAGCAACTGGGGCTTATTCCAGCAATGAAAATTGATTCAATGTTAGAATAGTCAACACCTTAGTTTATTAGACTAGAGGAAGAATGGACAAAAAATAAAAACATCTCTATAGATACTTAAAAAGCATTGACAAAACTAAACATTAGTTATCATTAAAAAACAATAAATTACAAGTCAGTCAATTAATACTTTTTACTTCTCCATCATATGTATGAGAAAATAACATCTTTCTTAATAATGAAAATATAAAAGCATTCTAGATAAAACCAGGCGGTAGGCAAGCTCTCCATATCCTCATTTCTTTTTAACATTATATAGCCTACTCAAGCAATGTAGAACAATTAGAAGCGTAAGAATTAACTTTATTTGCCATTAAAAACTCAGTAGTATCAGTGTAAAAAAAGATATAAGATGATTTAGTAAGGTAGCAGGATAGAAAATTAACATACAAAAATCTATTGTGTTAATATATACACAGTGGTTCACAGTGGGATGTACTTTTGCCTCCCTGTCTCGGCGGGACACTTGACAAAGTCTGGAAACATCTTTGATTGTCGCAGTGGTAGGAATGGGGTTGAGGGTGCTGTTAGCATCTGGTGAACAACATCCAGGGAGGCTGCTGCAAACCATCCTACAATGCACAGAACAGTTCCCGCCTCAACAAAGTATCCAGGCCAAAAAGGCAATGATGCCAAGGCTGGGAAACTTTGATATATACTCCAACAGTTAGATGATATAATGGAAATGAGGCAATATTTACAGTAGTAAATGAAGTATAAAATATCTAAAAATAAACAACAATTTAAGTGTAAACATTTTTCATGAAAATTTCAAAATGCTTCTAAAAATGAAATAAATTTCATCAAATGGAAAGACATTCAGTGTTCCGGAAGAAGAATGATCCTCATAAAAAATTTTAGTTCTTTCTGAATTATTAAGCAAACAATGTGGCTTCCATAAAAGAAGCAATAAGATTTTTTTTCTGGAGCTCAACATGTTGACTAAAAAAGTAAAAATTGTATATAAAAATAAAAAAAGAACCAGTAAAACTGAATAATCACAAGTATATATAGCATCTCACATATAATAAAAGTGACATTTCAAATCATTTAGGGGAAGGTAATATTTATGTGGGTATAAATAATCCCTATTGATTATAAATACATAGCCTCACTGGTGAAGTAGCATTTTTGCTACTTGTGTTTTTGCCTAAATTTTGAATCTAAATCTAATAAAACCTCTACAGCTACCAGGTTAGAGGAAAGAAAAGGAATAGGATCAAGTCAAATGAAAAAAAATTAGTTGAATTCAGAATGTGGAAAAAGCTGTGAGAAAATGATCTGCTTTCTTCATGAAATAAAATATATTTAAAAGAGAGAGAGATAATCCTTATTGATCATACACACACACACACATACACACACTTGATCTAAAGACGATGAGAGACAGATAATGCAGACCTGGACCCAACCTGCAGGTTGACTCCTAGTCCAGCTAAACTCAGTCTAAATCAGCTGACTCCCAACTGATGAAAGAATTAAAAATTGTTGTTTTAAGCCATCATGTTTCTCTCACAGTATTACTGTGCCAATAGCTAAATAAGTGAACGTCATGATAATGAATAAGACATTCGAAAGGTTCATGGATAGTGGTGCTGACAAAAGTATAAAGAGTAGATGAGGCAGATGCAAAGTTTTCTGAAGATAAACCTCCATCCTTCCATGGTGGAAGGAGTTCAATAAAATGTATGTAGTATCATTGTTACTGGTTTGTTTCCTCAAGGATAAATAACATTAGAAACTCAGTTTGGGGTTCTGCTGTTAGTGGGTGATCAGCCTTAGTGAATGGAAGTCCATATTGGTGAGCAAACGCCTACCTTACATCACTCTTACCATAGTCCCTTTTTTTCATGAGTCTTATGAGCAAGCACTGAAGAGGGCAAAGAATAGCATGCTTTGCAGTGGTTGTCCTTTGGGAGCATTTGAATAGGAAACACATATCCTTATCCAAGGGCACATTTTGAGTGTCCAATCACATACTACCTCCCAGATCTCTTTGCACCAATCTTGTTCTATCTGTGTTTTTGATAATCCAGCCATATCACTAACTGCGTAGATCCATATTTCTGGCCAATTCTTCTTCCAGGAAATGAACAAACAAAAGTCCTGCTTGAAGTGCTGTCCATGGGGGGATTTGGTGTCCCCACTGTCTTTCTGGCCTAAGTCAGACTGTAATGTCGCAGTGGTCCATTTCAAGCATGGAAAAAATACTTATATAAAATGGGATTGAATTTTTTTTTTCTGTTATCAGCTGGTCATAGAGAACTCTCCATGTGGTTCTATGTGTAGATTAAGAAGAGAAATACTTGGTGACATTAAATTCTGGTGACCTTAGAGGAATTTGGCCATGTTGTCAGAGAATGGTCAGCAAGCAGAAGAATACACACAAAACTGTACATTCAAGTTTTAGGAGAGTGTATCAATCCCTGCTAGGCCTCTAAATAAGAAGGTGCTAGACCAGCACTGGAAATTTTTGAAGGAAATAATTCTGACAGCACAATCACAAATGATTCTATTGAGGAAGAATTTTGGAAGATATTGAAATATAGTCACCTTAAACGCTTGATGGAAAAAAAGCAAGGTTTAAATTATAAACAAATACCCAAAGAGCTGGAAGTGATTTTACAAAGAGCTCTATGTTAAGCTCAGATTGAATTTTTTGTATAAAACCTGAAAATAATATAATCAAGAATCAGTCACATCCCAAATAATGAACTGACATGTATGGGGAAAAAAACTAACAAAGGATAAGTAAGATGATTTTAGTTATGCTCAGAGGAAGAAGAGCTAGAAAGCTGTCAGCTGACTCCTTAAATACTGTTATAATGCTAATGATGGCACTGAGAAAAAAAAAATTCCTACACTCCTGTGTGCTCTCTTTTTTCTTGTTAAAGAAAAGGGTCATACTGGAATAGAAAATTTAGCACTTGCTGTTGGTAAGATGAAATTCAAATCCAAACAGAGGGGAAATTGCAACAGAGCAACTATACTACATTATTTTTCATATTCTACACTGTATGAATTAAATTCTGAGTCACTAAAAGGCATGACAGTTAAAATGAAGAATCATCACCCCTAAAAATTAGTAGAGAAATGTAGGATAAATTAGATAGTCGAAGGCATTTACAAGTTTTGAGGCCAAATAGAAGGCATATTCAGCAACCAGAGATCTTGATGCCAGTTTTGAATAATTTCCCTGAGTCTATTAATAAAGGAACAGTGTTGGAACACCTATAAAGGAGAGTGGTGATGATGAGGAACTAACATAACCTCATTAAATAAGTCACACTAGGCTAGTTCAATTGTCTTTTTTGATATGGTTATGAGACCATAAGCTCAGAGAAGTGCAGCAGTCAGAGTGAAAATGATGTTCAGCAAGCTGTTTGACAGACACTCACATGATACCCTGTTGTGTAAAGTGGAGAAGTGTACACAGCAAGACAAATTGGGTGAATGAATGTAACCAAACAGCAACAAAGAAAGCTCAAGTTCAAGTAGTTTTGACATGTTCCATGATTTTCCCCTGATGCTCTTCTGTAATGTATCTCTATGAATTGGATGCAAACTTTGATAACATCCTCATTAAATTTGTTCAGACATGGAGTTGGAAATAATAAGATATTCTGGATAACAAATTCAGCATTCAAAAAGATACCTGCAGGCTAGGAAGATGGTTTAAATGAAAAAGTTTACAGTTAAAAATTGATAGCAATGGACAGACAAAACAAAAATGAAAAGAAAAGAAGGAGGACGGAAGAAAACATAAATGAAGAAGAGATTTTGATGATATAATGATGAAAAATAGCAATTTTAGTTAGAGATCAGATTAGCATAAACTATAATCTAGAAATTCCAATTAAAGCAAAATTTATTTTAAACAAATTCACTCAAAGATGGCTACCCAATGAATCATGCTTCCCAGCACTCTTGGGATCCCTTAACTTGAATAGATCTCTCAACTTGAATTTGGTCTGGCCCTACGATTCAAGATAAACTAATAGTGTGTGTCCAGTGCAACACTGAGATGACTTCTCAGGCTAGTGGGAAAAAGCCTTGCAGATTAGCCTTGGTCTCTTGGAATGCTCACTCTGGATGAAGCAAGCTGCCATATAAGTCTGACAGCCCTGGGATGACTATGCACTGAGGTGTCCAAGCTAGCTACTTTGAGAAAGAGATGGCCAACCAGACCAGGCATCCTACATGTAAGTGGAGAAGCATCCATTTGACTCTAACCTTAGCTACCATCTGACTGAAAACTTATGTGAGACCCAGGAGCAATAACTGTCCAGCTGAGTCTGTCAATTCCCAGAACCATGAAGAATAATTGTAAATTGTTATATTTATATTCTCAGTTTTAGAGTGGTTTATACACAGCAAGAGATAACTGGAATGGCCCCAGACTTGATTTGAACTTAGGCTACATTGATATAGTTATATTCCTATTTAGAATAAGGATGGCAGGGGTAGGGGTGGGAGGAGTGTCCCATTCTACTTATTTCAGATCATACAGTACTTCATTTTGAGGGCTGTGCCTTAAGAAGTTTACTCACAAATTGAATTTCATCATAAGAGGTGAAGAGGAAAAAGATGATGAGAGGAGCCATTTTGTATAAGAAATGCCAAGTTACTAAAGATGTCTCACTTAGGAAAAGAAAAAACACAGATCTGGGCTTTCCTGGTAGCACAGTGGTTAAGAATCCACCTGCCAATGTGGGGGACACAGGTTCGATCCCGGTCAGGGAAGATCCCACGTGCCACGGAGCAACAAATCTTGTGCGCCACAACTACTGAGCCTGCACTCTAGATCCCACGAGCCCCAACTACTGAGCCCACGAGCCCCAACTACTGAAGCCCATGCCTAGAGCCTGTGCTCTGCAAAAAGAGAAGCCACCACAATGAGAAGCCCACGCACCGTAACGAACAGTAGCCCCTGCTCTCTGCAGCTAGAGAAAGTCCGCACCCATCAACGAAGACCCAATGCAACCAAAAATAAATAAATAAATAAATAAATTTATATAAAGAAAATAATAAACACAGATAAGGTAAAAGTATATCTCCTGCTTCACCTAGCAGAGTTTCAGTTTGTGCCTGTTGCCTCAATGTTTCTCCCATTTGGCATTGAACCAATTCTTCATTACATTAAAATAAGCTAGGATAGGTTTATTTTTCCCACTTTGTACTTACAGTTCCTATTATGGTCTCATCTGATAGTGTGTGAGACCTTTGTATTAGATGGAATTCTTGCTCTGACATGTAGTTTAATTTGAAAAATTATCAGCTAACACTTGAATCTTCTCTCAACGTTTTCAAGATACCACATAACCAATATTTCCCCATCAAAAACAGAGAGTGTAGCCCCAACTGACAAAACTAAGTAGCCTCAGACACAGGTACAAAGGACAGCTACAAAAGGACAATATTTGGACTCAGACTGTAATCAGAGAAATATTCAATGTGCACTGACCCTGCCAGCAATGGAGCTATGAACTGAGAGATCAATTTAGTCCCTAGGTTATAGTCCACAGTGTCAGTTACAAATAAAAAGAAATGATACGTTACAGCTACCTGAGGTATATATAAGATATAGAAGCTGGGCAACACTGTTAAGGATATAATGTAGGGAGAGCAGTTTGAATGTCTTTGATAATGTATTTCCGTTCCTTATTTTATGGTGTAAATACATAATATTTTATATTTGGTAACAACGTTTTATTCTGAAATAAACACAATTGGTATCAATACTTTATTAAAAAGTATTTGTTAAATAATAAGGAATCCATCTCTGTTTCTCAAGAAAGTTGACAATGAATGCGTCTTGTACAGCTTATCAAAATTTGGTGTTCATCATGGAGGACTTTGAACTATCACTTATGAAATGTAAGCCAGAAAACAAAAATTTGTTTAAGAAGTATCGACCTGTACTTTATAATTTAAAAGTCATTGTCAGCAGACTATGCACTAATATTATGGTTTAATTGGTACAGCAGCAGATGCTACATTTATATATCACGCTGTAAAGAATGATTTTTCATTTAGATCAAGTGACTAGTCTTCCAAGTTAATCTTGTACTTTTTTTATTCCACAATTTTTTGTGCATGTAAGAAAAATGAAGAAAAAGTTAATATGTTGGCTGTGTTAGAATAAGTTCAAACAGTTCATTGATACCAGTTTATATCAGTGACATCAGATTCTTCAAAATTAGTTTCAGTAATGGCTTGATTTTCATCATCCAGTTGTTGTAATGAAAGATCTTAGAATTTAATTCTGTCAAAGGTAAAATACCTGACATCATTGTGAATGCTATTGTAAATTCAATTAAAATATTGAATACTGAAGGTAAAATTATTTTTTCATAACAATAATAAAAATAGAAACTTGAAAGAACCATTATGTATGGCTACAACTATATTCTTACAAAAACAAAAGCAAAACTTTGAGACAGAAATGTATACGAAACTAGTTTAGTGTTCATATATTTCCTAATTATATCAGGAAATTCTACAATATTCTTTAAATTAAAATAGAAGTTGTACTTTCAGCTCCAACATATAAAGAGCTTAGCAGTTGTCACTTCCATACTTAGAAGAAAATAGTTGAACAAAATATAAATCAGCTTTACTTGGACTAATCAGAGAACTGAGGTCACAGGACAAACTGGCTCATCAAAATCTGGAGAGTCTGGTAAATAAAGAAAGTTGGAGGAGGGGTTTGCTTTCCTGGATTAGAAGATGCTGGAGCTATAAACTGGTAAGAATGCTTAAATGATGATTTTGATGAATTTCTGAAGGATAATTGTGAACTAGCATGAGAGTGAAAAATTCCTGAGGGCTGCAGTCTTAGAAGTGTTCCCACACTTCTGTGATTTATATCTTCAGTAACTGCACCAGATTCTCATAGCGAGGAGTCATGAAAATGCCTTCATGTCTCTGCCAAAGAGGTAGGAGAGTAACAATAATGACATAAGCCCACAGTGTTCTCCACAACAAAGGGCTGCTCTAAAAGGAAAAGACTACCTGTTTCCCCTGCAGGAAGTACTGGTACCAAACTGCAGCCCCACTCAAGCCTCCTATCTCACCTAAAGGGAGGGAAATAGGAAACCATAGTGAGGGTCACATCTCAGGGACACACACCTACTAAATGACTGAGATTGAATCATAGCATTCTAGAGCACTTTCCATCTCAGACACCTTACAGCCACATTAATAAGACTACAGAATAATGATGGATTATAGCTGAAAGAGCTATAAAGCACAGAATCTGTCTAGGAAGAATTCTCAGGAAGTCAAAAGTCAAGAAGGGGAGACAAGAACAAGGAAAGTAGAGGAAGTTGCCTATAACACCTACAGCTATAGCACACATTAAAACACCCCAGATCCTAGTTAGATTAACACTAAAAGTTGATATACATCAGTCCCTATTGTCCCTAAACAACACATTCATATATCAAGAAAAACTAATAAACCATGCTAAAAGGAAAGACAAAACACAATCTGAAGAAACAAAGTAAGCATTAGTTCCAAACTCAGATATGAATCAGAATTAGGAATTTTCAGAGAGTGAATTTAGAATTACTATAATTAATACATTGAGGGCTCTAATGGAAGAAGTAGACAACATGTAAGAACAAATTGATAATATAAGCAAAGAGATGGAAATGCTAAGAAACAATCAAAAGGAAATGTTAGAAATTAAAAACTCTATAAGAGAGATGAAGACTACCTTTGATTAGCTCCCAGTAGATTGGACACAGATGAAAAAAGAATCAGTAAGCTTGAAGATATGTCAATAAAAACTTCCAACACTGTAATACAAAGAGGAAACAGGAAAAAAAAAAACAGAAACAGAAGAGAACATCCAAGAACTCTGGGACAATTTCAAAAGGTTCATCACATGTACAATTTGGATTCCAGAAGGAAAAGTAAGAAAGAAACAGAAGAAATATTTAATGTAATAATGGCAGAGAAATTGCAAAAGTATATAATTATTGGGCTTCCCTGGTGGTGCAGTGGTTGAGAGTCCGCCTGCCGATGCAAGGGACATGGGTTCGTGCCCTGGTCTGGGAAGATCCCACATGCCGCGGAGCGGCTGGGCCTGTGAGCCATGGCCACTGAGCCTGCGTGTCTGGAGCCTGTGCTCTGCAATGGGAGAGGCCACAACAGTGAGAGGCACGCGTACCGCAAAAAAAAAAAAAAAAAAAAAAA